>NC_046227.1:32306525-32609442 GCF_009819885.2 Catharus ustulatus | reverse complement strand
GAACCCGAGCGACTCCTGAGCCGCTGTTGAGCCGGGCCAAGCCCCGCGGCATCTCGGCTGGGAGCTGTTCCACACCCGCTCCGGCACAGAGGCGGTGGGGGAGGCAGGAGAGCCTGGAGGGAGGGCTCCCATTGCACAGGGAGGGCTCCCATTGCAGAGAGGGCTCCCATGGCTCAGGCAGGGCTCCCATTGCACAGGCAGGGCTCCCATTGCCCAGGCAGGTTTTCCATTGCCCTGGCAGGGCTCCCATTCCCCAGGCAGGGCTCCCATTCCCCAGGCAGGGCTCCCATGGCTCACAGGCAGGGCTCCCATGGCTCACAGGCAGGGCTCCCATTGCTCATGAGGGCAGGGCTCCCATTGCTCATGAGGGCAGGGCTCCCATTGCCCCGGCAGGTTCCCATTCCCCAGGCAGGGCTCCCATTGCACAGACAGGGCTCCCATGGCACAGACAAGGCTCCCATTGCCCAGGCAGGGCTCCCATTGCCCCGGCAGGTTTTCCATTGCCCAGGCAGGGCTCCCATTGCCCCGGCAGGTTCCCATTCCCCAGGCAGGGTTTCCATTGCCCCGGCAGGTTTCCATTCCCCAGGCAGGGCTCCCATTGCACAGACAAGGCTCCCATTGCCCAGGCAGGGTTTCCATTGCTCAGGCAGGGTTCCCATTGCCCCGGCAGGTTTCCATTCCCCAGGCAGGGCTCTCATGGCTCAGGCAGGGCTCCCATTCCCCAGGCAGGGCTCCCATTGCACAGGGAGGGCTCCCATTGCCCCGGCAGGTTCCCGTTCCCCAGGCAGGGCTCCCGTTGCCCAGGCAGGGCTCCCATTGCACAGACAAGGCTCCCATCGCCCAGGCAGGGCTCCCATTGCCCCGGCAGTTTTCCATTGCCCAGGCAGGGCTCCCATTGCACAGACAAGGCTCCCATTGCCCAGGCAGGGCTCCCATTCCCCAGGCAGGGCTCCCAATGCCCCGGCAGGTTCCCATTCCCCAGGCAGGGCTCCCATTGCCCCGGCAGGTTCCCATTCCCCAGGCAGGGCTCCCATTGCCCCGGCAGGTTCCCATTCCCCAGGCAGGGCAGCAGCTGCCGGCAGGTGTCAGCAGAGCCCCGCCAGTCCCTGCTGCTCGCTCGGGGAGCGCGGGATCCGAACCGCACGGAGCCAGCGCAGCGGCACAAGCCAGCTCTGATGTTTTCATACATCCGTGCATTTCGTACATTCCAGGTGTTAACAAGCTGCTCGCTTCAGAGCTGCTGTATGCCCGCTGTAAATGAGCTCTCTGAAACTCCCCACCATTCTTCCTCACAGCGTGAGAAATGCTGTGCAGCCTTTAGCGCCGTTTTCGTGTTTCCCTGCCTGCTTATTCCTAATGGAGCACGTGAATTCGTAATTGTGTATTGAGATAACTTTAAGGTTTGTAGCCTAAAGCAGGAAAAAGTAGAATGGCAAGTACTTGGCCTTTGCTGATAACTTAGTTGGTTGTAAAGGGAAGGTCAAAATTCATATGCTTTACAATGAATTTCTAGCAGCTGTCAGCTGCTTCCCAAACCTTGTGTCACTCTAGTTACACGTGATTTTTATACTTAACTTCTAAACTAAAAAATTTATGAGAGCTCAAAATCTCCCTCTTTGAAGCGAGGGTGGTGATGTGCTATCTTACAGCCTTTAATCCATGGATATCAGTCCGTGCTTTTCAAAAGCTGTGTAAATAGTTATGTATTAGCATAAATGTGCCTATTCACTCTCTGTGACCTAATGAGTGCGTTTCTGGAGGCTGCACTGAAACTAAGAAATGGTTTGTTTTAAGAGATGTTCTAACATATGACTTGATTGCACGTTTGTAGATGGTTTTAGAATATTCTATTGTTTTTGAACAAGGAAGGCAATAATGTGTGCATGCAGTCAAAACCATTGAAACTATCTTCAGAAGTTGCTTGGGTGTCTGGAAAGCTGTCTTTTTGAAAGGCAAAGATGATTAATAACCGCTGTCCTACATATCTACTTTTGTGCCACAGCACTTTCCATGTGCAGATCTCAAAATGCTTTCTTTTCTGTGACTTGAGCACTTCCATGATCCATCTCTCTCCTGGACAGTTCTGTCAGATGAGTGACTTCTTGGTAGTGGCAGGCAGAGCTGGTAGGAAATCCTCCTCATGACACTCTAGAATTTAGGAAGATAAATATCTCCTGTGAAATGCAAGTGAATCTTACCATTGTCCTTAATGGAAAATTTCTTCTTTGAATGTGTTCACATATAATACATTAATTTCTTTTCAGTGTTTCCTTTTCCCTAACAGAAGCACTGGAAAAACTCTTGGGTATTACAGTAGATTGTCCTTTTCCTCTATCTCCAGCCATGCATGGTACACAGCTCTGTGTGTGTCTAAATGGGAAGCAGTTCAGAGAGCTCCTTTGGGTCTACCAAAGGTGAAAACAGCCCCTGGGGAAAATGTAGATGGGCTGCCCTAGGTCAGGTGTTCCTGCTCTCCCTGCAGGACTTGCTTTCCATAGGGAACATGTCAGATGTCGCTTTGATATTGAGATTTTGTCTTAAATTATGGCAACATTTCATGATGATCATCTTTATGTGAGTGATAGGAACAGGACTATAGCCTGCCATCCCCCTGTCAGCTCCCATATCATGTCTACTCCAGCAGCATGCTCAAGCACAGTCTCATTTGCCTTTTGTGCATATTTTTCAATATTTTTTGCTAAAGATTTGCTCATCAATATTTGAACTCAAATAGAGAGTTAGTATTTCTGCTGATCTCTATCGATTCTCTCCAAGAGATATTTTACCAGAGAAAATGGATTCAATTTTACTGAAGTGGCAGAAGATTCAGACACAAGATGTAATGAGGTCTCAGCCTTTTTCTTTTAACTTTTATTTGCTAAAATCCTAATACATTGAGCATAAGTGAGAAAAAGCAAGATGGATAGGAAAAGTCAATGTAATATGGTAGAATTAATTTCAATTTCCTTTGCAGGGCGTGTATGGGTCATTTTGACATTTTACTGTGTACATTTAGAGGATGGAGTACTCAAATGAGCTGAGCTTTTCCCTCTTCACATTGATCTGGTCAGGTTCAACACAACCTATCACCTGGCCAAAAGCTCATTATTGTGTTAAGTGAGTCAGCTGCATAAGCAGTTCTCCTGCTGAACATGCTGATCCTATGAAGTTATAAATTATTTAAGACCTTTTTTTGTTTTGCTTCAGCCAGAGAAAGAAGGGCACCTCATCACTTCTGCAGCATCATGTATTTCTTGGGGTTCACACAAATCAGTTTATGAATGACAGCATAAGGGCAAGGATGGCTTTGCTGAATCAGTAGCAATACCTTGTTTGTGTCCAGAGAGGAACAACAAACACTATTCCAAGAGCACAGAAAGAAGGGGCAATCTCAGTAGTGGTACAGTGAGGTGGGAACAAGAAGGGGACAAATAAACTGCCCCCAAACCAAACCTGTCCCAGCTTGTGACTGGCTCTGGCCACATCTGTCATTTGCTGTGTTTGACCATGAGCAGCCCTCAGGGGGAGGATGGCCAGAACATGCAGGGACCTGTGTGCACAGCTGGCACAGTAGGCATCTGGCAGGAGTAGAGGGGCTCCAGCACAGCTGGGCTCTCCTGGCAGCTCTCTGTGGAAGAGGCTGGCTCTGAGGGCAAGCCTGCCACAGCTGTCCTGCCATGTGCCTTCCAGAACGACATGCATGCCATCCTTGGGACAGCCTGTGAGCTGAGTATCTTGAAAGCAATGGGGAGTCAGCACTTTGTCTAAGCATAAAAGATCTGCTAACTGACTTTTAAAGGGCTTCCCAGTGTGTGTCTCCAAAGAAACAAATAATGCCTGATGATATGTCAGTTTTCTCAGGGCTTTGAGGTAGATAACCACTGCTCAGACACAGACTGTTCTGATTACTTCTGCAGGGGATAATAAACATTTGAGCTACCTTTCCATCAGGAAGTTTCAGTGGAGAACTGCACAGATGATTGGTAAACTTGTGCCAATGGAAATTTGTAACCTTGAATACCTTGCCAGGTATTCTGTACAGGATGATGGCATTATACAGTCTTGTGGCTTCATGTGGTGCCTGCTAAAAATGAAACCTGACTATTCAATTAAAATGATATTAAATGGTATTCTCAGGCAAATGCTTGTCCTAAGCAGAATTGCAGCTAGGGGTCTCTGTGTACTTGTAGAAGGCAGCAGAATGCCAGGCAAAAAGTGCCTCAGAAATTTTTGTCACTCTCAGAAGTTTGTCTTGCAGTGTACTGGAAGGATTTTCTAATTCCAGGTAGGTAAAATACAGACTTTCTGTTTCTGTGGCACAGACTCTTAGACTCACTCCTTCTAACACCATTTCTTTTTGTGGCATTGTGTTCTGCATCTTCCAGAACACTGATGATTGTTGCAGACATGTCTTTCTTTGGCTTCTCTGGGATTTAAGGGGCTCCCTCATGGGTTACTTGTCAATAAAAGCAGGGCATGGCTGGGTAGCTGAGTTTGTGAGATGCCAATCACAGCTGCTGCCCTCTAACTTTGCATGGGAGTGTTTCACCAGAAAGAGTCACTTAATGTGAGACAAAGAGGTTGTGTTTAGCACTCTCTTAGTGGTGCAAGCTCTTCCTTTCTGCAGGTCTCCATATCCTTTCCTCTGTGTGGCCTTGCAGGCATGACAATGGTCAGAGGTGGTGACACTTCCTCTAAGGAAAAGAAATTGTCTTCAGGAAAAAAAAAGTTGGCTAACCAGAAGTGTAGAATTACTGATTTGGTCCCTTTTTAGCAATGATAGCATAAAAAAAGTGGGATGCAATTGTGTAGGGTGAGGAGCCCAGCACTGAAGCCATTTGCACAGACCTATGGCACAGCCAGGAACAGAATCTTAGTTTCTTAATCTGGAGGTCAGTGGGGGTTTGGATGCAGTCTCTCCTGCTAATGTCTGTTCCACGATAATATCTGTGCTTTTCAGAATAAAATGAAAATGAATTGTTAAAAAATGCCTGCAGTACAGAATATGGTAAGTACTCACAAGTGTACAGGGAAGCCATGTAAATCTCATGGATTGGTTTAGTCCCCAGTGGCTGAGATTTTTTAGATCAAAGAAATGGAAAAGAAGTAGGAGCAGGAGAGTGCCCCAAATGTAGCTCCTCCAGGTTTGTCATTTTGCAGGGGAACAGCCTCACAATGGAGGGAAGAGGTTTCCACCTTCATTCTTGTTGTATTTTTGGACCTGAAGATCATTATTCTCTATTTGAATAGTTTACTTTATAGATTGATGATGGGCTGCAGGTGGCTTGTGGAATCAGGGTGACAGTGTATCATTCATTGTGACACCTTTTGCTGACTAGGAGTGTCTTTAAAAATGAATTCGTTGATTAATGCGCATTTTTATTGATATTATTAATTCTTAACCTATTTTGTACATGGAACTGACCTGGAATAAACTTGCTCAAAAAAGCATCAAAAGTTCCCAAATAGCAGAAAGTGAAGTATCAGCTGTCTGTCTACTGTGTGCAGTAAAAGGAACAATAAGACTTAGCAGAACTGGGAACTTCCAATTCTAAAACTAACAGCAGAGGTTTTTTTAACAAAGTGTGTGAGGAATAAATGGTATATGTGTAATGTATGCCCTAGCTCATAATAACAGTAAGAGTTATCCCTTTTACTGATACAGAATGCATATAAGAAAGTGCTGAAAGGGTAAGAGGAGACCAGTCCATCACAACAGGCTGTCTCTTGCAAAGTGCTTGTATTTCCCCTTTTCACCGAAGTCCATGGGAGTTGAAGGCGTGCTGCACTTAGCACATCTAATCTAATGTAATCCATTTTTAATGTGGCTTTCACTTTGGGGCATCATGCTGTATTTGAAAACACAATCCAGCAATGTGAAGCAATTGCTAATGTTTCTAGACGCAGTGGGGTCAGAAAGTACAAAGTCTTTGAGCACACACCTCCTTTACTCTGTTGACAGCTCCTGAAGTTAGCTAGATAGACAAAGTGGCTTCACAATTTTCCGTATGTTAACACTGTTTGAAAATTCCCATTTCCAGTTTGAATCAGCAGGATAGAAAGTAGACTTGACCCTTTTCACACTGGCATCAAAAATACTTTTGTTCTTGACTTTTCTGAGGACATTTTGAGCCTTGTCTCTGATTTTTTGAAAAGATGAAATTAAGACATATATTTATATGTATTTATGGATGACTGGATGATTGGATGCCCTCAGTCATTTTCTCCTGTGTATGCAGGGCATGGAGAAGTGAGAATAACAAATGCAGCCAAAGAGGGACTTGTCACTGTGATCCAGTTCTGCTGACCAGTTAAGAGATGCAAAGGTTGTACATATATGAAGTCAGAAGCTAGAGGTCTGAATTCTTTCGGTGTATAGCTAACATGGCTTTGTCCTGCAGAGTTCCCTGTCCAAACACAGTTTGCTGTTCCAGTTCACTGCTTCGTGATGCTTTGAAAAAACTGAAAACAGAAGCTTAGATAATTATGAAAGGTCTTGTCCTTACTTGGTTGTTCATAGCTCTCTGGGTTAGCTGCATCTTCCAGCCTTCTTTATCGGTTACAAAAATATTTGGGCTTACCCTGTATCAACTACAGTGATTGTGATCATTCCGTGATTCGCAAGCTGGTTCCATAGAAACAAAAAGGGCTCATTTTCCTTTTCCACATCAAAGCACACTAAGCTTCTTGTCTGTGCCTCATCAAAGGAATGATTTCAACACATGTATTTCTCAGAAGATGACAGGAGGAACTAGGAAACAAAATTGAAATGAAACATTAATTTAAAAGAACACAAGCATCCTAATTGGAGCTTTACTTTAACAGATTTCCCCATGTCTGAAAAATAATGGCTGGGAGCATAATCAGTCTTTCAGCAGGCACCATCTCTGAATTGTCCATAATAACTCCTAAATCCATTTGCTGAGATTTTAAAATGAATTTAGAAGCCATCAACTGTGTAGGTAATCTAAAGGACCACATCTTGATCCTTTGCTCAAGAAAGATGTATTCATTAAAACTGCTAAAAACAACAGGGAACAGAAGGCATGTCAAGGTCACTGTGATATTCTTATTCTGAAATTACTGCTGTAGTCTGTACAGCATAAATCATATCTGGGCCAGCTAAGTTCCCCTGATTCAGATAATGTTACGTGAGGGATGAAGTGGAATAGAGTGTCACTGCTTCTGTGTGAACCCAAGTACAGTGGGTCTCCAAACCACACTCAGCTCGTGCAGTTAGAAAACCACTGCAAAAGTGAAGATCTCAAATTCTTATCAGTAAGGATCACAGTGGGATAAAGACTGTTCCATGTAGCTGGGAAGTAGGGCCTGGCACAGTGCAGTCTGCAAAAAGAAACTGCCTCTGTGTCCTTTATAAAGTAGATAATTGTCTCATTAATATTAACAAAAAATACCCAGCCTCATTCGTGGAGTTAAATTCAATCAGGTATTGTGAATGATTGAATATATTCCAGCTTACATGTGCAAAGACATCCAGTACTAATTCTTTCAGAATACCCCAATGATGGATTTTTGAGGGTTTATAAGCAAGAGATTAGAAAAGCCACATGTCAAGAGTGAAAGGAAGACAGACACACAAACACCGCCTCTGGGATGGAGGAGCATTTATTAATAAAAAGAGACATCCATACAGTGCTGACTGCTAGCAAGTGATGCACACCCATGGAGTGGGTGTGAATTTCCCATGGAATTAGATTAAGTTCCATTTAATCCTGTTTATTATTTAATTAAAAGGCAGGGTAGTGGGAGACCTGCATCTCCTCTGTTGGAGCCCTTCATTTTTAGTGCTCAACTTTGTGTCAGGCAGTATGAGATGGAAAACAGCTACCCAGGCAATGTCCTGGGTTTCAGGGCACAGTGACAGCACTTGGTGTTCATTGAAAGGATGTATATTATTGCATCTTGTTCCTTCATGACTAACACTCAGGAGAAGAAAATAAGGAAGGCAGGCAAAGGACTTTTTGATAAGATGGACAGACAGTGTAATCAGAATGTTTTTTTTACTGCTGCTTTCAAAAATCTTTTGTCTCACTTTGGTTTTCTACACTTGAGCTGTATTTTGGTCCAGATTTGCTGCCAGCTCTAGATCTGAAATGATGACTGCAGCAAGGCCTGAAAGAAGCTCTAAATGACAAAACCATTAGGAAAAGAAAGGAAACAGGTTGGTTACCTAGACTCTGCAAGGGGACCTGTTGACCTGGCTTCTGAAGACAGACGATAGGTGCTGGATGGCATGTGGTGTTGTGACAGCAATATAAGTTAGTTTGATAATTCTGAGGCTTTGTATACTTCCTATTGAAACTCTGTATTCCCTTAAGGAAAGTGCTATAAAATATCTGTGTTCTTTGGTAAGGCTTCTGATTAATTTCAGTATCTACTGTTTCATAGGAAGTGGTTCAGGAAACTTCCTACAAACTGGCTACTACTGCTACATATATTTTAGCAAGGCTTTGAATTAGTTTTTCAAGTGTTTGAGTTTAGAAAGTTAGCAAAAGGATTATCTTGAAGTTTAGTCTCTCAGGAGAGCCTGTTGTACCACTTTGGTGTGTACACTATGTCTGTGTGAGACAGCTGTAGATTGATGTAAGTACAAGTGTGGCAGAATGGAATTTTGGCTGCTGATGGGTGTTTTTAGGTACAACTGGAATGCAAATACAAATAGCAGGCTGCTGCAATAGGCACCTGAGCACCTGGGTACCCTGATCTACAGCATTCCCTCAACTATGCAGGCTTGCTGCTTTCTCAACACCTGATTTGGAGACCTGCCTAAAAGCAATTTCTTCCAAAGATTAAGTCAGACTAGACTGAGCTGATACTAGACAATAGGAAAATGGGTGCAAGAGATATCTTTTTCAAAAAAAATCCCTTTGGTTAGTGAGACCATCAGCTTGAGAGGTATTTTCTGTTTAGGAGTGATAGACTTTACAGATTCCTAGGGCAGCAGAGGCTTCTAGGATAATTGGTTTGAATTTTGTTTGTCTAGGAATTTGCTGGTTTTTTTGATGTAGACCATGTGATAGCTGCCTGTGTTTTGTTTGACCTCAGGACTGAAGTTATTCTGGGTGACCACTTTTTGTGTGATGCGTCTCTTTTCTTCCTCTACCACGTCTCTTTCCAAACACAACGGAAAATGATGACTAGTCAGCAGAGCTGAAGCTACCTTTTGGGCTGTCTCTCCCTCTATTCACCCTCTTGAAAGAACATCTGGGACTCTTCTTCCAACACTGCTTTGATTTTTAGCTCAGGAGGAATGGAAGCAGGATGTTCTCTGTGAATCAATCCTAACCCCTGTTGGTCTGACAAAGCAAAACCCAAGTTTTTTGACCTTTTTGGCAAGTCTTTTCTGTTTATTCATGAATTTTACTGTGGTCAGGACATGGGAAAGATTTTGGCTTTACGTGTTTGCACTGGAAAATGCTTCTCCTTTTGTTCATTGAAATGGAGAAAAGGCTTTTGTTCTCCTCCTTGTATTGCAAGTCTGAGAGGAAACTGCCTGTATTGCCACTGCTGTTTCTACATTGCCATGGGAACAGATTTGAAGTGCTGCATCCATTAAGTCACTTAACTGAAAAGCGGCACAGGCTATGGCACAGTTTACCCGTTCAAACTGCACTTTTGCCACTGCTCTGTGTATGTCAGCCTGGTGCAACATGGCTTGTGCACCACCTTGGTCCCAGAAGAAATGTTGCTGCTTTGGTGGCTCTTGGGTGCCATGGTTTGGGGTGAGATAAATGGCACAGTCAGAGCACCGTGGTCAAGTAGTTGTGGTGCCAGCTCAGGCTTCTGTGAGATGGTTCAGGGGTAGTGCAGGTGTGTACACTGACAGAACATAACCCCATGCAGCCCTGATTTCATTGCTCAGGGCTTCCTCTTAAGACTTCTCACAACTTTTCGTGTTCAGTCACTATTTAGTGGTGGAAGGATTCAATGTCCTACCTACTTTTTTGGGTTTTTTTGAGGTTTTTCTGGGTCTGGAATGCTAAATCGGACTTCATGTTATTAAAATGTTACTAAAGGTTTCAAATGTAATTCTTTTGTGGTGTTGTAATTACTGCTTGTTAAGCACGGCAGAGTCAGGAATGAATGAGGCACAATTTGAAGCAAAATGAAACCTCCTGGAGAAACTACAGTGTTCATGTTCTTGACTGCACAAAGCTTAATTGCTGAAGAAATTGTAAGCATATATTAGAATGAAAATATCTAACAAAAACTGTATGAATTTATGTATTCTTACATAGTGTTGATTTTTTTTCTTTTCCCTTTTAAAACCTACCTCAAGAGTGAAGAATAGAGGAGAAATTATGGAATACATTCATATTTCAAATGAGACCAAATTCACAGCCTTTAACCTCTGCAGGACCTGCTGGTACAAGCATTTTTTGTGAGGAATAGCATCACTGTTTCAGGTTCTACATTTGAACAGACACAGAATATAGAATATCGATTATAGAAGTTTATAGAAGGAGTTGTATGTAGTTGATAAATGCTGCTGGTGTTCTGCTAATTTGTGTTTGTCATGCCTGGTGCTGTAGGTGCTGCAGATAAGATTGTTGGCTGGGTTCAAAAGGGCAATGAATCTGCAGTGGGTTAGAGAAGATGGGCTGCTAGTAAATCATGCTGAACTCACAACAGCAGAAAGGGAAGGAAGGAAGAAAGGAAGGAAGGAAGGAGTGAGCAGATTTTTTGTCTTTTCTTTTTTTTTCCCTTGACACCTCCATCTTTAGTACTGCCAGACTTTCCCCAGCTGGGGGAAATGTTATTTCTCAATGTTATTCTCAAAGTTAACTTTTCAAATAACTTTTCAAATGTTATTCTCAAGTTAACTCTTGGACAGACATATGTAGGCTAATTTCCAAATACCTGCCAGCAATAAATATTTAAATCTTTGCTGAGAATTCATGATTTTTAAAACCTCTTTAAGCAGTTACTCAACAATTTATGAAGAGGGTGAGAAGACAAGTGGTAGTAATTCAGTATTGGAAAAAATTGAAACGAGTTCCTAGAATGGATCCTAGAGTGCAAAAACTTCAAAAAATCTAACTCTGAAGTGGAAATTGAAATACTTTTCCTATAGCTCTTTGGTAAAAATCATTAGTCACATTGATTCTAGAGAAAATGGTGCATTTTGAACTGTAAGGAAGGGAATGGTTGAGTCTGAGCTTTAACATTTTAACAACAAGGTGCAGGTTAGAGTGACACTTTACACAGTGCAAAAGTCTCCTTTGAGCTTTCTGCAGTGGATTTTGTGTGAGTGGAATTCTGTTTGGTAGCTGATGAACTGCTTCAGGAATCTACTCCAATCTACTTGACCCACAGCTGATACTTACCAGAAGAGCCAGCATTTGGGCTATGTCTGAGAAATGGTTTTATGGCTTAAAATGAGAATCACCCTCTTACCTGAGTCTCAGCCATGTTGGTCTCATTTCGTGAGAAAAGTTTTGGATGTTTTTCTTGCAGAGTGTGTAAAAGATAACCAGGGGGTTCTGTGAATATATTGGGAATAAGGAAATAAGGGAAAAAAAAAAAAAAAACCAAAAGAAAGGAAGAGAGGAAATGAAAGGTGAAGCAGATTGGACTGGAGCAGTCAATGTCTTCTTCGTTTTGGGCTTCACCAAACAGTTAATTATGATTAGACACGTCATGAAGTTCATTTTAAGAAGGGAATAGTTGTGAAGACCAGTACAAGGAAAGAGTGGTTTTGTGCTTTCTTGTTAAAGAGCTCAATGAACCTTAGGCTTGGTCTAGAGTGTCTCAGGAGTTGACTGGAGTAATTTTTTACCTATCAGTGTCTATTTGTAAGATTTCATCAATTATATCCCAAGGGAGAAGAGAAAAATTAGCCAAGCCACCACCTTTTCAATGAGAAATGTGGAAAGTCCAGTTGATACTGGAGATGCCAGTCAAATTTCAATTGCTTGTGGATTCTGTGCTAAGACAACCCAGACTTTAGCTTGACAAATAATGTAATTGTGGCAGAATAATTGAAATACCAACAGGGTGGATTGCTATGTCTGTCTGAGAGGTTTTAAGTACTTTTTAGATAAATATTTTTTTTTTTACAGTTCCAAATACCATTTCTTATAGGCCATATAGGTAAGCTACTCTACTGCCATAATAAAATGGTCATGGCCATAACAAAATGTTTTTTTTAAAGGCAACTGTTCACCTGTCTGAGTCCTAAGCCATGGCTTAGTATAAAACTGGGAAGGCCTCTGAAATTGAGGTAGAGCAGATGGACCTTTTATATTCTGAGTTCTGGTCAGCATTTTGCTTTAACTTAGATAATGAAGCAACCAACTCAGTTACAAAATTTGTTATGACTCTAAATGAAGAACAGGAAGGGAACATCCTGAAGGATGGCATCAGAGCAGAGACTAAAGTGAAAGAAAGTGCCATTCTAATTCTGGAAATCAAGTACATATGTACCACAAGGCTTTGACTAGTCAGCTGTGTGCCAACTACATGATGCAGTTGTTAAAAGGCAAATATAATTCCAGAATGTTGTAGGAGGAGTGTCAAATATAATTACTCTGCTCACCTCAGTGCTGTTGAAACCTCAGCTGGAATCCTGCCTTCAGCTCTGGGCACCACACTTTCAAAAAGAGTTAGAAACAGCTGAGAGTGGAGTAATGAGAACAGCAGGTGGTACAGAACACATGAGATTGGAGATAAGCGATAATTATTTCTTCCCCTCACAGAAAAAAAGGAATTGCTTAAGTTGTGGCAAATATTTGCAAGGGATTTGAGGTTTCTAACTGGATTTATAATGACTGTCTGAGAAGAGAGAGGCAGAGCTGAGGTGGTGAAGCCTTACTGCAGCACCACTAAACTCCTCATGGGATAGCTTTGAACATGCTTCTGAGGAATTTGTGTTTGATGTTAGTTTGTCTGAATACACTGGACTAAAGTTTCTGCAGCCCATAGTCTGCTTCCTACGCCATCCTGAAGTGTGGCTGGGACTGGCCTCACTACTGCAGTTCCTGGCTTTAACTGTGAAACATTCAACACATTCCCATTGGGAATGGGATTTTCTTGGTGTTATTCATGTTATTCTGAGCTTTATTTCCTCAAGAGCATTCTGTATTTAAATACCCTTCTAATACCATCCGACTCTCTTCACTAATACCTTTCTTTCCTCCATGTTTTCCAAGCTTTTTGCTTGCTCTGGTTTTATCAGCCAGGCTGCTGGCCTTTCTTTGCTGTTCAAATTCTTGCAGCCTCAGGACTTTTTCATGGTCTTGGTGCAAAATATGAGAAAGAATTTTCTCACTAATGGTGACAAAATAATTGTTTAGACCTTCAAAGTCAACCACTTACATGCTGAAACAAAAGCAGTATATTATGGAGGTCCATTTCACTGTGATTTTGGTGGGAATTTCAATGATACAAAGCCTGTACAACTTACCTAGAAAATATATAGTCCTGTTTTTTTTTTCCCATGGAAAGGTGCCAGGCTTTTCTCAGAAAACACTTTCTCACCTAAATTGTTCCATACAGTGTAAAACAGATGTTCTTTTACTGTTTATATGGAACATATAGGATTCATTATATCTAGAGTTTTCAGGCAGTTCCTAAATTCAAATTTATGTATTTAACCTGGAAAAGGACCTTGAAAGTGCTTCTCTTACAAACATATTTTAGTCTCACTTACCTATCCCTTTAGGCTAGGTAGGCTGCTACTGTTATCTCAAGAGTTGCTATGGAAACAGTTCTACACTCTCCTCCCCTTTCAGTCTGTTTCTCCCAGACAGAATCTGTCTTCTTTTTTTAAACTGTGACCATGCTAAAATGGAAGTAATACCTTAATTATTGAATACCAAGAGTTACCTCACCAGCTGATAGTGAGCAAATAAATTTGTTTAAATTAGTGAAGCAGTGCCAAATGACAAGGTAAGAAACTGTCCCTGGATTTTTCAACCCTTTCATTCTTTGTTTTCTCCAAAATTAAATATAAAACTGCTTTGAGGTCCAAGCCAGGTATTTGTGTGGTAGAAGTTTTTCAAATGAAGAATGGTCTCTTTTGAAATGAGTACATGTTTTTCATCCTGTTGCAGCTCCTGGGTAATGGCAATTGTTTATGCAAATATAATTTGCAGAAAGTGCTAATGATTTTCAATTTTGAGGAGTTTTCAATGCAGTCTTTAAAAGGAAGATCTTCTGCTTCCAAGTACTGGCATATGGGTATGAATTCCATATGGCAATCAGGTAGGAAGGTCACTGACTAAATTATAAAATATGTCAGAAATGTGGGTTTATAATGTGCTGACATCAAAACAACCATACCAAGCAAAACACATTGAAGTGGATGTGAATTGTCTCATCCTCAAAGCTCAGATTTCAATAGGGAAATTGAAGCTGAAATGAAAACATCAAGAAAGCCTGTATTCCTTTGATCCTTTATTTTGGGGGGAATTTATCACTGTTTGATGGAAGAGGCTAAGCATTATCCCTACAAAAAGGTTAGGACTGTACATTTGCAAAGTGAACTCCCAAATTCAAGGACTAATTGAAATGAAGGAACTGTGGTAAATGTTACCAACCAGAAAATGACAGGCATTAATTCAGTCAATACCTGGTCTCAGGAGAATTGACATCTGTGTCTCATGTTTTCTGACCAGGCAGGGATGGTGTGGTAGTCACTTTTAATTTCAAGTTAATGGCAGGAGTATCAGCATGTCTCTGAAGTAGTACCCCATGCAGCCACTACACCACAAACAATTTAGACTGAATTTCCTCTTCACAGAATAAAATCA
The DNA here is from genome assembly GCF_009819885.2 of Catharus ustulatus. Classification (NCBI taxonomy): domain Eukaryota; kingdom Metazoa; phylum Chordata; class Aves; order Passeriformes; family Turdidae; genus Catharus; species Catharus ustulatus. The sequence goes on along the minus strand of NC_046227.1, from coordinate 32,594,668 downwards.
CAGAATCACAGAATAGGCTGAGCTGGAAGGGATCTCCAAGGATTATCAAGTCCAACTCCTGGCCCTGCACAAGACCATCCCCAGGGATAGCACTGAGGAATATCAACTGGCAAAACTTGAGCTGGTTTTGGGGCTGGAGCTCGAGTTGTTACTGACTTCAGAAAGGGTGCTGGTTCAGTGAGGTATCTTTAGGTCATGCTGTCTTTTGCAGCCTTTTATGTGAGCATTATTTCATGCAGACCAAAGACTGGCACTTTTTGAGAGAGACTAAAGTTCAACAGATCATTCATGTCCTCACAGATGCCTTGTCAGGATATTGCAATAAAGGTTATAAAATAAATCTCTGCCATCAGGTATTTATTTTTATATCCTTTATGAACCCTTTAATTCCAATGTGACCACTTCAGATGGTCTGCCTGCACGAGTATCTGAGCTGTGCTGAGGTCTATTCATTTCAGCTTGAAATTCTTCAGTTCTATAGCTCCAGCTGACTTAATTTCTATAAAAATCATCCTGCCATACCAAATCCTGTAGTGAGGATGCATTGAAACAGAACTATGGTAAAAGCTATTCCCACACTCCCTACATGGTAATGGACTAAACATCTGTTGGATTTCAGCAGATTTAGAATGGTGTTTGTGGTAACACAATTTTTGAGGCAAGATGATACAAGTTTTAAGGCCATGTTATGTATTCCTATAAAAAGGGGAATTAAAAATGATTAGTGCAATTAAAGCTTGTCAAAATAATTACAATAATGACAGCAAATATGAGAATTTATCTGCTTATGCATAATATAAATGACAAGAATAGGTAAGAAAATCAACATATGCAAAAATTATAAAAGTTAATACTCTAGAAAAACCAGAGGATCTATCATTAAAACAAGTTTCTTTCATCTTCTTATGACTATGTCTATTCATTTAAACCTGTATTGTGTTATACAAACTCCTTTGTATGGTTCAGTGTGTCTCAATTAGGATTTTACTGCCCTGTCATAAAGCTCATCACAGGCTAAAAGTTTTCCTTTATTTCCCTGTTTGTGAAGCCTGCCAAGTTCTGTATAAGCTGTCACTCACTGTATTGCACTCAATGGCTGAATAGAAGTTTGTCCACAATGAAGTTGTCCCATATTTCTCAGGGGTTTTTTAGACCATTTACAGTTTATCCTATCTTCCTAAATCCCCTGCACAGAGCCCTGCCAGTCAGAAATGCACCAAAACATCATACAATGGAGCTGAAAAACCAGCAAGAACATCTATTATTTAAAAGGTATTCCTGGCAGTCTTTTTTGCAAGTAATTTATAGTTTAAAAGTTCGGTATGTTAATGAATAATCTGATGCATAACTTTAAACTGTAAATGTGAAATATTAGGATTGTTGCTAAGAGTGCTGTGTCTGCAACCCAAGACAAAAGGAGTCAGTAATAGCTCCTTCCACCTGTCATCCTGGCATCACTGCAGTGGTTACTCTCAGAATATGCACATGGAACCTGTCACAGAGGCATCAGCCTCCCCCTGCAGAAGTCTAAATAGGCTGTGCAGTGCCAGGGTACAGATAAGGACACTGGAAATGCCTGCTTGCTTCCATGCACATAGATAAGTACCTTGCAGAAAAGCCCACACCAGGTAATAGGTCTTTCCAGTGTCTTTATTTCCATGGTAAATAGCATTTAGTAATGAATTCCTGGCTCTGAATGCATAATGGAGGTATATTTGGTGCTGAATTGCATGAAGATATTAAGCATGAGGAGCAATTTAGAGTATTCCTAGAGAATTTGCATTGATATAAAAATACAAAAGATCAGAGGGAGTTTTTGATAAAAGGCTCACAAAAGGTGCTCACAGTTCTCTCCAGCTACAAGGGGATGTGAGTGCCCCAGCACCATTGCCTTATATAAAGATGCAAAAAAATAGATTAAAAACAAATAGTTTTTCAGAACATTCAGTGTTCAAAAAGAGATAGAATTTGTGAAGTGTCATCTGCATCTGCTCTGTGGCCTCTATTAAACTGGATGAGAATGGAAGGAATTATGTTTTGGTGACTGAAAAGGACAAGCAATCTTTCTCCTAAAGCTGCATTGCCTTACTGTACCCTGTGTCCTGAAATAAGTCTTGTCTCAGATCACTTTAGGTTTTGAGATTTATTTGGGTTTGCTTTGTTGGGTGCACTTATACCATGGAATGAAATGAATACCTATATTGTCTAAGTTAAGCCATTTACAATATTTCTTTTATCAGTTCTTCTTTCCTAGCATTATGCAGAACTGTGGAAAAGAGCTGTTATTGGACTGTGTTTTGAGCTGGCTATGTGTGAATAAATTCAAATATGGTTTACAATTGCTAAGTAACAGGAATGAAAAAAAGTGCTGGGAAGATAATTGCTGAACTTTTCTGGGGCTTTCCTGCCGTGTCTGTCTTACCTGGGTGAGATGTTTTGGTATAATTCACTCTGCTCTCATCTGAAGGCTGTTGATTGTATTAGTTTTCAATTCTGTAAATTGACTACTTTTAGTTATTCATGATCCTTTTAGAGTGGACCTTGGTGTTGTATCAGTATCTCAGTGAGACTTGAGCTAAAATTCTGAAGTTAAATGGCAGGTTTGGCATTGATGTCAGTATATCCAAGATTTGCATGTGCTGAAAACACTGTCCTTCTCACATTGTACTTGAATGTCATGAGGCACAGCCAGATCTCAGAGCAGAGAGCTCATTTCTCTGCAGTTTAGCAGTATGATTTTCAAATTGGGAAGGATTGTAATGCTCCAGCTGTAAGAGTTACCTATTCTTCTTCACAGAAAAGACATGAGTGTGTGGTGCTGTGCATGTGCTGCTGTACAAATACACACAGAAAGCTTTTCCAGCTGTGTAATTTGTTAGCCAGTTCTCCAGGAGCTGGCATAATTCTTTGACCTCAGCAGACTGCTCAAGTTCACATGGTGATTAAGGACATGCTAAATAAACCATGTTTATTTCCGTAATTGCAGTGCAAGACTGTAACCCCAGCTTCCAGGAACACGCCACACTGAGCTACAGAAAGCCACAGCAGTCTTTAAAGAGTGAGTTTCACTTGTCACCGTTACTTCCAGCCAATATTCTCAGTAGAAGTAACCCAGTTAAAAAGAACAGTCAACAGTAACATTTCACATGCACTCTTCCAAAACAAAACCATTCTGCTGTTAAATTGCATGTCCTGCCTTTGGTTTTAAATTCTTCAATGTCTTCTCTCTCTGGATTCCTTCCGGAGGAATTATTGGACAATTTGTCATTATTTCTGTATTATTTCCCTTGTGAAAATCAAATGCCTGGTCAGGGCCATAAAACATGAGTGCCTCATTTTTAAAGTCACCAGACTTTTGCTTAAGAATGAGAGCTGAAAATCAGTTGGAGAGAGATCCCTATTTAGTCTTGAATCCTGCAAGTGAGAAATACATGGGGATCTACACACAGACTTGGAGGCCACTGAAGTGGGTAGCTGGGCTTCTAAGGTGTTCAGGTTAGATGGAAACCATGCTATGAAACTCCCCTGAGTGAGAGAGAGGTCAGTTCATGTAGGGGAAGCAATATTAACTCTGAGTTCAGGGAATATTATCCACGGGGGCTTTGGGATTCTCAGGGGGCAGCTTTGTCCTGGTCATTGTCTACAGAGTGCTGCACTCCTTGGGTTTGGGTCCAGGCAGGCCACTAAGGAGGGATAGATCTCTCTGGTAATTCAGTCTAGGATAGGAAAAGGTTTATGAGCTGAAAATTATCCAGACAAAATCCTCCAAGATATCTATAATTATACGTAATATGAGTCTACTAAACTCATAAAAAGCATTATGCAGAAAGAAAGGCTGTTGTCCATTCACTGGCCCTGGAAAAGGGCTCTTAATAATATGGGTGGAAATTTTGTCAAGGAATCTGTGTCTTTCATCCAGCAACCAGAGACCTATATAAATGCAATGATTTTAATTTTAATTAATGATTATGATAAATGAGAGGCCTCTCTTGCTTGCTTTCCTTGGGCTTTTATGCTACTTGAATTACATTTTTGATAGCACCGAAGTACCTAGAGGAGGGGTGCAGTGTGTCTGAAAAAATATTTGAAGCTTTGTTTCTTTAGTGGTGGGTATATATATATTTGTTTTGCAGGAAAGATGATTTTGTATATGTATGACTTCATTCTACTTTTTGAGCATAAAAACTGTGTCTTTTTTGTATTCTCACAAATATCATAAGAGTATAACTTAAAATATAAGTTTTTTTAGTGGATTTTGTTTGTAATTTTAGTTGGGTTTAGAGCACTTTTGAAAAAACTTCAAAAGAAAAAGAAATAACCACAAAAAAAAGCTTATCAATAATTAGAAAATTTAACTACCAGTTTTGGAAACACAAAATAATGTTTCCACACACCAAAACTCTTAATAAAGGTAAAATTACCCTTTATCATATGCAACTCTCCAGTGAAAAATTTTAGAGAACAGCAACAGGGACATTTTTTATATTTACCTCTGTAGTAGAAACAGCCTGCTTTGTCTTTACAGACTTTATGCACAACTGTAATTCTAAAAGTGATCACATTCACATAATGACAACAATAGCACCAGTAAAAACACTGTGAATCACATAAGGGATGATGAAAGTAGTTATCATCAGGTGTTACCTTTCATTTGTGCTTCAAGAACAATGAATTCTATTAGTAATAATTCTTTGCTAAAAATTAGAACAAAAATGATATTTCTGTGGTTTTTTGGCTGCAGAAGCTGACTTAGTGTTTAAAGTGCAGCTTTTGAGGAGTGCTCTGAACAGGTTTTCAATATAATGTAATTTTTAGAGCTCTGAGATAAGAAAGGTGATGCATCTTAAATTGATTAGAGAACATCTTTTACAGTTAGAGATACTGCATGACCACTGTGAGTTGTGCATAAATCTTATTTCTTTTTGGCAATGATTTTTATATGTGGTTTGATTTATGTTATGACATGGATGCCAAGAGACAAGCAACATAAATCACAAAAATGAAGGACCCTTATATGCAACAGCTAGTTACAAAATTCATACTTGGTATTAGATGAAATAAATTGTAAATACTTGGGAGATGATAGAGTGCCTTAATCTACAGAGTTAATCCAGCTCTGCATGCAGAAACTTGACAAGATGACTGTGCTTGTTCCTTTGGGCAAAGGAACCTTTTTGGGGAAAGTTTTGTTTCCTTTTGATGTTAATGGCCACTTGGCTTTCCTGATGCCAAGATTTCACCTTGGATCCTGATCCTTCATGAGAACATTTTAACAGGAGTAGAAAGATGTTCCAGTCCCTCTAGACAGTGGAAAAGAGGGAGCAGAGCATTAGAAAAGAGGTTTTGCACAAAGGTTTTCTGTGGAGCAGATTTTTTATCTTGTATGGTGCTATCAACCTGTAGTTGGATGTCTGTGGAATCCTTTTCCAGGGTCTATTACAGAAAGCTTTTTTTGCTGTCAGCCTCTTTCCTGCCTGTGGTCACAGGTTATGTTTATTTAGCAGCTGTGTGAGGGACAGAGCTTTGAAAGCACAACAAACTGTCTTCATCACAAGTCCAGCAAGTAGTACAAGGCAGCAAATTTTCGTGTGTGAGAGTTTATATGAGCTTTTTAGTGCTTATATAAATAAAGAGGGGACATCTCCATCTATTTTTCTGGTAAGGAGAGGGAAGATTGAAATGGCAGCATTAGAGGAAATCAAATTTGAAAACATGACATACATGACATACAGGCAAACAAGCACACAGGCTGCAGGATTTATGGCATTGTGCAGCTGCTATGAAAGAGCACTTAATAAACCTCGTGGACAGGAATATCTAAGGAGAGGAAAGGCAATCAAAGAAAATCCTGGGATTTCTAATTTAATTTTGAGGCTATTGAGAGGGATGAATCTGGTGATAAGCCTGAAAGTTGCAGATAGCTAATTTCCAAGAGGATCTAAACAGCAGGTGTTTTTGTGAGGAGGTTGATGAGGGGAAGAATGTAAATGTGAGGAGGGATGATGGACAGATTGGCTGGTGCAGTAACCAGCTAAAGAGGATGTGAGGGGTAAAGGCTACCAGTGGTAGGTGATGGAGTGTAATCAAGGAACACTCAGCCCTTATAAGAATATGAGAGGAAAAAGTGAAGGAATTTCTGAGGGCTGTAATGTACAGAAGCTCAAGGATGATCAGTGAAAAGTTCGATTTAACATAGTTTTCAAAAATATTGATGACATCCTTTAGCATAAACTAAATAACCTCCCTTGTAGCCTACTGAACAAACAAATGAAATTGTGTGGTCACAGCAAGGATGTTTAGTCAGTCTGTAGGGAGATACCTGTATCTGGTTTTCAAACATTTGGATGTGGAGAGAAGGGAAGCACCTGCACAAGCACAGGCATGTTGTTTTGTGCTCTAAAACTACATAAGGTCTTTGATTTTGAAAGAAAACTATTTAATGACATTGAGGCAGGCTTGAATTTGGAATAGCACTAGCAGAAGATGAAGATTTTGTGTAGCTGTTTAGTGCCAGCAATGTTTTTTATAAGGAAATAATTCATACTGAACTTTCTGCTATGTTCATGTTGTCTCTAAATGTACTTGAGGCCTTTCAGCTCAAAGGACACAAGGGTTGACACTTACTGTGTAGTTAACTTAACTACACAGCTGTATTTTCCCTGTTACCTGGTCTAAGGCAACTATAAAGATGGCAATGACACCACTCTTACAGAAATGTGCATTAAATCTTAGCATAAATACAGTTAGAGTGCTTAAGATTTCAACCCCAGGTAGGTTATCCCCAATAAAACTGTCTCAAATGCTATCTTCTGGATTCCTGCCAGCTCTCTTGTCACATCTTGCTCTTTCTACTGTTCTGGCTCCTTTCAGGGCATAACCTGAAGACTAGTAGCAACTTGAAATCCGTGAGATACAAAAAAGTGTTTTCAAGACAGAGAGATTTTCTTTCTATGATGAGATTTCAAATGATAGGTGTGGGAAACATCTTCCCCTCTTTATTTCTCTTCTCTTTGTAGCTGTTTCATTCCCATTTCACCACTGCATTAGCAGGCTTTGTGCCAGTTTTGAAAATACTGTGGTCACTGAATGAGTAAAAAAATATCCTGCATTTGACATGTGAGCAGCTCTCCCTGTGCCTTCTCTGGCTGACCTCGCTGGTGAGACCTGTTAGCATGGGAGCCATTGGGAAGGGCAAGAGACAAACAATTACAGGTTTATGTGCCTAATCTTACTGGCAGGCAATATCCTGGAGAGTTAATAAGATGTGAGATCACAAAACATCTGGAGAAATATCAGCTGACAAAACCTACTAGTTCTGATTCATAAGGAATAAATTGTGTCTGACAAATTGGGAGATGGAGAAAAGCAGTGAAAATGAGACATTGGATTGGTACTTTGAAAAGACTTGGAGAGGAATTGCGACATTGATACTACATCTAAAGATTTGAAAGCAAAGCTGTAGAAATGACTTTAATAGCCATGCTCAGATAGGATGACAGGCACTTGGTCTGGAGAGTTCTTTATGCACAGTCTTTAATTAACCTTTAATTTAATTAAAACTTTAATTCCTCTTTAATACACAGCTGATCTGTGCTCAGTGAGCTCTGATCACTTCACTTGAACTATAATATTTCTAAGAGGGCAATATAAGAGAATTAGCACGTTAAGACAGAATGAAGAAAATATGATCTTAATTCTTTAGCTGAATACAGCTCTTCATGAATAATTTTCTAATGACTTGATCTTCAGAATGGACCACTTTCCCCACCTGTGTCAGGATCTTTAAAAGTGATCACTGGTTGTGTTCCCAACAATAACAAAATCATCTCTGTGCATCTCTATCTCAGAAAGGATATAACCTCATGTAACGCACAAACTTCCAGCCAGAGGGAAAGTTATGTATCGAAGGAGAGGAGATTATTTTGTTTATATACAGTATCAGATAATAAATTGCTGTTCTGCAAATGGATACAATTTAATATTGATGATCCATGTGTGTGTTTGCAACAGGGCTGAATTTAACATTAAGTTATTCATTAATTTCGATAAGTAGCTGATACTGTACTAGAGGGAATTTACTCTAACCACCTACTTGCTATTTTATCTTCCTGGAAGAGGCTGTGGGAGATTTTCTGCAGTGTCCAGGAACCAACAACACAGTTCACCGTCTCTTCTGTCTATTTATCATGGGCTGTAATTTATTAAATGCTTTGATGCCCATTGAGATTTCAACTTCTGTGCATGTGAATGGATTAATGTGATCTTGGAGCTGTTTGTGGGGAATATTATGCAGTGTGCAAAGTGCTGAGCTGCCTGTATAGAGCTCTAACACAGGAACTGCAGAAATGAATGACCAGTTTAGTACTGTAAGGAAGCACTATCATACTGCATTTTTCACAGCTGTATTCCTAATGATGAGTCCCTAATTTTGTACTAGTGACTTCTTTCTCCAGCTAGCACATGATTTTGAGCCAATATTTGCTGTAAGCCTGAAGTCAGTGCAGGTTGTTTAGAACAGAGCATGAATAGTGGCAAATGTGGATCTGCTTTCTAATTTCCTCATTGTCAGACATTTGGAAACCTGAGCTGACTCCTACTAGAAACTCTCCTCCCAACTGTGGTCCTAAATCAATAAAGTACTCGAGCAAATATTTCACCGTGGGTTGGTGCCTCAGCCCAGCAGATTTTCACAAATTCCAAGATTTGTTTTAAACATATGTCTTTTAATTGCAGTTGCTTTCCTCAAGCAACTTTATAAATCCATATGTCTGAGCTTCAATTCCTCTCTCACTCCTGGAGGAGACTGGAGTTCATCTTATGCCTGCCAGCATTATCTAGTGTTTGAGGGATGCCTCCCAGTGGAGGCATCTGAAAGCAGAGCACGATATTATTTTTCTTTTCTAGCTATGAAGGATGAAGGCTTTTCTATAATGATGAAGTTTCTTCCATAAATTATAGTAAACCAGTAATTTTTTTCTTTTTTTTTATACCCAGAGTAAAAAACATCTGCCTATTGCAAATGGTTAGCATAGTTTTCGACACAGGAGAAAGCTTTTGATGATTCTATGCAGAGATAAGAAGGCTGTGTAGTATAAAAGTTCATCTATATTTGTCTCCTTAAGAAAGTCTACGTGTATCAGTGATGGAGAAATCAATTTCCCAGACATGCCTAAGATGGGTGGTGTTTGAGGATGAATGGATTTCCCCAATGATTAAGAACCAGTGTTTGTAAAGTACTTTGAATCTTTGTATGGGCAAGGATGCAAATTCAAAAGTACTGGGAGTGGTTGTTCTGAAATCCTTACAGTTGTTGTAGATAAACAGCATAAACTGGCGAGTGGGACTGTCACTCAGGGAACAGGGTAATTTGGGAAGATTTTTTCAGGTGTTATCATCCTTTAGCTCTTCTCTTGGCAAAACTGTTCACAGCAGACAAAACAGAGCTTGCATGTTAGAGCTGTTTATTAGGTGTCAGATCTGACCCTGGGCAGGCCAATCCCACAAAAAGTTCTTCCCAGAGACCCTGGCTGGACAGTGATTCAGTGCAATGTCACGTGTGCACCCAAACACAAGCCTTAATTGGGCTGACTGTGCAGTCAATGGCACAATACCATTTCAAAAACCCTCATTCCTCCATTTTTGTTGGATTTATTCCTGGTTAAACTTCTTCTTCTCCTTTTATCTCCTCATTACTTTTTATCTTTTTTTTTTCTTATGGGGACAATAGATGTCATTTTGCATTACCATTACCATTTCTCTCAAAAAGGCAGAAAAGTCTTTTCTTCTTTATACTGCAGGAAACCAACATAGTTATACAGGCCCAGAGCCAAAATAATCATATGCTGATAAATAGAGAACAAAACTCCAATCTGGATTTTTTCCCCAAGTGGGAAAAGTTCCAGCAAACAAGGGTAGGCAAAGAACATGTAAAGAATTATAAACAGGAAGTTCTAGCAGACTGTTCAGTAATGTGCTATAATGTTAAATACGTAAGATATTAACATAATTCTTCCTTGGAAGTTACATGCCAGTGCCAATGATTTTTAATATGGATGTAGAAAGAGATGAATTTATTAGAAATTCAAAACATTTTATAACTTTTAAACAAATAGATAGTGAAATAAGTTTTCTCTCTGGTTTTGTGTTTAAGAATTACTTTTGTGAAATGAAAAGAGCAAGGTTTCTGCATAAGCAGAGGTAACATAGAAAGAAGCTCTAACAGCTGGAGTCCTTTGACTTTACAGATGAGAGTAAATCAATGTAGTTCAGCATCAATCAAAACCTGTCTCCAAATTCAGGCTTAGGCTCAATACCCACAGAACATATATCAATACCCATAGAACATATGTCCACCTTACACATTCAGGACAGTGCAATTACTGATGGGCAAACTGCAAACTTGGTAACAACTTGGCTCCTAAATTACTTATATGTTCAATATTGCACAGTAACACCCACCTAATGTCCAGGTACATCCCCATGAGATGTAGAATCTGCATGCACAGGGAGGCATTTGAGAGATACCAACACAGGTACCAAAACATGGGAAGCTCATTACTGGAAAAGTTATTCTTGAGATATAAAATGTAGTTTTTCCATAGAGATAAAAATATGGAAATTACTGAAACTGCTGAATAGAGTCTCCATTTTTTGATGATCAAGGGCAAAGGAATGACTTTGTGGAGGATATTTGCTAACTAAGCACATTTTGCTGACTATATACAGACGTGAGTGGGTGCAATTCTGGGGGTTTTCTTGTGTTGTTCTATTGTGGTGTGAGCTTGGCTTTTTCCTTTTTTAATGCAGGTGTTAGATGAGATGATCTAATGGTCCCTTCTGGCCCTAAGGCAAAGTGCAGCCTCCACTTGACAATATTCATGGAGCTTTCTAAACCCTTTTTACCAGGCCTTTGGGGAAGGAGGTTTCTAATAGGGAAGAATTTTATAGAGCAGAAAAGTGTTTGCCAGCAGAAACATTTGCTGTTGGCAGTTGATTGTTTTGGGGAGGAGGAAAGGTTTGCCAGGGTTTCCATTTGAAATGTCTTTTAAATCTTCATTAAAGTTGCCTGTGGCTATACTCAGGCATGTCTTTGTATATTTTTCCCTAGAAAAAATAAATAGCTTTTTTTTTTTTCAAGACAGAGAAACAAGAGTTTGCATATTATATCATGGCAAAGGTAAATTCAGTCTCACAGTTGTGTGTCTCAGGGAAAAAAACTAGGGAATATGACTAACATCTGTCTCATGTCACCTTTCTCTGAAACAATGCTTTCCAGCTTTATAAATTCATCCATCTCTTGAGCAAACTGACAGAGATTTAGAGAAGCAGGGCTGCACTTTTGTTAGCTCTGGTTCACCTAAGAGCACTGTGGGCTGCTCACTTTTGAAAAACAATGGCCACTTTTGAAAAGCAAGCCTAGAAACATTTATAAAAGTAGCACAATGTAATGATGTGCTTTGTAACCATGGGTGAGTGATCAAATAAAGAAGTTGCCAAGAACCAAGGTGTGAGACAGGCCATTGTACAGGTTGTGCACAGCAGGCAGCCTGCTCCGTGTCTGCAAAACAACCGGGAAAAGTTCAGATGCTTGTGGGATGGAACACTGACAAAATCCGAGCTTTTTGCACTGTTTATCCACCCATAATTTAGAAATGATAATAACTGATGGCAAAACCCTCTGCCTTTGACCTGCTCCCTTCAGGAGGACACTGGGAGCAGAGGACAGTGCCAGGAGCCCACGCTGTGCTGCACAATCTGTCACGGAGCCACATGAATAGTGCCCACGTCAGCCCTTTGTCCCCACCACAACAGGGACAACTGGCTCTGCAGCTCGTAGGTGCTGCTGGCTGGGATGTCCTGCGAGGGGACAGATGTCATTAAGGAGGGATGTACAGCAGGCACTGTGGCTTGTGGGGCACACAATGGCCACAACATCCAAAGGCCATATGTAGCCATCTCATTAGTTCCTTGATTGCCTCCTGCACAGGCTGTTGGAAATGTTTAAAAGTGCAAGTTCAAAAGGGAAAGTGATGTATCATGTTTGGATTTTCTCCTTCAGTCATGCAAAGCAAACAGAGAACCTTCTGTGTTTGGAAGCCAGAATTTTTAGATACTAAGGCATATCTTAATTGTGTCTCTGTTACGTGCCTTTGCTTCACACTGAATTTCACTGCTGTCTGCCACAGCCAGAGAGTCCAAAGAGGTACTGAAGATATGCAAAGTCCTTTGGGCATTTTCAACCTGAAATATTTATCTGCTTGGTTCTGTTTCAGTCCCAGCAGATATTTATTTTCTGTTAGGAATTCAAGGGAGACATCTTCAGAATTCCTGGGATGTTTATCTTTGGATATGGCTGTGGAGAAAAACACATGATGTGGGTAATGTTTGACTCTGTTCTTTTCAGTCTTATTTCTCTGTTCTCAGTTTTAAACCAGTGTTATAGGCAGAGTCACATTCAGCACCTCAGTCTGGTGGGTTTGCCTACAGCCTACTTTGGGAATCCTTTTGCTGTTGGTGCTCAGCAGCACATTGCACTGTCCTTTCTCCCTGATTTCATCATTGGGAAGTTCTCTTCCAGTCCCTTTTTAATGCTATTTATGATTTCCTATGATGTCATATGTGCAAACCCAGCACATTCAGCTTCTCAGAAGAGCTTTCTTCTGCCTGAGCCGGGCAGCCCTTTCTCACCAAACAGTGTGGAAAAGTTTTCTGGGCAAGACTTTTTACAGAGGCAACGACTTCATTTTCAGAAGGATATATTCAATTGTGATTGACAACTTTGAAACCACTGTAGACAATTTAAACTTTAACTTTTAAACTTAACACAAAGAGATGCTGTTATATTTCTTACCTACAACTGAGTATCTTTAAACTGATGCAAAGGCTTCTTGGATACTTTGGCAAACAAAGGTATCAGTAAAGATCTTTCTAATCTTACCTTACCATATAATTTATAAACTCTCTAGTGAAATGCAAACTGATGTTTAAAAAGTGTGATTAGATATTATTATGGACAAAAATTAGTAGGAATAGCATTTTGTAAGGATTCTGTTTTATTTCCACTGTCCTACTCTCTCAGATTTTTTTACTATGGCATGTAAAAATTAGTCTGAAAGCTTGATTTTGGATTGCCAACTGTTAATTTAACTGCTTATGCCCAGTTTTGCTTTTTTCTGAGCTTTGTTGTCTTCTTCAACTTGTTCTGAGTTCAGAGTCATTGTGGTCCCTATTGCCTCATATCTGAAATCAATCAGCATGGCCCTTAATGATTCTATTTGTTCTCCACAGACAGTCTTTCCAGAAGAGATCATTAATCCCTTCACCCTCATTACAGTGCATTGTATTCCCTCTGTCTCCAAATGAGAATGCCTGTGTAGAGTGAATTTGGGGTTGGCAGAGGAAAATGGTGTGGTATTAGTGAAACATGGCAAACAGTTCTCTGCCTGAGGTATCAGTTCGTCCTGTAAATGTTATACATGACTCTAAATTGTGTTTGCAGGCTACACTGGACTGGCTTTGAAAACCATCAGTGTGCTGGGAACACCTAAAAGGTTTGTGTCTGACTGACTGAATGCAGTGGGGTTTCCAAATCCTGGGGGTTATCCACCCTTGTGTCTCCCAAGTGGTGGTGGCTGAAGTTGGAGTCATAGCCCTTGTGTGCATTTTAGATTTCTGCTAGGATATCCCAGGGCAGTACATTAAAATTGGCTTTAGGATTAGTCATTTCCTGTCTGCTCTTTCCCTTTAAAGAAGACACTATCTATGCCTGTGACATAAGAATAAATACTTTAATGTAAATATTTTCCAAGTGGAATTACTCATTATTAACACAGACAGTTCTGAGGGCAAATAAAAACATTATGTGTCAGCAAAAACATTATAATTAAGGAATTCAGACTTCAAACCACACCATGATTCATAGAGCACCTGACTGACTTTTCTTTTTTTTTGCTTTTTGCTTCTTCTTTTTCACTCTTCACTAAATATGAAAATACCTTATGGGACACCAGGCTTTTCAGAAGGCTTGTGCTGGTGTCTGATAAACTGGAAGAAGGAGGGAAGATGCTGTGGGTAACAGGGGTCTGGTGGAATTTTATGGAGAAATGAAGTAGTTGTGGTGATGGAGAAATGAAGTAGTTAAATTTTCTTTAAGCAAATTCTAAATTTCCCTCTAGTGTCCCCTCAGTTTTTTCACACTGTACTGAGAAACATTCTTACAGGGACAATTAGAATTTTGGTGCAGGTCTGAACTTCACTGCCAGAGGGACTCCTGCTTAGTTGCTGTTGCTCTAAACTGGCTGCAAAGAGTATTTCTGATTTTTAATTTTTTTTTTCTTCTTTAAGAATACTTTACATGAAATCACATCAATTTAGTAATGGATTTTTACACTGTAGTTATCTCTTGGAAGAAGAGAGGATGAAAAATATATAATTAATTGCAAATAATTGAGATTATAATATTTTAAGCAATTAAATTTTGGTGGGTTTAACTGTTTTTTTTCAGATTTCATTTTTCATCAAATAAGTCTGCTGTGCTCTGTACCTTCCTTCCCCAGGTCTCTTAAATCACATCTGAACCTCTTTTATGAGGCCTAAGGGAAAGTCGAAGGTTATGTTCCTTACTTTCTTTTGTAAATATGTTACAGTCCATTTCATCTAGAATCTGGCTCTTTTCACAGCTGGTTGTGAGTCAGTTGTAAAGGCTCTGCTGTGATTTAAATCACTTAATAACCTGTATTTTTTTGATTTTTTTTTCCAAATATGAAGAACACTAGCATTGATGTAGTTGAAGATTTAAAAAAGTGCACTTTGGAATTCTAAAAGTGTGCTATATTTCCTTTGTAGATCTGCTATGTGCGAAATAAAAAAAAACAGTCTTGATCCTAACCCACACTTTAAAAAAAAATTACTACATATTCACTCTTAAGTAATACTCAGAGCAAATAATTCTTTCACTTTATATAAAAAAATATACCACGTTTTACCAGATTCTTTTCCAACTGAAATGAAGCAAGAGGACAGGAATGTATATTAAGATGAATGACACTTATTTCAGAGGAATGGATGACTGATGCACTTTTCATTGTCCAAAAATCATGTTCTAATTTCTGGGAAGTGATTTTATTCTCTATGCTCCCTCAGAAGTAATCAGTAAATCAGCTATGAGATCTTATGTCAAGACACATAAATTTATCTTCTTGATTTTGGGGTAAATTTCATAACTTGAGGAAGTCGGGAGTTTTGTTTTCTTTCGCTTTTCAGTAAAAATAATAATTTCCACAAATGTCACAGGCTCTATCAATATGAATACAAGCATGAACTGTGTTATAATAACATGTTGCATGGAATCAAGTGGGTAATGAAGTCAATAGAAGGAAAGGATACCAGTCCATTTAATGAGAATATCCCTGGTGACACCCCTGTGTGTACTTGGGGCTGCTTTCCCTCCATCAGACGTGCTGCAACTCTTGCTCTTTTCTCAGTTAACCACAATTACTTTATGACCTTTGACTCTTGGGCCAAGTTCACAGATTTAGGGAAACAGCTACATTTCCCAGGCACAAATATAAAAATTTGGTACTTTTTGGTGTTTGTAAAACAAAAGAAAAGAGCACTGAAAAAGCACCATGGTCTTTTGTGAGAGTAATTCACCAATGTTTGTGGGAATGATCTCACCTTTGCATGTTTTACTGGGTTTACATACAAAGCTCAAATCAGGATCCTGTTTTATCAGCAGTTGAAGCTGACAGTTGGGAAAGGAGGAAAAAAACCTTTGGGGTTTTGGCCCATCATTGCCTGCTTTATAGTGAAAACTTTAAGCGTCTGAGCTTAAAAATGTAATGTGCATCCTCCAGCAGTACATGTTTGTTCTTGATTCTATGTTCTCTCATTTTCTTGCCAGAGGGGTAGGTGGATTTGCTCTGCTGTGGAAATATGACTAAACTTGGCCTGAAACTTAACAAATTGTACACTCTTTGCTTATAACTATTGAACCACAGGTTAGCAGATCTATTTTTAAATCAGCAGCAGCCCTGAGCCCTGAGACTCTTTTTTTTGAACTAGACATGAATAAGGTGATGGAGCAGAAGGAGCAGAGCTCTTCATCATGTAACTCTGAGCAGCCTGTTGTTTCTCTTGTTCATCTATCAAAGCTCTACTCTCCACTCAGGTCTCTGTTTTTTGTGCTACAGCAGTCTTCCAATGCTCCAAGATCCTTTTGTATAAAAAGTTGCCTTTTCTTCTCTCTCTTCTACCAAATCAACTTTACTATTCTATGGCTTGGTCAACTTTTCTGTATTTTTTCCTATGAAATAACACAAGTACCACAAATGTGCACTGTTTTGTTCTTGTACAGACAGAATAAATAGGAATTATGACAGATAGAATTCCTCCCACAACACAGAATGGAAACAGCTCAGACAACCTGGAAATCCTCAATGTGCTGCAAAGCATCAATTGTACAGTGCTTTGTAGTGCTGAGGTCTCTGAGCATTGACCAAATGAATACATCCTCCTTCTATTATATTTTCCATCCAATGTTTGATTCTTCTATATAAAAACGTTGCTGAATCTCTGTAAATTCCCATTCTGCACCTACACACTACTGCTTTGATGCTGTAGACAAAAAGTTTTGGTATCTTCTTGGACAAATGTTATTCCCCTCATTCCCCTACAGCATGCCCAGTCAACTTCCATCTGGAGATTTTTAATTGGGAAGAAGGAGGTGGCAAATCTCTAATTTTAATTGCAACATGACCATAGAATAAAAATAGCATATTAAATACATTTTATCTGCAAGGGTTGTTAAGGCTTATCATCCTCATTTTCCACTGCCTTCTGAGTCATGAAAAGCTGAACCTGTACAATTTTTCTTTGGAAGAGAAGTAATAACCAGAGCATGGTGAGGATAGCTCAGGAAAGAAGCCATGTGATGCCATTGAGGCCCTGTGCCCAATTCCTGTGGGGGCTGAGACCAAAGAACAGTGGCAGAAGAAGAGAACAATGAAATGCTCCCCACATGCTCCCGTGGTATAGACAAGTCAATCCATCATGAGTGCACAGCCTAGCATCTGGGAGATCCAGATGATACACACTGGAGTTTTCCTGTATCAGCACTAGTGTCTCTATTGTCGCCTTTTAAAAGCGTTTTCTAGCGAGGCCTAGGGCATGATTGAAATGCTTGTTATTGCAATTGCTCTGCTTCAATCAATCTTCATGTGTGATACAAGGCCGACCTGGGCTCTTTATCTGCCCCTTGTGCTTGCAGCTTTTAAGAATGCACTTTTTAAGAATGCACTTTACTAAGAGCTAAAAATTTCTTTATGTGAACTTCATGTACCTCACAGTGAAGAGAACACCTTTTAATTGTGATTCTGATTGCTTGGAGAAAAAGTCTTTGTTTTAACTGACTGGTTTCCAGACAAACCTTCATCTTGCTGTGTTTATAGCCGTGTTTTTCTAATGTACATTCCTGTGGATTATTTTGCAAGCCATCCCATGGGTGTGTTAAGCATCCAAGCATCTTTGCAAACAGTTACTGCAGATCTATAGCTATAATTCAGGTGAATCATCATTCCCCTTGTTAAAGTTTTACAGCAAAATATTTGGCTAAATGCAAATGGGAGAGGTCTATTTAGGGATCAGATTAGAAGAAACCTAGGTCTGTCATGCAAGGAAGAAAATTGCCTTAGACATGCAGTTTATTTAGATTCAATAATTCCACAGCCAGGCAGTATGTTTAAAAGTTAATTGCTGGTCTACTGGCAGATTCTCAGGGTCTGATTCACTGTCAGTGTGTTATCAACACAAGACCCTCATACAGAGTTTTTGCAGTAAGCAATCACTTACAGGAACACTCTGCTGCAAGTGCAGAAGGGTTAATGTGACCTCAACACACATGGTGCTGACCTGGCTAGCTGGAGGATGCATTGACTCAGAGCATCACTGCTGGGGCTCTGCAAACTCTGCCTATAAACAAACACCACATTTGTTCCTGCAGACGTCCAGCTGTCCTTTCTCAGTCCTGCACCATGAATATGCTTAAAAGTGCTTTGTCATTAGGAGATGCTTTAAGTAATCCATTATATTATTTTGAACATAGATAAAACCCATCTGTGGGCTGTGTGGTCAAGGAGGCACAGGCCAAAAGCTGTGCTGGCACAAATCAGATTTGATCTGGTCAATGCTTATTGTTATCCTGGAAATAGAAACAAAAGAGCAAATTCAGCTGCCCACACTGTAGCACCTAAGGGCCTCAGAAAATGGAGGAGTAATGTGAAGAAGGAAAAAATACCTTAAACCTGAATTTCAGGTCAGATAAATTGAAATGCCAAACTTACTGCCTCTTCTCAGACTTTTTTTGATAATGATTTCACCTTTTTCTTCCTGTTGTTTGCTAGTTCATTGACCAAAATGTTCTTATTCTGGTTGGAGTGTTTATATATGCTCATGTTCACTAATATGAGTAATTGTAAATAGCACTATCTTACAGAGGTCTGTTTGTTCAGAATTCAACCACAATTATTTAGTGCAGGAGAACTGGTCATATCATTCTCTGCTGTGCTCAGAGAGCTTCAGTGGCTTTTGGAGAAAAAGTGAAACAATTGGAAGATCTTACAGAGCTCTGTGACCTGCTTTAATTTTGTGACCTAAGAAAATTTGCTTCTGTTTACTAGTCATGCTGCAATTCTTTGTCCCACTCTCTTTCCCATGTCCCTATAAAAAAAAAAAAAAAGAGAATTCTCCTAAAAATCACCTGTGCTCAGGAAAATTTAGTACAGCACAATAGATTTTTAAAAGAATGATGTTTTTCACGTAATAATACAATGTTCAGCTTCTGTAAGTGCTTCCAGCAGAAGCCTTCACAGCTAAGTTCCTTATGTCTTTCTACCACAGTCATCTGAGGAAAAAGGTATCCATTCTGCAGAGCAAGGAACTGAAAGAACAGACAGTATGACAGAATGACGGTAATTCTGTGCTGACTGGCAGATGTCTGTTCTCTCATTTCCACCTCATGGCTGTGATTCCTGGTCCAGCTCTGCCTTTATAAGCTGGGTTTTCCTTCTGCATCACCCTGGAACCCAAACCAAGCCCTGCATGGTGACTGCTGAGGGCACAAATCCTGCATGGAGATGCAGTCACTGGCACTTGTGCAACACTGGGTCCAGCCCATTCAGAGCTGGTCAGCCAAGCCTAAGGCCACTGTTACTCCACTATTTGAGTTCATGCTTTAACACAGGCTGACTAGCTCTCAAAAGGAGTTTTTTACCTTGTTTTAGGCCCTTGTTTAGCCCAAGGGAGTAATTTTATAACAGCCCTAAAGCAGATGTAAAATAATGAGCTCTCAATATTACTGCAGGCCAGCCTTCTTGGTTATATTCTCTTGGCAAAACCATTGGCCCATGGGCAATTTTACCTGGTGAGGGCTGTGAGCAGGCAGACTGCTCTTCCCTTGCCCACCTGCAGTGGAGGGGGTGGACAGCAGAGACATCCAGGTCACCCCAGCTGTCTGTGGGGGCCTCTGGTAGGACTCCAGCTGTTGGGGTGGGTGTTGGCTGCTGACTCAGTGCTAGTATAGAAAATACTGATGGGTGGCACCTTTCCTTAGCCCACTTCAGCTCTAGATGCTCTTTGGAAGATATAGAAGAGGAGGTGGCTTTCTCTGGGAGCCTTCTGTGTAAGGCTTTCAGAGTACTTTTATTGCCAAACATCTTTGAGAGACAGAGGCACAAATTAGAAATAGGTAGAAAGAGTTTTAGAGAACCCTGAACCAGTGCTTCAGGTTCAAGAGGGACTGAAGTTCAGTGTGTGGCTTCATGTAGAGTCCTGACTGCAGCACGTGCTGCTGGTTTGTTTGTTTTCTTTTTCTTTTTTCTTTCAGTCTCTCTCATGGATCACACAGGGCACTGAGGCCAGCCATCATCTCAGAGATCTCACAGAAGACATAAAGAAACAACCACTGAGTTTATACAGGGCTCATTAATGTGGAGGCTTCTTAGATGCACTGTTTTCTATACCTGCAGATAGTAAGTGGTGGGTACTGCCACAAAGAAAACCAGCTGTTAACCAAGAAAGTTATGTAACTTGCCCAAGGACATACTTTGAAGTGGCTGGCTCCACCCAGGTGGATTTTTGTGGTGCACCACTGAGAGCAGTTCAGTTTAGTACGAGCAGAATCACCTATACAATGTTTTAGCAGTACACTACAAAAAACAAGTTTTCTGTACTAAGCAGAACAGACCCTGACTGCTTTGTTTCAAGGGATTAGAAATTAGTTCAGATTGAAATGGGAAGAGGTAGAAACAACATTAATTCCCAACTGTCACTGTATTTCTCATTTGCTGTACAGAGAACCTACAGTTGTGTAATTGTGAAGACAATTTCAGACTCTTTTGTGCTTGAGAATACAGTAAGTTATGTTTTACCTGTCTGTCTCTGGAGAAGAAAAGCTTTAATTAAGTTTTACTTTAATTATGTCCCATCTATACAGTACCTAAAAGCATTATGAGAACATGTCATTTACTATATCCCTGCCTTCTGGGAAGGTTTAGATGCTGAATCCTCTAATACTGTATAAAGTTCCATTTGATGTTATTAAATGAATCTTTGAAACAAGTTTATTAATACATGCATTGTTATAATAATTGCTAAGTAGTGGTGAAAACCTGAGTGAATTAAGTATTATCTGGAACTTTCTTGCATCAGAGGAAAATATTAGAATTCTGTGTTCATATAGAAATTCCCCAGAACTGGTGGTCCAGCACCAATATCTGCTGGTTTGGCTGGTGCCCTAGATCAAAACTTTATTTCACAAAAATTAGTATTTTACCAGTGTCACTGGTAGCACTGTACATTACCATTCTGCCCTGTTCTAAGTTTAATTACAAACCACCTGCTCTTTTCAGGGTGTCTTATCTTAATTAAGCTAATGAGAATGTCATAACTTCTGATATTTATAGAAAATAATGTCTTTGAAATGAACTTTCAGGTATTACTTTGTTACAAGCTGGGAGTACTTATGAGGAAGAGATTATTAGAAAAGTGCATAAACAAAACATTCAGTTTTGTAGAGGTCCTTGATATCCTGTGCTAAGTATCCATTAGTCTTCCTCAACTTACTGTTAAGTTAATAGAAACTTAAGCTGATAAAAGTAATAAGAATGAACAGTCATGGACTTCCCTGTGTCTTTCCCAACTTTTGTAAATAATTTAAACCTCAGTGAAAAGTCCTAGAATAGCAGTAGGTGTTTAAAATATTTTAAATATTTACAATGTGCTATATATGCTTTCCACAAGAGAAGAGTCACACATTGATACCTTTTCAAAATATATCATTTTCCTATAGTTCTTTTATAGTACTTTTCAAGTTGTCACAGCTTGACATGTAAATCTGCTTGGTTAAAAGGTAAACCAGCTTGCAGCAACTGAACATGACATTTGTCTTTATGCATCAAAGTAAATATTGTTCACTTGAAGATGACACATCTCCAGGGCAGCAGACTGATCCCCCTGAAGGTGAATGTGCATCCATGCAGGATGCATAATTTGGATTGTTTTTGCCCCACCCCTGTTTACTTTTGCCCTCCAGTCAGTTATGTTGTCCAGACCTGTTTGTAGTTGGTTGCATTATCCCACAGCCTTTGTTTGGTCTGCCTTGAAAACTTGAACTCTGAGGCCATACCTGTGCAAAGGAATGGTCTGGAGCTTTTTGTATCAACCAGGTTTGGTCTTATTCTCTTCATGAACAGATCCCTGCCTTCTATGACTGCAGTGATTTGCAAACATATGATTCCATCAATTCTGAATCCAAACTAATATTTAAAGTAAAATATCTTTTCCTTTTAGAAGTGAAATTAGGCAACAAGAAAGTCATAGTGTTTTGAGAGGAAAATTTGACAAGTTGTGGTAAGAAGCCCAGGGACATGAATACCACAATAAGCTTCCAAATTTTTATCTTCAGGCTGAATAATATGACTTTATCCCAGCCAATTTTGCTGATAGTATGGATTTAACCTTGGACACAAACTAATTGTTATTTTTTGAAATTTTTTTTCCATATTTAGCACTGAGGCCTACTTAGAAGAATGTAATAGTGCTGGAAATACCTTATCGCAGGAGTGTGTGTGGCAGATAACACACCAACAATGCATGCAGCTTATCTTTAGGGAACTGATCTATCAAAGGATGTCTGTCCTCTCAGCTCCTGGTATTCCCTAATATGCCCTGTGTTCCAGTTCCAATATCAGAGATTTTGTTCTTTCAAAGGAGTCACAGGGAGATGACATTTGAACTCCCAGCAGACCGATGACATGGAAGCATTTCTCAGAGTGCTGCTTGTACAGGGGAGGGGGTTGGTTTCTAACATCTCCACTCCCCTTCAGTTGCTCTCAAGAAGGTGAGGTGTTAATGCACAGGGAAGTTAATGTCTTCCTCACCCATTCTACTACTGCACACCATCAAGGTCTTGTAATCAGGTCACTGCCATCCAAAAAGAACAAGATAGCTTTTGTATAAATTCTTTTGTTTACCAGGCCTCAACTTTGCTATTCAGAAGCATAAGACACATTCATAACTGGTCATGGTTTTGTTAAGTCCTGTTTCCTCTGGGGGTATGTCAGCATGGATAAGCAGTGCAATGCAGCAGGAGTCGTGCAGTGGAGTACAATCTTTCTAGGGACCTGGCAGCCATGCTGTGAGTTTCAGAGATTTTATACAGTCTTCATGAACATGCACTCTATGTGTGTGTAGGGCTGAATTCGATGTAATTCCCTGAAGGAAGAGAGCAAGGGATGCAGAACCAGATTTCAAAAGAATGTCAGACAAAGAATATTTTAATAAATATACATCCCTTCCCGTACAGCACAGCATGGAGGGAGTGATGCATGTGCTGTGACACCTTTTGGGTGATACTTAGGAAAGTATTACAGGTCAGTGGAGCTTAACTCTGCTGTTATCCTCCATTTGTCTGCAGATTTGGAAATCTTGAAATGTACAGAAAGCAGATGGAGAGGCAGAAAATTATGCAGAATGTACAGAGATAATCCCACTTTGTGAGTGCAGAGGCTGCAATTTATTCTCTGCTTTCCTTCTGCCTGCCTATTTCATTTACAACCAGGGTGAGCCTGGTCATCCAATTACTTGCCTTCAGAGTGTTTCATATGGGCAGCCTCTGGATTAAAGAAAGATAATTGAGTGGCCAGTGTTCTCACCTAGTGTTCAAAAGGTTACAATAAGCTTCATTTTAATGCTTCCATTCCCTGGGTTTTGGCATACAGGCTAGGTGACATATTATTCCTAGATTCCTCTTCAGAGACATAATTTTTGTCATTTCTCATATGTTTCACTAGGACTCTGCTGGGCTGCTGTTTTAATAATTCTACATGCTTGTGTTCTCATCCCCTTCACCTCGTTCATTTTCAACCAGGTATCAGTTACACTAATAGCATTATATATCTCCTGAAGGTTGTTCTGTTAGACTGGAATCTGGTTCACTGATGCATAGAATTTGCATAAGAGCACACCAGCTATTCATTCACTGTGGGGTGTCTCTTTGCCACAGTTCATTTTTGCTTGGTTGCATGACTGTAATGTGGTTTTTTCCCCCCTCTTGTCCAGCTGAATGCCAAGAGCATTTAGGGAAGGAAGGCAGCAAAGAATTGCCATTAGGCATGGTGGAAGTATTCTTTACTGCTTGATACTTCTGCAGTTGAAGGATTGATTATCTTTCCTTTGATAGCACCCATATTTCTCTTTCTGTCTTCTATTTTTAACAGCTTCTGAAATTCCAAAGAAATGCTTTTCTTTTTCCCTGTGTTTAGGGCTATTAACTGTCTTAATAGTAAACATTTCTTACGCTTAAGTTTTGTCAATCCAAGGGTTTTCTTACAGAACTGCAACCAGAAAATTAGTTTAGTGTACAGCTTGTCTGAGGCTTATTGTTGCTGTGACTCGAATCTCAGATAAGGCTTGAAAATAAATCAGTCCCCCTCTTTAGAAAATCACACCAGTACTGTTTCTTTGGAAACATTTGCCAGTGTCTCACATTTAAATAATGGTGAAGATAGATATTGAAGCTAAATAATGGCCAATTGTCTCCAGTGTCCTGTAAGAGTCAAGGACACATCAGGGCTTCATGGCTGTCACCACACAGTCCCTGACAACGCAGGGGATTCCCAGAGTGGCAGCATGAATAGTGTGCTGACCTTTCTTTTCCCAAGTTTGCTGCTTGCCCCTCAGCAGAGGCAGGAGGACAGGACCTGGGTGTTTATGCCTGTTGTCATTTGCCTTCCTCTAGAACCCCTCTTCATCCATCACACCCCTCTTATTGATACTACCCCAGATGTTTACACCCTCATCCTTCTATCAGGAAGATTCTATGCTTTTTTAAACAGACATATAAAGTCATGCAGGCAGAGCTGTGAGGTTTTCAATGATGAATGAGTAAGGATTCAAATATGATGTATTTTGTTTGCTTGTAATGATATAGGATTTTCTTTTCATTTAGAGCTGAGGTCATGGATAGTTCTGCAACTCGTCTTTTCTTCTTCTGTCCATGTCACCTTTTGAACTCAGTTGGAGTTTTGATATCTGTTTTGGTAGGCTACAGATGAGACAAAGGTATCCAGCTCTCTAATCTTCTTTTTCTGCTTGGATGAGTGTGAAAGAATTCTGGATTTAAGCCCCTCTTCTGTTTCCTTTGGCTTTCAGAGTTCTAAGATGCTTCCTTGTGCTTTTCAGCTGTTAACTTGAGTCCACTGTGATCTGGGTTGTGGCCACAAGTGTCTCTACATGGGACAATTATAAATTGAAGAAGGCATGGAGGAGCTGGGGTCCTGTCACAGGTTGTTCATGGGCATTGTACCTTCCAAAGGAGGAAAGCAAGAATAGCTCTGTATGTCATGGATCTATCTGGGGATGAAATACATAAGTGAGCATGGTACACTGGGTGACTGTAATAATGCAAACTGAGTCTGGAGAGCTGTTTGACCCTCTCTCAGTAAAGCATCATAAGATGGTTGAAATATAACAAATTATTTGGCTCTTATGTATCATCTACTTTGGCAATTTTGGCATGTTTTCAGGATTTTAAAAGTGTTTTGTCCAGTAAGTTCGCTTAAGAACTCAGTACACTGAAGGTTTCCACTTCTTAGGAATAAAAGCCAGTTAACTATGGAAATTTCCAGAGTTGGATGGAGTCAAATTATTAAAATATGCAGCTCTTCTCTGGTATTATGGTCTCTCTCTGTGGCATTAATCCTTCTCCTTTTCATACAATGCACTTGAAATACTGCTTTTCTCTGTAGGCGGCAAGTATTGTCATAACTTCACTTTAAGAACTATTCACCTTTTAAATGCAGAAAACAGTTCTCATTGTACTTCAGCTAGAGAATAATCCCTTTTCTTTCACTCCTTCATCCTCCATGGCACGCTGATGATAAGTGAACTCTCAAGCAGTTACAATTTCACAGGAGCTTTCATGGATTGCAGAGCTCTGGGTTTTTCAGATACCACGCGTTCAATCAGCACCACTTGGAATGTCTCCCTGTTTTTAAATCTGACCTGTTAATGTCACTACATTCATCCTAAATGCTGCATTTTACAGTGGGAATTCTTGTGGCTCTCCCCTTAATGTCTTCTCATTCTTTTTTTCTGAGCAGCTGTTGGTAGCTCTCCCTACTGCTGTCAACTCTTAAACCTCTGCATTACAAACTGCAGGCCAGGGTGAACGCACTACATTAAATCAAGGTCTGCAAAGTTGGCTTGCAATACGCACTAGGAGCCCAAAAATAAAGAGAAATGGAAAACTGAGCCATTCCTAATGTAATGTCCTAAACTTAGTTTATACTTTCATCCATGAATAACTAGCACATTAGAAGCTTTTAAAATAATATTATACACTAAATTCCAGCTGGTGACATTCTTGCTGTGCTGCAAGTATTGAAACAATAATACCAGTGTTAGGGCCACAGTGCTGCTACATCAGATAGAGAAACAGCACAAAAAGGCCCCTCTGGAAAGACAAGGATGTTTGAAAACTAATGCTGAGTGCTGTAAACCTGAGACCACTCGGTTGATAATCCATTCTAGTCCCAGTATAGGCAAAAACATAGCAGAGATTTATTAATTGCATCACCACACCTATAGAATAGAGTTCACTGTAGTTATGTAGGAGTTGAGGGTATTCAAGCAGTTTCTTTTGATGAAGTAATCGAGCTGCTTCTGGGGTCTGTTTCAGCTGCTAGGGGCGTGCTTCAAATGTAAATGACTGCCAAATGGATTCCTTCTAAATTCCAGCCAATTAAAATACATTTAAAGTGCAGCTGGTGGAGAGCAAAAGGCTTATAATTGCATAAGAAATGTTTGAGCACGAAACAAATCCCTGAAGTTTAGTGAACAGCGGTTATTAAATAGTGCATTTCTGCAGAAGTAGAGCAAGCAAACAAAGCAGCCCTCCGAAACTGCAGAGGCAAAGATGACACTTTTACCACCACCTTAAAAGAGACAAAGCCGGGAGTGTGTTTGTTAGGGTGTCAGTTTTCCACCCTTGGCTCTTTAAACCATGCAAGTTTGGCAGCTTGCCCTATGTGGTGCTGCATACAAATATTGACAGAACAGTGTGGTGTTTGTTAAACCCCTTCTTGGGAAGCAAGTGATTGAAACTCTGAAGGAAGATCTGAGAACCGCAGACATTATATTTTTTCTCAGTAGCACTATAATATTTACAGAATGAAACAGAAAATAGTGAATGGGGTGTAATGAATGACCTTCCTTTTCTGCTTTGCCTTGTAAGTAAGGACAGATTTTTTTGTTTAATGCTTTAAATGTTATTATAAAAGAGGTTTACAGCTAGTAGCACTGAAAGATGCCATTAACACTTTTGATTTAACCTCGTGTTTTGGGGAAAAGCTTGGCTGATAGAACAGACCATGTAAATAGGTGAAAGACTTTGCCCAGGAAGTTGCTGTGTGCAGCCACTGTGGATAATGTGTCCTATAGATGCAGAAATCTTACAGACCTTTTAATTCACATCTGTATTTGAATGTTGGTGCTTCCCAGACATTTTGTGCTCGTGTCTGCATCTGCCTAGAAGTGAGATTTCCAATTTTTCTGCATCTACTATGCCTTAGTAAAATTTAATCTTAACCTGTTCAGTAGATCATTGTACTAATTTTAGAAATGGAAACAAATTTTTATAGGCAGTTCAGACAAGTTTTTTTCTATGCAATATTTTATTGGAGGGTAATGTCTTTCACATTTTTGTATAAAACAAATAACTGAAATCAGGTGAATCAAAACTGTTCACTATGCTATCTCAGGTTTTTCTTAAATTAATCAGGAAGTTACAAATGAAATAGGAAAAAAAGTTTTCCAAAACTAAAAAATATTGGTTTCTACCTGTGCTGCATCTCACCACACAGAATTCACAAGAAATAATTGAAATTCCTGATTGCTTTATCTTCTAACAAATCATACTCAATAAGTCCATTTTGACTTCAGTTTTGTTAACTGTGAGTAAAGACTCCTGCAAAGTTTCTAGCCACAGATCTCATTGCAGTACTAGGGGTTCAGTTAAATGTTCCTTGTTAATTGTTAATGTGAAAGCAGCACAGAGCACGTGCTGAAGACAGGCTCATAAGAAATTAGCTCATCACCAAAATAAATGTCAATTCAGTTATAAAATCAAGTTTTAAAGACATTTGTCATAAAACATAAGGACAAATGTGCATACACTTTGAAATAACTGTAATGATGTTAATCCCAAAATATTTGAAAAATAAAAAAGGAAAAAAATGTCTGAGTTAAGGGATTGGTTTTCTTTTTGAAATACCTTTATTGATTGACAATCATTACAAAGGGCAACCTATTGAACAGAGTGAAACTACTTTGGGTAAAGTAGTTTAGGTAAGTCCAACTGATCCCCAGTCACTGTTGCAAAATTAGAGTCAATGTTTATTGTAATAGGTATGATGGAAATAAGTCCATGTGTTTGTGAAATACACAGTATACACAAAATGGATTTTAGCAGCATTAAAGGTTTGGCTCAAGTCCCACAGGAGTAAGGGTACAGGAGGGTGCAAATAACAGTTAACTGATAGTAAGGCATATTTTTTATTAGTTTTGACATCTATAGAAAAACAGTGCAACAGAAGTCATAACCCCTTTCTAAAGTTGCAGAGTGAGGAAGCTGATGAGTAAATGGGGACTCACTGAAAAGCCAGCTCATGATTTTGTTTTTCTAATGGAATCTCAGGCTAACAAAACTTGTTTCAAACTAGGCCTCTGTCTTAAACAGGCTTGACTCAGTATAAATCAAAAGATGAATCTAGGTTCTCCTGCATAATAACATTTATCACGTCATTTACCTTTCCTTTATGCATATGTGCAATGATGAATGTATCCCCTGTGCCCAGTGGTTCATGTGATTTATCAGTTACCTTAGAGAAAGCCAGAGAAGTGCTCAGAAAGTGCTCAAACAAACAGGTGCACAGGATACATTAACTCTCTGTATTTCCTTCTTGATCTCATTGTACCAGCAGTGGACTGGGGTTTGGATGTTTGCAAATTAGAGCCTCCTTTGCAGCACAATTAATCAGGGATCCAGTGTCTCTTTGGAGAGTTCACTGGCCTGCAGGCACTGCTGCCTGGGCTCTGGAGCCTGGGAGAGCTTAGGTGGAGCTGTGTGAGAAACCTTCCAAACTGCCTTGCACTTGGGCACAGGTGTGGATGAAACACTTTGGGAACACTTAAAACTTTTTTAGGTGTCCCCAAGGCTAAATATCCTTTGGAAAGCTGGCTTTCTGGATTATTTCCTTGTGTATTGGCCCTTAAATTCTGCCAAAACACAGGCAGGTTTCTGTTGGGCTTTTCTCCAGAATGACTTGCTGAAAAGTTGTACAACTTCAGTGTGTCTCCACAGGGAAAATTACATAAGTCCGACTGAAGGGTCGACATAATTTATAATGGCAAGCAGATGAGAACTTGCCTGGAGTTTTCCCCTGGGTGGTATTACTCAGTGATTCTGCTACAGTAAAAGTCACTACTACTTCATGCCTTTGGCAGGTCAAACTCAGAAATTTTTGGGTATCTGAATATATACCCTCTTTCATTAAAAGCCTCACATGGAGCCTGCACCGGTTATTCTGCCCACAGGACTGGGGAATGGGTGTTCTGAACAGTGAATTGCCCTTTGGTTCTACATTAAAACATCTATTAATTTTAGGTAGGATTTACTATTCCTTCACTTAAGATTTTTCTGGTGCTCTAGAGAATTCTGGAGGACAGAGCCTGGCCCAATATTCAAGGAAAGTGGTAGAGCAGTGGAGAGATATCAAGCTAATTAGTGGATAAAGATGAAAGTTTCACCCAACCTGAAGCTTAGCTAGTGACAAAATTCCTCTTACCTGAGAAGAAAGGGGATATTTACTAAGTGCATGTTATTCTCCAATAGCTGTGAGGATGGAGGCCTCTGCTTTTACATTGTGCTGCATCTTTATCCTTGATAATGCCTCATGTATGGTAAAGTACAAAGGAAGGTATTGCCCTAAGGGAGGTGTTCCCCTGTGTCAGTGTGAGGTTTGGCCCTGCTTTCTGTGACAGGAGCTTCATGTTTCTCTACCACTGCTCTGTCCTCCACCATTGCCACTGGAGCTGGTCCTGAGCTCCACAATCCTCCTGGCACAGGGACAGAAATAAGCTGCTCCCACAGGAGACTGTGGGAGGAGTGTGTTTGCTTGGAGTACTTTTAGTGCATCTTTCACAGTTCTTTCCTAAACTCCTTATCAGTCCAGCACTCTTGGTCTGTCCTCACTTGTGAGGTAGTAGTGTAATGGGATTTGAATGCCAGCATTTTGCCTTTCAGAGGACAATGGTCTAATGGTCTTTATAGGGGTTTATCAAACACTAGAGCATCTTGGAAAAAAAACCTTTAAAAAAGCCAAAAACATAGTGGTTGTTTTCTAGATTAAACGTGAAGATCACTGATGCTGATTACAAATACAATTTATCATTTACACCAAAGTGATGCGTGACAGTTTGCTTATAATTTTGTGACCTGTGAACTGAAAGCAAGTGCATCTACTGCACTGTCTTTATAGAGAGGTTGCTGAAAGCAGCTAGAACAGCTGTCATGTTTCTTTACCTTCATCAAACAGTTAACTTTGATCCTCAGTGATGTGACCAATTCTTGCCTCATTCTTCTCTTACTGGTAACTTATGTGAAAAGTACAACTGAAGAACATTTTATGTCCCTTGCTGGTGGTATCATAAAGCCACACCACAGATTGCTCCTGTCCTTTGGGCATGTTTGCTATTACAAAATAAAACCTGCTGGGAAGCAGTTCTGGGATTTTGGGGTTTGCAGGTTTTTAAAAAAATAATGTTTCTAATTTTTTTTTTTGTTAGTAATTGATTTGGTTAGTATTTTCCAAGGATCCCATGTAGAAAAATTGGGGGACAAGTTGTCATGAGTACAGATAATTATTACCAAACATAGAAGTTGTGTAATAAATGAATGGAGGAAGAGAAGAAATACTGAAGTAATATAAATAGTTACACCCTTTCACACAGCCAGTGGAAAACCTAAATAAAAGAGTAATGTATACCAGATGTGTGTATGCTGAGTATAATTTTCCTAGGAATGATTTCCAGTAGGAAATAGTAGAAGGTAAGCAGGACAAATCTGAATCTTGCTGGCAGGACTCTGAGCACCTGTAACTATTTGTGGAGCCAGTTCTTTGGTAAATTTCCTTATTCCTTGTGCTCCAGTTTTATGGCATGAGGATAACTGAAATAATCAACAGTCATTGACTAGTCAAAGCAAAATGAAGTGATGAAGCATAAACTTCCAGCTATCCTTGAATCCCCCAAGATGTGGGACTGGCTGTACTGATCCAGGTTGTCCTTCAAATCTGGGAGTTTGGAAGAGCTGAGATAGCCCTCTCTGCAGAACTTCACCACTGTGGTGAATCTCTCTCTTTACAATCTTTAAAGAGATAATTTCCAGCCTCACACTGTCTTGTCTGAGCCTGTGGATAAACTGACATCAACCTTCTTAGAGGTGCTGACACTGTTGGTTGGTGGCACAACAGGCAGCTCTCCAGCCTCTCACCTAAGCAATAAAATCATCATGCTCATGGTGAAGTTTTAGTTTTCCAAAATTGGGCAGTTCAGGGCAGTAATCCAAAACCTTAATCTTGTTGTGGTAACTAGAGTTGATAAATGAGGATCGCAGTTAAATGAGGTTTTAAGGCCTTGATGATCAGTGCAGGTAGCTGTGGTTCCAAAAATGAGTCCTGGGCCTTAATGAAATGATTGTTCCAGACATATACCCTGCCTGCACATCCAAAGTTATTTTCCTGTCCAAAGTCAAGGAGTTGTCCCCTTTGCTGTCTTCTGTGGCAAGAACCATGAAGCAGGAATTCAGATTAATTTTTATACCATTTCTTCTGAGGTAGCCCATGTGAATGTTGTCTTTGTCACATCAACTCAGGAGAACTTTGCCTGGAAAGGCACCTGGCCTCATTACTGTGAGTTCTGTTCCTGTAGGGCCAGACTGTGTCTCTAGACACCAATTTTTATAAATGCGATTGCTCCAAGGAAGGAATTGCTTTTATTTCTTTCATTTGTTGGAAGAAAAGTAATTTACTTCTGTTTTCCAGCCTCTCACCCACACTGGCTCAGTTTTGTGACTGGTCCTAAAGGAAAAGCTCATTCTTTATTCTTTCCAAATCACCCTTCCAGAGAAAATAACAGTAGCTGTGTAGTTCCTGTCTTTCCACCCCTCTGAGACCATAGGGGATGTATGCAGAGACACAATCTAAATAGTGCTTCTACTTGTAGTATTCCTCTTTTTTTTTAGTGTAGAAAGGCTGTGCACAGCTCAGAAAGGAAACTGACCCACTGCAGGAAATTATATGGGAAGAAAATGCATTCTTGGAACCATGTTCACATCCAGAGCAACAATTTTACCTTTGGCAAAACTCTCTCACATCACGAGGTACAAGGAACAGCTATTGCAATGCTTGTTAGTGCAGGTAAATTTAAAAAATAAACTTTATATCTCCCTGATTCTCCTGTGGAGAAAGAAAGGGATGATCTTTTTTCTTTCTTGCCATTTTTGTTGCTAACAATTTACTTTTAATATTGCAACATATACTTGGCCTGAATTATTTAACATAAATGCATGAATTGTTATGCAGTCTTGTAGCACAAGGATACGTGTTAAAAGAAATATTTGAGTACAAAATTTCATAGTTTTCAAAATCCTGCAGAGAATAATGTAATTCTGCTTTCTTTTGCAATCTACATCCAGCTGGGCTGGGTAAATGCTCAGCTGGGAGGTCTGAGGGATCACCTGGGCTGTGCAGGTAAATGGGATGTGCTGAAGGGATGTCTGTGCATGGGTGGGATGTGCATTTACAGCTCTTCTCTGCAATGAGCCCTGCTGAAGGGCTTTGTGACTGCCTGGCCCGAGGTGCACCACTCAAATGTGATGTGTCACTATTGACAGAACATTGAAAGGACACTTTATGGATGCCTCTCAACAACGGAGCT
Source organism: Catharus ustulatus (assembly GCF_009819885.2). NCBI lineage: Eukaryota > Metazoa > Chordata > Aves > Passeriformes > Turdidae > Catharus > Catharus ustulatus. The sequence goes on along the minus strand of NC_046227.1, from coordinate 32,562,118 downwards.
TTATGAGGGCAGAAAGCAAGGCCCCTGTACTGCTGCTGGTCCCCTCAGGAGGCTGTGCTGGAGTGCCAAAACTGAATAATTTGGAAACTAAATATCTTTAAATGGATTCTTTGTTCATTTAAAGGAGATAGACTGTGGAGGACAGAGGCTTTTCTGGCGAATGTCACGGCTTTGTTGTGCAACACAAAGACGGTGTTTGAATCAAGATATGGGTACTTCTAGCAAGGTCTTTGCTAGCAACATGAGCCATGCACTACAGTTTCTTCAGAACCCAATTTCTCTACTCTGAAGTTTGTGTTGGCTTTTTGAGATTGCCTTCTATCTTATCTTCTGAGATAACTTCTTCTTCTTCTTGATGGAGGATCAGTAATGAGGTGCTTCTTTCATTGATCACTAAGAGTTGCACACAGGTTGTGCTATGATCAAAGACATTTTCTCTTTTCTCTAATGGTAAAGCTGTTGATTTACTGCAAAGCAGCAGGCTGATCTCTATGCCAGCACACTTAATTGGAGGGATTTTTTGCTCTACAAGGCTATTTCCTTCATACACAAGAAAAAAAAATATGAGGAGGTGGAGAACAGAGAGCAGAGCAGAGCAAACATGAGTAAATACTCATATTTTTTAATCATTGGAATGGATCCTGATATGGGATTTGTTGAACTTACTAGCTGAGCCTCAGTGCAGCTGTGACAGTTGGTGTCATCCAAGAATATGCTTGAGTGACATATTGAGATGACTTTAGAGACTGACTTGTTCTTTAATGTGATTTAAGACATTGGAATTTAGGTGCAGCCTCATTTGGGCTTTGTTATTAACAGAGAGGATGCAGCTTCATGCTGCAGGTGCTGGACACACAAGAACTCCCGTGGTGGTACTGCAGGTGCTTGGTTAATGTCCTGTCCCCAGGGGGTTTCATCCATCCCAGCCTGACTGCTGCTCCTGCTGCTTCCAGCACCAATATTTTGACAGTCAGAATCAACAAACCTGGAAAGAAGTTCAGGTTTATTTCAGAGCAAAGATTTGTTTGATGGATCAGAGAACTTCAGTAGTGTGGCCCAAAACTCTGCCAGCTATAGAGTGATGAAGGAAAGAACAAGTAGAATTCTCTAGACATTTACTCTAAAATCCCAACACCTTGGATCTTTTCTTTTTCTCCTCTCCACTATGCATTCTGCTTACCTCCCTGGGGAAAATCTTATAAGCTGTTTTCCTTGGCAGAACTCCTGTGATTATTGCTTCATTTTTTTATACCACATATTTGACCATTGAAGAGGATTGCTTGAACCAACATGATCCAGGAATAACTATCCTGAGGTCTGCTGAGACCTCATAGTTTTATTTTATGCATGGGAGGCAAAGGCTTCAAGCCCCTGGCAAATGGTGTTACAGATCTCAGTTAGTTCATTTTGCTGTTTTGCTCAAGAGAAAACAATAAAATAATTATTCAGGAGGAATATTTGAGAGCTTGAAGCACTTTTTCTTTACACCAGAGCCATGACCTGGCAAACAATAAACAATGGGAAAGTTTGTCTTAGTACACAATTTAACAGAATAAAAAAAGCTGGAATTTTTTTGACAAAGTGTGTTCTCTTCTCCTCAGACATTCTGAAAACTGATGTCACTTGTAATTCTTCAGGAAAGAAAAAAATCCCTGCAGTTTGCAGTACATCAATGCAGGCATTTTTCTCCTGTCTAATCTATAAAAAGACATTGTATACAAATGTTATTTTCTCTGCCAGAAATGCATTCCTGGAACATAATAAAGGCTTTTCTGTTGTTGTTCAGTAATTTGGATAATAGTTTCTCCATGAAGTCTCATAACATTTATTTACTCCCATAAATGATTAGACCAAGTGGTTTCAGCAGACAAAACTGGAATCTCACTGCAATAAGCTTTCTTACTGAAATAATTCTGTAAACATTATGCCTAAAATAATTTCAAATGACAAATTTATATTAATAACATAATACAGATGTGAAATAAATCTGTAGAGCTCTGTGTATAAAGAACAGAAAAATTTACAGGAAGAGTCATGTAGATTAAACTAAGCAAAACTTTTTCTAGAATTATTTTCTAGAATCATTGACAGCCTTGAAGAGTTACAAATATTTCTTGTTTGGAACAACTAGATTGCAGTTATTGTGGCAACAGCACTTTCTTGCTTTCTGGTAGCCCCATGGTCAGCTCTATTTGTTACAGTTTAATGGAAGGGAATTTGAGGGGAGTATTCCTCTCACATAGTTTGGCAGGTGTGGGAGGGAGAAGGAGAGGTGCAACTCGGCTCACTGTGTAAAATAAATTGTGCTGCCTTATGTGCAGGGCTTGAAGGGTCTGATGGTAGCAAGGCTGGGTTGGAATCAGCACTCACACAGCCAGACTTTGGGAGTACTTGGATACCTCACCTTTGCCAGTCCTCATTTGTACGTAACCCATTGGGAAGGGCGGGTACAATCAGTAGTGCTACATCATCTGTCACTAGAGATGAAATTCTCCCACCTTTTTATTTACTTTGCTTCCTTGGCATCTTGCTTTCACCCACTGGTTCTGGTTTACATTGCACTTCTGGCATACATGAAGTAATAATCACTGAATGGGACCAGTGCAAATGAATATATTTAAATTAAAGATGATACCTACCTGTTTTGGTTTTTGGGGATCTGTTTTATTCCACTATTTCCTATTGGTGCTCATTTCATCTGAAAAATTAATCACTTGCTGATGGATTTAACAGTCTTCATTTTCTTGACTGGGGTACTAGGTATCATCCCTCTTCAATCAAATGAAGTTTAAATTGGATTCAGGAGGCATGAAAAGAGGATGCCTTTAAAAACTAATATATTAGATACTCCTCAGGACTCTGTGGCATGAAACCAGGGAAAAAAAGAGAGATGAAAATATCCATAACTTATGCTGTCTGTGGGGGCATCATTGAAAAAGTTCAGTGTGAGTGTCCATGAATGTGTTGGGAGAGCCCTCTCCTCTGCTGCAGCTGCTTCAGGTCTGGAATTCAGGTAACAGAGCAAACCAGACAGCCTGACTCTGGTTTTCCAATCATCTATTACATCCTATGGCTAGAAATATTGCGAGTGTCATCACGTATCTCTCACAATGACACCTTTTTTTAGCTGGAAGCATAGCTGATTTCAAAGATATTAGAGAGTGAATGTGGGTTTTTTTTAAAATTTGCTTTTTTTTTCTTTTTAAAAAAATTTTTTTTTACTCAAATAAGGCTTTTGCTTGGCTCTCATCTGAAGACATACTTGTTTTTTGGTTTTGTGTTAGTTCAATAATACTGTCCCTCCCTAAATCTGCCTTTTCCCTTAAATCAGACCTCAATTTTCAATAACTTCATGGGGGGTGCTTCATTTTCATGAGTGGCTTTGAGGCCTCACTGGATCCTACAGGGCTGAGGTCCCTTTGCACTCCTTTGCATTTTCCCACTGCCATCAGTGGCTGCTGGTCCTTGGAACAGAATTACTCCACGGAATGCTGAAAGTAGGTTAGGCTGAATCTTTCACAAGCCTCCCTGGAGGGAGTTTCAGATGTGCAAATCCCAGTGAACTATCATCTCAGTGAAATGTCACTGACACATCACATAGACAGGGCTCACTCCCTTTGCTTCCTCCTGGAAACTTTTGGAAATTGGAAAAGGACCTGCAGTGTCAGGAGAGGTCAGAGTGCACGTGTAAAGTGCTCCTGTATGCGCATCTCGCCCAGTGCTGTTCCTAAAGTTTCCGCTGGGACAGCGTGTTCTTTTTAGCTGGGCAATTAGAATATGAAACAAAAAAAGGAGGTCATCTAAATAGGGCCCCTTTGTAATTTCTTACATAATACTGTGCATGGCAAGAATGACTTATTGACCCTACTTAGGGCACAGAGGGATGATAGACGGTTCATAATCCTTCCCAGGCAGGGATTGCTTTCAACTTGGTGGTTCTGTGTTTATTGAAAAAGTGCTCTTTATATGTATTTAGTAAGAAGAAAGCTAAGGTTTTAAGAAAAGAAACATGATAGCTGAGAAGATTGCTTTCACTTTTGTGAGATTTCTATCAAATCAGTCTAATAGTAATGAAAATCATTGGAAAATTTTGCAAGGTTAAAAATCGGCTTTGGTCTTGTACTTGAAAGTCACTTAGGCCTGTGTTCTTGGAAAGACTGAGGTATTCTAAATCCCACCTAAACACTTCCTCTTCTGGATGCCATCTACACTATATTGCTTGAATATATTTCAAATTTTCTTCACAGTGGTGAAGAATGAAGCCTTTATTTTTCAGTTGTAGGTTTCATTTACAGTTATTTCTAAATAGAAAAATTGCAAAATTCTCAGGTTCGGGCTTGTTTAACACACCTGAAGACAAACTACAGAAGAAAAGCCATGAAATGATACATTTCCACAGCTAATTTAAAAAGTATCTTTTTCTTTTTTAACCAAAGGAAGTATTTTATTAGAGAGGGTAGTGAAAACTTTTGATCACTGAACATTTTTGGAGTTTTTGGCTCATATCTAGTTAGGATCTTCCTCCAACCAACCACACAAGGCTTCAGTTGTTGCAAATGTGCAGTGTAGTGTTGATAACCTTTAATCTCTTTTCAACCTTCCCCTCAGTGTGAATGTACACATACATGCAGGTCTGTTTCTGTGGAACATAGAGAAATACTGAGGAAATACACTTATACACCTGAATTGTGTAGTGTCTCATTGTGCATGGACAAAATGGTATAATAACTCTTTGGTCAGTCATGCTGAGCTATGGGTTCTTAATTTCCAGAATTAGTAGTCAACCAAGTTTGCAAAAGGTTTTTAATTTCCAGAATTATTAGTTGGCCAGGTTTGCAAAAACACTGTCTGGCTTGTCCAAATACCCTCACTGTGATGTCCCCTCCTTCTCCCCGAGTTTCAAAAAAATATTGTGTTCTTGGTACTCACTTTGTGATCTCCTATTTAGCAAGTAAATGTCAGGGCCAGTGGGGGCTGCAGACCTGGAAAGTAGCATTCAGAAGGACATGGTGCAGTGTCTGGGCTTCCTTTTAACAGTTACAAAGGGCACATTAACACCTGATAATAGAAAATCATTCTCTTTCACAGTTTGGTGTGTAATTGTAGTGGGGATTCAGTCTATTTTTTTTTTTGTTTTTAATAATGCATGGGGTATGGTCAGGGAAACACCATCTTCTCCCAAAATTCCTGCAATGCAAATCTCAGAAATCCCTTTAAAATAATTGTTTATAATTCAGGCTCACCAACTTTGATGCATCTTCTACCTACCTGTAGAAACAGAGCACAGAAACATAATTAATAGACTAAATTCTGACTGAATGTACTCAGCCAAGTAGCAGTCAGGGTTGGTCTAGCTGGTCTGGCTGAGGGTTGTGGAATATTGAGACTTTTGGAAAAGGATCAGATCTTTCCCTGCAAGGTTGCCTGTACCAAACTCTAAAGCATTTTGGTAATCAACCCATCATTATATTGTGTGGCCTATTCTTTGCCCAATATACCAAATAACATATTTTTATCTCCAGTACCCTTAAAAATAGTTTTGCTGCAGTTGGAAAAATTATTTTGCAGTTTAATTTCCATAGTCAGAGGCTTTTCATTAGCACAGCTTCCTATGACAGTAGTTTATTCTGCATGCAGTTCAGTTATATTATGGAATATCTCAGCAGTAAGTATCTAGGTGTACAGGTTTTTGTAATCAGTCCCTGACAACATCTGTCAAAACAATATGGAAAAATCCTGGCTCATGTTGTCATTACAGAATGGGACTGTTTGTTTATTCAATAGAAGAAATAAAGCATATTGAGAGAAGGCCAGAAAAGTCACTCTGACTCAGTTACTGGGACTTCCAGCTTCCAGCTACAGGATATTTTGGTTCCAGCATTTCACATCAATAATAAACAATCTTTATGGGAACCATTGAATGATGAAAATGAGATCACAAATTGAGAGCCAGGCTATATATTTTTTGATCTGTTGTATGCTATAGTTTACATTAGGGTCAATCTCAAGACCGGAAAGAGGCAGTTCTGTACCACAGCATTTCAAATAAATGTTTGTCAGTTATATGAGATACTGTCACTAATTCATCACTGTAATTCTTCCAAGATGCTCTGTTGATGCAAACTGTCAGAGCACATGGTAATAATATGAGCATTTATGTGATTTACAGTGCTACAAAATGGCAAATAACTAGAAATTTCTTCCACTGAAAGTATGCATAGGTTCTTTGGATGTCGGAAATAGTGTGTGTGACAGCTGCAGCATGTATAAATCATGGTCAACTGTTTAAAGTGTTCTCTGTATATAAGTACATGCACTTATACTGGCATCTTCATGGTCCATTTCCAATATCTGAGTGACAGATTCTACTTTATGTAATTGTGCAGTTTCCTATGTTTTTATTAACTCTTTAATCCCCTGCTGAGTTCAGATACAACAATATATCTTGGTCAGTAGAACTGGTAGAGCTCAAATGCAAACATTTCCCTACCCTGCAGCATCTCCAGGGCCCGTGGGCTTTTTCAGTAATTCAGGTCTTTGGCAATATACTAGCTATTGTATTGCACAAAGTGGTTTATAAAATTTTTGTGTGTGCTTTGTTCAGAAAGAAACCAAGAAATGGTGACTCATGTGGTAATTTATTTTTGTGTCTTGAAAAAATTGAGGTGAGAGGCATTCTTTGATGGCAGCTGCATAAGTGCCGGTAGCAGTGGGAAGAGCTTCCTCATGTTTCAGCTCAATTCCCATCTTTGCACCAGCCTTGCTTCCAGAGCTGTTCAGGTCTGTATATGCAACAAAGCACTGCCCTAACAAAAAAGTGAAGTTGTTCCCACTTGTTCAAACCTTTCACTTTCATACACTGATCTTTTATCAGTGCATGGTAATTTTGAACTGGCTCAGGATTTATCAGGCCCTGCACACAACCAGCCCATGAATATGTGATTTGGAACACTGGATTAGAGAATGTATTTACAGTGAAAGGAGGGAGGACCACTGAGTTGTTTGGTTTTCTTTTTTTTTTCCTTTTTGTTTCTGGCATAGTGTTTAGGTAGAGCTGAGCCAAATTCCTCTTTTTAGCACCACTATGGGAGCTGAGTGCTACGGAGGCAGAGCACTGTCCTTTGAACTGGAAACTTGTGTGTTGTAAGGATACTAAGCAGCTTTAAGCATTTTACAAAAACAGAATTTCTGTGGTGAAGGAAGCTCCATTCTTCCCAGGGGTATGTCCACTGGATGCTATCATTCATACTTGAACAGATATGAAGGAAGAGAAATGCTAGTAAGGGGCAATCTCTGGCATACAGTTAAGGTTGAAGTGGTGATACACTGGATTTCCCCTTGTTTTCCCCCTTTAAACCATATAGTCCCATGAAGGAACTTTTATAGTTATTAGATGAGTGACTGGAAGCCATAAATATTGGAGAGATTTGTGACAGTGCACAGGTGTTTGAGACTTTAAAGCCAATCTGTGTATAAGAGTTGCCTACTATAAGACTCTTTAGTGGGTAGCAGTGGGGTTGCAATGTCTATACTCTTGGCTCAGCATAGAAAATAAATTTGGTTTTCGTATGAAGAAAGCTTAATAGCTTTGTATCTATCATTAGAGTAAGAAATAAAACCAATATGCAGAAGTTTGGGGAAACTTTGTGCAAGCACATCATACCTCACTGCACTGAATGATGTGCAATGGAAGATCCTGTAACAGCCTTTTTCCTGGAAACCCACATGGATGTAGCTTCATTTTAATGCAGATAGCTGTAGCTGTGTGTGCCAGTCCATTTCTGTCCTACCATTCCCCATGGATTTCTCTTCCTCTCCTTTTTATGGTTTCTCAGAAGTGCATGTGTATCACTGTGGACAGGCAGAGTTCATGTGCGTGAGCAGCAGGGATGATTTTCCTCCTGGGAGCTGAGCTGAGTCACCCTGAGCTGTGAATGGGAACAGAGGAGGAGGCGGGAGAACATTCCTGGGATGGGGAGAGGGGCTGTGGCTGCTGACAGCTCCCTGTGCAGCCTTGAGCTCAGTGTAAAGAGAAGCTGTGACATGAGTGACTGTGGATTTGTGAAATCACTGCCATGCCTCGCTGCTGCTGTGGTTTTGTCCTGGAACAAACCCGGGTTTGTATACCCTCTGCAGTGTGCCATGACTGAAATTCCTGTCTGCTGTTCCCTGGAGACTGGGAACCATGGGTCTAGAGTCTGAGATGGCACTGCATGGTAGGGATGAGCCACAAGCAGCATGAGCTTTGCCCTTTGGCTTTGGATCTTGTTTGGGAATGTTCTTTGTGGAGGCCTTTCTCCTGTGGTGATGCTTGGTGTGGTGAAGCTCGTGGTGCATATGCCCAAATCCCATGGAAGGTAATGAATTCCCATGGACATCAACAGTCATTCTGTCAGCTGTTAATTGTGGTGTTAAAAAGATGGACAAGAGGCAGTTTTGTGCCAGTGACTGTCACACAGAGGCTCGTGAGGCAAGAGCTGTACCCCCATGGGGGTCCTTGCCTGTAGGAGACTGTTGGAGGCTGTAGGTGGACTGGATGGTCGGGACAGACAGAGAGATTTCTAAAGCCAGGTCTTGGAACTTGTGGTTTATTGCAAAGGGCGTGGGTGAAAGGCCCTGCCTGGAGCTGCAGCCACAGCTTGGAGCAGGGCAGTGAGAAAGCAGAGAGCAATAGAGCAAGGGGTAAGAGGGTGGTAAGAGAGAGTAAAAGGTAAGAGCTAAGAGAGCGAGGTTCCCGTTACAATACAATAAATCTTCTTCTGAGTTGAATATTCTAATTTCCACTAACTGATCTAATACAAGATACAAATCCTACAGCATTTACATACAGCCTATAAGAATCATTACATTACCATACTGTGTTACACTTTAAACCCCAAAAACTGCTCTTTGGACCCCTTCTGCAAGCTAGCAGGGTCTTCTCTGGCCTTTGGATTGGCTCTCCAGCAGAAGGCATTGTCCTGTCAAAGGGGGATTACTTTTGGCCAGCCATCCTATTGTCTTCTAGTCATTTAGTAACTAAGGTTTGGTATCTCAAAGATGGTTTTCATTTCAATCACTCATATGGTTTCCATATTCTCAGAATCTTTTGCTAGGCAATCATATTTATAAGGTTTTCCTGATTCATCCTTCCCAACACTTGCCCAGCCCCAACATCTTGCAGCATTTCCTGAAACTCTTGGTTGCAGCTCAAATGTTTTTTGGAAGGAAGGAGATTTTGCCTAAGCAAATGTGTCAATACTTGCCTGATGGAAAGCTCTGCTAAATAAATCATTATACCGTTGCTCAGTACAATTTATTGTAGTCTGTCAATATCTTGCTTTTAAATATGTTTTAGATAGCAAAAAAGTATGGGTTTTCTTTTGGGATTGTTGAGGGAAAAAGAGTGAAGCTGAAGGCAAAAGTCTTGTAGGCTGCTTTGGGAAGGGTGACAAAAACCCCTTGAGAACTACACTTTAATGTTTATTAAAAATCTGGTATTTTCAGTGAAGCTGCCTTTAGGAAGTGCTGTGATTTCATTTCAGTGATGTGCTAAGAAAAACAGAATTTCTGAGCTGCTGTCTCAAGCTCTATATAGATTGAAGGTTTATGTTCTGCTTGTGTTTTGATAAATTTTCCTTGCAGGCATAACGTGTAGAAACTTTTAATTAAAGCCTAAATTCTAGAGCAAGAAGTAAGTGTTGTAGTAAGGTGCAGGCACTTGGTTGTTGTGGAATTCCCAGAAAAGATTTTTGTGAAGCTGAGGTGGCTGGTTCAAGGGCTGAGCACTGACAAACTCAGATGGAAGATATTCCAGGTGAACACCTTCTTTGGGAAGTGTCTCTGCTGCTGCCTTTCTTCCAACACTTGTGAAGTTTTCCTCAAAAATACTTCCAGAGTATGACAGCTTGAGAACATCACTTTTCTGTAGGTATATGTAAAAAATGAATACTTCCTTGTTAGAAGATGTGGCATTAAGCATTCTGAGGTGAGTTCTTGGCATTTTCTGGAGAAGCCAAGTGCCACCAGCCAGGCCAGGAGGTGTGGAACAGCCAGGTCAGAACTGGAGATGCACTGCTTCACCTCTCTTTGTTTGGACAAAGTGCTTTTTTAGTCCATAGCACCAAACACTGCCATTCCCCATGGAAGCAGGGCCATTTTTTAGGTGTACAAGCATGACCACATCATTGTTTTGAGTAAATTAAACCATGTTGGCTTGAGTGCCTTGGTGTCTCCAGCACTCATGAGGCATCTTGTCCTAAGCAGCTGCTTGGGTAATGAGCAATTGTGGTTGCAGCTCCTGACACCAAAGATTTCTGAACTAAACCAACCCTGAGGGGCTGATCTAGTGGAGCAGTGATCTGGAATCATTTAATGTCCCCATAGGGTTTGACTTGCCACTCAATTTAGGGAGAATTATGCCTGAATACCTAAAATCTACATTCTTCTTTCTGTTTCTTGAGAAGTGATGGTAGGATTTTTATAACCACAGGAAATTTGAGTATGCAGAATAATTTGCAAGATGTATATAAAATGTGTGTAGCCTTTGAGGGAGTTGATGGACATTCTCACTTGCTGGGTTTGTCCTTCTAGGGGATAAAATCAAATGGCTGCATATGTATTTAAAAAATTGTTGTGGCTGCAGGGAAAATATTGGAGCTGTGAGGACATTTTCACTAGCTTGGAGATTAGAGAGGCCTTTTTGGCAGGAAGAAAACAAGTTTGCTTGTAGCACCTGCATATACTTGCATGTCTGTGATCTTCCAGTTTTTACAGCCTGTGGTGACTATTATCTCCTTGGTACACTTGCAAAATTCATATGATGTTCTTCTGGAAGTTCTGCTGGGTGGAGAGGAAATACAGTGCTTAGTACAAACAGTTCTTTGAGAATGCTACATTCCTACATTTATTTGTCATGTAGAAAAAATGCAACTCAGTAACTTATTTTTATCACAGTTTCTGACAGTAGTAATTAAATATATATTTAAAAATCATACCATGTAATAGTAAAGCAACTCCTGTCAATATATTTACCATTTCTGATACATGGCCCCCGTTAAGTTACAGTGGCATTTACTGTTCATCTTGCCAATTATCTGGCCATTGAATATTTCTGAGGAGAGAAGAGGAGGAGAGGAAAGAAGATATCAAGCTTATTTACATTAATTTCACCGTATTTTATTAACATTCAGTTGTAAATTGGTTTTAAATTGTAAATTGGTTGTAAATTTCTCTTCTGTAATGCATCTGGACAATCTAATTCTGTTTTAATCTGTTTCAAGTGTGATGGTCAGGATGTTAAATTTGGTGGAAATGTTCAGGTATGTTGGGCAGCAGCTGGAAACCACAGTTATTGAACAGTCCTATTGGATTCAGCAAAGATGCTGAGAGTATTACAGGAGGTTCCCAGTGCTGCAGATGGAAAAAGAGAAAAAGCTGAATTGTAAAGTTAAATGTCATCTTATCATTTGCCCAGAACTGTTACATATTCAGTCCAAACTTCTAATACTCAAGTAAAAGTTAAAAAATTTCAAGGTTTTTCAGGAGTAGTGGTAACCTGGAGGTCCTGGATGCTGAATGAGCTGCAATTGAGTATTAATCTGTGATTTTTTTTGTAAACAAAGTTTTTCATTGCTATCATTTTATGTACAAACTTCTGAAAGGCATAAGCCCTAAAAATAGAAATCTGGCTTTAGGGTTTTGTCCACAAAATTAGTAAATCACTTCAAAATAGCTATTCTAAACCCCTTCTCAGTGCAGATATTTCTAATGCTGCATGGTAAGGCTGCACAGAGTGACATCTGTTCTGTCTTATTTTGAGCAAAACTTCCATGGAGACCAGCCCAAAGACTGTCTAGCTCAATATAATTACTCTAATTTCTCTAATTTGCAACAATACTTCACATAAGGTGGAATGCTGACCCTGCAATGGGAACGAGAAAAGTCTTTTAGAGTAAGCATTTTTTTGATGCAGTAGAATACCCAAGTTTCCTATAGAATGAGAATGACTATTATGTTGACATTGGTTTGGGTAATTACAGTTAGATTATATCATAAAAGCACACATCAGCATTACAGTTCTGGCTGAAATCCTGATATTTTAAAATCCTTTGAGTGGCAGAAAGTCCTAGGTATTAATTGGGCCTCATTACAGAAACAAAAAGAGATCCTGATATGACCTAAGGCTACATAACAATAATTTCCATCTGTTAAAAGACATGTGCCAAAGCCAGAGCACAGCAGAAATTTTTCTTTTCCAAACTTCTGGATTATTTGGAAGAGCTCTGAAATTAAGATAATGTGCACAATGGGCCTTATTTAAAATTCTTCAAAATTCTCCATTTACCTGTGGCATCATATAAACAATACTAACAGATAAACCCATTCATATAGAGTAAGATATACTTCTGCATGCTGAGAACTGCAGTATCTGTAATTTTGGAGGGATAAGGAAACAGCTACAGGGCAGGGTAGATGTCAGAGAAGCTTTTCCAGGTGTCTGCCATGACTGACCTCTAGGTTAACACACAAGACTTGACCCAAATCGTTCAGCAAAGTAACCTGGAACATAAAGTAGAGCAAGAATTGTTAAACTTGTAAAGGCTTCATATTTTCAGAATATTCCAAATACTGTAAACAAATGGTTCTGGCTAGTGACAGCTAATCCCTGTTATTCATACATGTCTATCCATGAGTGTATGAAAGCTAAGAGCATGGCCCTTAGCCTTTGAAAATAGCTTGGGTTGCTCACCTGAAGTGCTAAGATTGTTTGAAATCAAGGGAACGTGGAGCAGACCCCAGCAGCTCTGGTCACTGTGCACTCGGGTTCCTGCCCCTTCCCAGGCAAAGGCCAGTGAAGTGGCCTGAGCTTTAGCCCTTCATTTGATCAAAAAGCAAGGGTGAGTCTTGCTTCATGCTCCCACAGACCATTTCAAAGGTGGCACTCAACCTCAGAGTGACTTTAATTCTTTCAGTTAAGAATGGTGTTCTGAGATGAATCAAATGAGCTCACACCACGACTAGGAAAGCCTTTTCAGCTTGTGATTTACACTGTGAAGATAAAGAATTTTCCTGCCTTTTTCTGAAAGCAAAATGAACACTTTTACTATTCTGTGGTCATAGGGCAGTATTGTGTGGAGATACTGAGCTGGCTCTGACCCTGCTCCCTGGGCTGGGGCAGCACTGTAACCCTCCCATGGGCTTCTGCCAAGGATATTTCCTGTGGTGGGCTCCATACAGGGAACTAAGGTGGCCACATTGCTTTCCAGAACCAAAGTAACTTATTTAAAGCTGCTTCAAATGTCTCTGCAAAGCATTGCAGAGCACGATGTGAATACAGCCAGCACCAGCACTGCCACACACTTTCCACAGCCACTAATGTTGGAATAAAGGGAATGGAAAATGCAGCCACATTGGCTTGCTAGATGCTGCAAGAATTTGTCATGTTCAATTCCAGATGAGCAAAAATGTATCACAGATATTCTGTTTTCTGTTAGTCATGTTTGTGTTTATGCTAACATCACTGAGCCAAAGTTGGATCACGGGATTAAAGTAAACAGGGACTGAAATATAGTCAAGGACCTGTTGAAGGATTTGAGAAAAGTTCCATGTAAAAAAAGGTAAAAAAGTTGGACAGTTATTTTATTTATATCTAATTCACATGGCAGTCAGCATCATGTGATTTTATTTCCCTATTGGGGTTGTTTCTTTTAACCATGAATTCCCATTAAAACAACTCTTTGACAACAAAATTAGTCAGTCATTTAATTTTAATGTGTGGCATTAAGTAAGCTGGGTGGCAAATTGTCTTCTCAAACAGATTGACTTATTTTACCTGTGGGAAAGGAACAGCTGAACAGCTAGGAGGGAAATCTGCCAGTTCAGAAAATTTATTGTAACTTCCACGGCAGAGACGAAATTGTTTGGTTTTGAATGCTAGTTTGCTTTTGATGTTTTAATCTAACTGAAGTCTTTGTCATACCATTTGAAGCTATCCTCAGGGTTTGAAGCTATCACTACAACTTGCAAAAGTAATTGATACTTATTCTATGTTGTTCACTGTGTTTATATGACTACAAGATGAGTTTTTCCTCTGTTTATAGCATGCAATAAAATCTTCAGCACTGTAGTGGAGAAGGAAGTGTGGTAATCCAGAACAGCTTTTGTTTGATATACCTGTCCTTTTCTATCCACAGGAACAGGATGGAGAAGCTTTTTTTTTCAGGAAGACTAAGAAACCTTTCTCCTCACAAAAATAATTTTGTACTTTTCCATCATCTTTTTTGCAAAGAGACACTTTGGGTTTTTATCCTGAAAAGTGTCTTGCTAGTTGTTATGAGTTGTTGTATTTCACAGATTTAATCACAGCATACTGCTGAAATCCTAGTGCATGTGCTGTTTATTAGTACAGCTTTCTACAGCCCAGGATTTTTTCCAGAGGAGAGCTGAGACTGAGGACTTGCACTGAGTTACTTTTGAGTGAGAATTCATGGTGTTGTCCAGGGCTGCACTGTCAGTGTTGGGAGCACTAATTCCTAGACTTTAATCTGTTGGTGTCTTTTCTTAGGCATTAAGCAAGCTGCTTAACCCTAGGACATTTTACCTATGACATGGATCAACTTTCTGCAGATTTTATGGGTGTCAAGAGACCAGAATACTGGCATTTCAGATAGCCTCTTCTTGATAATAGTCATTCATTAAAATGACAGGGTTTTTATCAATTTATATCGTGTGCCGTAGTATAGAATTAGATGGTATTAAAATCAGGCAGATTGGTACAGCTGTCATTTACTAAATCATCTGCTGGAAGCAATTCTTGCCTGCCCTGCTTTGGAGGTGGAATGGAAAGGCCCAAAGACAATTTTAAATTATAGCAGTGTATCTCAGACTGGTTTGGGACTGTTGTTTTCTGACTTCCTTTAGGGTAGGATGGTGCTGAGTCCTAGTTATGGTCATTCTGGAAATGTGTGGCCTGGTGTAGTTGGAGCCCATGGTGACACTGATGTATTGTTTTCACAGGCATCATTTTGGCCACTAGAACTGACTAACAGCGTGTGTGTGTGTGAGTTTGGCAAATGGTGGGTGACAGGACTGATCAGTTGTTACCAGGTCCTCATCAAGCTATCGATGGAACACATGAAGGGAGAAGGCCAGGAAGATTTGGTTCCTCCTCTCTCTGTGGCAGGGGCAGGAATTGGCCCTTTTGTGTATGTTCTCTCTTCTGGTGAGTGTAGAAATAAGAATAGTTGCATCCCATAAAAGAGTTTCATATGGCAAGCACGAGAGTGAAGAGTAAAACCCTGCCAGGGGAAAATGTAGCCTGTCCAAATCAGTTCACTTCTTATTTTCCCTCCACAAGCAGCAGTACATAGGAAAAAAGGAGAGACAGATTATCATTTAGAGTGAAAAGGTGGAGGTGGCTTACTAATGGCTGAGAGGCAGATGACAGCTTTTGATTTTTGTGGTGTCCCTGAGAGAACTCCTTTTTAATGCTGCATTATCACATTTGGTGTTGTAGTGCCATGTGTTCATTTATTGGAGGGAATTACTTGGAACTGCTCGTTATGTTGTGGATTTGCATAATATGTTTAAAGGCAATTTAAATAAAATTTATTTCAGATTTATGGAATCTTTTCTGAAGATTTTTTCCCTCAATAATCTGATGTGCTGCTACAACACAGTGTAAGGCTAAACCTTGCAGCCAGATCCTTATCTCCATCTGGTGCATGCACATGGGAGGACAATTTATAAAGCCATCTGAAATAAATAAATTGTATTTCTCATTTGATCTGAATACCATCTCCTGTACAAAGCAGGAGCCGTGAAATCCAGGAAATCCTATGACTAAGGGATGAAGAATGCTGTTCCAGTGTTTGCTCTCAGTTTGGGAAGACAATCCTTCCTCTGGTGTGTTAGGTGTCAGGATGAAGCAGGACAGGGTTAAGCAAGGTTAAGTTAAGAGCACAGGGCTGTAGGGCTGGCAATCTCTGGGCAAAAATCTCTGCTCTGACATGCACAGAAATGTGGCTGATTACTCCCATCCAACGGCCAGTTCATTGATTAAAAGGGCGAATGGGCTTCCATCCAGGAGTGCAGCAGGAAAACAAACAGCTAGGCTGAAAAACAAGACTATTTAACCATCTGAAAGAGCATGGGGCCATCCCAGCTGCCGCAGAACCTGTCACGACTTGGCTGCCAAGAAGCCAGATGCTTGCATCAGAGGAATGTGTGTTTCACAAGCCGCTACCTCTGCTGCTGACACACAGCGACATGTCCGAAGAGGCAGCAGGAGAGTGCAAATTAGTCAGCCTTCCATGAGCTGCCAGCCCTGCTGGATCACTGACACCTGTACAAATACATGCTTTCATCAGAAATAGATTATGGGAATAACCTGCTCCTCATAATAGGGACCACTTTCAATATCCAGCAGGGGACCCCTGTCCATATGTGAAGTTAAACACTGCAGAACTGATTTCATGATGGGATCCACTGGAATCTGAAATTGCAGAGGCTTACTCGTGTGATTAAGGATATACAAAAGCCCTTGGACATGCATTGGTTTTGGGCCTGCTCCAGAATCCACTAATGCCATTGATTTCAGTTAATTCTGGATAAGGTCACTGGTGGTTGAATCAATTCTTTGATTCCAGAAGCAACAGGAAAGGCAAAGAAGGAATAATGATAACCTATGGAACTAAGGAGAGCCATTCCTATGTGTACTTATATTTTGCAACCATATTTACAGTATTTCTGAGTTCCCTTGTAATTCCAAAATCCAGTTTCTGACCATTTCTTCTAGTTTCAAGTGGCAAACACTCAAAACAAACTTTTTATGATTTGCTTAATATTGTATTTTACAATGAGGCAATTTGTAGTGAAAGGTAATGTCCTTTAAAGACATCCTATCAATTTTCTCCAATGAATGCTTTTCATAGAATTCTACTGAAGCAAAAATTATGGAAGTGAAAAAGACTTAGAAATTGATTGCAAATCACTGCTGTGGCAGGAAGAATTGTATATGCTCATTTTAGCTCTCAGCTCGTCTGAAAAGGTTAGATTAAACATTTCATTTTAGACTTTCTTTTTCCTATGTGTCGGAATCAGGTGTCAAGGCTTCATCATGGCACTTAAGGACAGGATTTCCCATAGTGTGGGATGTCAGCTAGAGTAAATGTTTCCATATAAAGGTGCTCTTCCAGGAGGTAGAATAGAATACATTTTAGCTGCAGGAGTGACAGGTACTGAGGAGCACGTAGGGTGTCACAGAAGCTGTCTGGGAGCTCTTGGAGAGGGCAGCATGGCAGTGCCAGGCATGGAGAGCACAACTGGCAAGGACAAACCAGACTGATGACATCCCCAACCCTGCATGTGGCAGAATGGCCAACCTGAACACAGTTACTGTTGTTATATGTTATTTGCTGCTTTCTCTGAAGCTTAAATTCATAAATGTGACAGAAGAGAGAGCTATTGTTTGTTCTAGCAGTAAAACCCTGCCTTTTCTAAGGACCTTTTCACTATTCTTGACATGCAGGGGAGGTAAAAAGCTTTGAAAAATCACCTAGCAAGGTCAAAAAACAAAATATCTTTGTAATCAAAAGCTTACCAACCTGATCAAACTGCTTCAACTGAAGGCCAACTTTTGATAGTGAGTATCTGAGGAGATTCATATACTGCCCTCACACTCTTCCTTTTATTTTCTCCATTTATTTCAACTTGCCAGTTGTTTATCTGCTTGGCCAACTACCCCAGGAAAGTGTTTACTCTGTTGACTTGTGACACTTCACATCTTTGTAGGCACATGTTTTGTAAGACATACTTAAATGTGTTGGTAACATTTTGCTCTTCGGAACACTGGAGAAATTTCCATGATATTTTAGGAACCAGCTCAACACTTCCAATCATGTGTAACTCCAAAGAGGACAAATTCTGCAGCCTACAATATTTTTAACTTTTTTTTTTTTTTAATTTGCACTCCAGAGATCTAAGTATTTGCTGTGGGATAAAAATATAACAGTTTAGGATTTATATTCTATCATATTACAATATGTTGGGATTTTAATGCCCTTCAATTTTTGTCCTAGACTAAATTGCTCTTTAGCCTGTGTGTCCTTGCCCCAACAGCAGTTAGAGAGTAAAACAAGGTTTTTACATGGGCAGGTTTTCTGAAGCTGCACCAAATCACACAGGACTCTCAGGACAGTGGGACATCCCTCAGGGAAAATGCTCTTAGCCCTTCCTACCTACCTTTTAACTCTTCAGGCTGTGGGGCTGATCACCTCTGCTGCAGCTTTAGGGGTCTGTGATGAGAGACTAAACCTTGAGACACCTGGGTCCCAGCTGTTTTTTGCTCCTTAGCTGGTAAGAAGTGAGCAAGCACATCACAGGTTCAGGGATTCCTGCGTGTGTCACTAAAGGTGCAGTTTAGGTGATTCAATCCCAGCCAACTGTTGCATTTTCCAAGAAGATGTCCTTGTTTTGGGTTCTTCACTGAGGAAGAACTTTCTAAGTTAATAGCAAAGTGGAGTCAAATGTGGACAGTGAACCTGAAACAGTATGTATTTTGTGTTAGTATGAGACACGGGGTCTTTGAGAGATCCTGGCCATACTGCAAAAGGTTAATTGACAAGTTTTTCTAATATCTGTGTGTGCTTAGATCAGTTTGTAATGTCTCATCTTACCTGTCTGCTCATCAAAAATGAGACAGTACAAAGCTGAATTATTTCCTCAGATACAAGAATCAGTTCAGCCTACTGCATATCAGACCAGGAGCAATGACTGCACTCATGACTTTGACTTTATCTTTTCACTCAACCTGCAGCTAGTCAAGGACTGAATTCTGCTGTTAATTTTGTTCTAGCAAAAGCTGTGGCATTCCTGCCAAAAATAAGCTATATCTGCACAGCCAGCAGCTATATCTTATGACTTAGAATAGAAATTAGATGGATAAGTGCACTGACAGGGTGAGCTAATGGCCACTCCCTTAATAAGTGCTGCAATTTGAAGAATGCAAAATCTGTTTGTCCACCCTCATGGCAATTCTCCTCTTGGGAAGAATAACTCACTGGTTAAACCCACAAATCTCAGTAGTCATTTTGCTGTGCATTTATTTTTACAATAACCACCACTTCTGAAAAACCCCAAAAAATTGCTTTCAGGCAACTCAAGTCAATGCCTCTGCAAGTGCTGCCTGACCAGAGAGATGTGAGGTGTGTGTGTGCTGTCCTGGTCCTGCTCACTCAGGTGTCCTTAGCCTGGAAATGCATTGACATACCCTAGGAAATTTTGTAAGTGCTAAATTTTGCTAAATAATATAAGTTCTTCCTGGCAACAGGCTGCAATTTTCCTTAAGGCTCGTCCTTTTTTATTTCCTTAAGACTTGGCTTTTTCAATTAAACTAGTGGTTTCCTTCTTTTATGACTCCATACTCTCTGCCATTCATCTACATTTATTTGTCTGCATTAGTGTCTCGGAGAAAGACAATTTTCTCATCAAGAGAATATAACCTGTGTTTTGAAATTTTATAACTACTTCTAATGGCAGGTGAAAAAATGAATTTATCCTTTGTCTGAGAAAGCACACTATTAATCTGTGACAGACTTAAGCAAAATGTAACTCTTCTGCTGATCTCATGGGCTTGTTTCTCATGGAAAGAGCTGAAGTCTTATGGAGCTGTGTATCCAAGCACAGGCCCTTGTTCATGTTTGCTTAAATGGCACTTGTGGAGCTGGAACTAAAGCTCTATGGTTTGAAATTGATCTGATTCAATATTATGTGTTAGTACTTATTACTCCCATAGCCCGCTTCATCCTCAAAGTATTTTGAAGACTTCCTAGATCAGACTGGCAAGCTCTTAATGAGCAAGATATAAAACCTTGCTGAGTGCAATGGAAGAGCAACACAGCCCTGTGTGTTTGAGCCAGGGAGGTAAATATAACCCAGAGTTACACAGTGTGGTGCTTCTTGTATGCTACAGGCTGATTAGCCACAGGAATAAATGTAGGGAATTTACAAAAGATCTCCATCAAAAGCACAAACTTATATTTTTGAGGCAGAAAGCGGCAGAGGTAGCAATTTCCTACAGGAGCAGTTGCAATGGACTCAGCACCACTGTGTCAGCAGGGTATTGCTGCCACTCAAGGCAAGCACCAGGAAAATCAGGCACTCTGTTATTAAGGTCACACAAATGTTTTTAATGGCACTCTTTCAGGCTAAAAGCAGGATTTCAGCTTGCAGCTGACTGCTCTTGTTCAGGTGTGTAATTGCATCTAGCCTGATTTACAGCAGCTAAGGATCTGACCCAAGATTGGTTTTCTCTCTGTAAATACAGGCAGAATTTGGGTTGAGGCTTTTATGTGTAGCAATTAAAAAAAGTAGTGAAAACTTGGCTTCCGCTCATCCCTGAGCTCAAGTTTCGCTTGTTTTGTTGTTTGTGGAACAGTTTAGGGTGTTTAGATGAGTGGCCAGGTGTTTCCAATATTGAACCTCTTCGTGTGGAAACGTGCACAGATAAGAGAGCTCAGTCTGTCACAAGCCTTGGTGGTGCTCTTTCAGCGTTTGAAGTTCTGACTTGAAAGGACTGACTTCTGAGAAATCAAGGCACAGAGTCCCAGCCCCTCTCTTTCAGCAGGAGCTCTGTGACAGAGATTCAGATTAGGAGCTGGACTAGTTCTCCAGTGAGTACCCTGTGCCTCGGTGGGAGCTGAGTGTGTGTTTCAGCTCCACACTTCTTCTCAGTCTTGGACCTCCCCTCTGAGAAGGAAAGGTCAGTATTTATGCCCTTAGTACCTTGTGAATAACTCTGTTTGATCCTATTTCTTGCTTTCTTGTATTTTCATCTTTGGAAAGTGAGAGGTCTTTTACACAATGCATTGTTACTTAAGTTGAGCTGTCTTAAATATTGCAAACATTTTAGTTTGTAATTCTGTAACTTTTCAAATTTTGAATGAGTCAAAACTTTCATTTTGACCTACTAATGTTCTCTGGTCTGGGCTTTGAAATCCAGGCAGGATTGCACTCCTATTGTTAAATAAACAAAATAATTAGGAGAATTCAGTGATAAATTGTGAAAAAGGTAGCATTGAAATATTTTTTTTTTTCTCCCTGTGCACTTCACTAGTGAAGCTGTTTAAGTTTTTACTTTTCTGCTTTCCCTGCAAACACTGTTTATTCATTCTAGAAAAACATCAGTTGAGTAAACAGAAGTATTTATATGTGTAGCACTGCAACTCCTACTAAGATGCAAATTGTGCTGCAGGGAAGATAGTTTGGGCTTTTCTTTCCTCCTCGCTTTTCTTTTTTGACAGTCGGTTAATAAAGACTCAACAATAAGCAGCTGCCTGTGATGTCATTTGGGACTTTGTCCACAGAGCTTGTATTTACAAGTACTGAGCAACTACATAGCAGCAGCAAACCCAACTATCAGCAAACTTCATGTCTGCTGTTACTGAAGGACTTTGGTGCTGTGGAGGGTGTAGAAAGCTAACTCTGTTCTTCTAACCACAGACTTTTAAAGCTTGGTAAATAAACACTGGATAAACTCAAGAGAATTTCTGGACTGCAAAGACTTCTTACGGTTCTGAGCTCTCCAGGGCTGGCATGTTTTGACTGAACTGCTGCAAGTAAGGCTTTTGCTGTTTTGGTGTTTTTTATCATCATTGTAAAGCTTATTTTCTCTAGAAGTGTGTCAGCATTGCTGTTTGTAGTTTTGTTTTAATTGAAAGAGCGGCAAGTATGTAGTTGTTAGGAGTAGTTACAGCCATGCATCTGACTGCAGTTAGGACAAATGAAAACTTCATTCTGGCTTTTGTTTGTATGAGATTACACTGAAGTGGCTCTCTCTTAATTTAAGTGATGAAACTTTAAGATTCTTAGTTTCCTGAGTGCTGTCATTAACTGAACAAAACCTGGGCTGTCTGAAGATTGTTCTCTTGTAATTTAGTTATATTTATTTTAATATTCAAGATTATTTTGAATTTTTAATATAAATTCCTTGTAGGTTTTAGTACAGTTTTATTTAAAAATTTTGTTTCATATGCAGGCATTTATTTAAAAAAGGACTTGATTATTTTTCACTTTTAGCTCCTGTTCAAGTTTTGGAGGTGTATAAGTTTAAAAGAGAGACTCCTACAGTCCTTTGAAATCTGATAGCTTTTTGGATAGAATAATTCTCAATTATATGAGAAACTGTAATTTTTGTTTTGAGTGTTTATGTTAGGAATCCCATCACATCCTGAACTATCAGAGCAGATAAACTAGCATTCTGGTAGCTGCTGTGAAAAAACTTTCTGTGCTGCCTGCTGTTTGTGGGACACAACTGTGCTTCTGACCAGAGGTTAACTAATTTTCAGGACAACTAGCTGTGATTGGCATGGAATTATCTGTGTTTGGCAAAGGAGTAAACTGGTCCATAGATGTGGTTTATTAAAATTTAGTTTGCCCACTTCAAAAGCTGGTAACAAGCTCCAGGTCTCTTTGCTTCTCATTTCAATCTTTCACCAGAAGCCCATTCTAAATTACTGTAATTTCAGTTGTAGTGGCTTTTTCTAGGATGTAACCTAATCACAGTACTGTGTATGAGGAACTTTTTATTACTGTTTACCTTTGTTTAATGATCTGTCTTTGTGAAGACAAAGCACATTTCTGAGGACTGAAATCAGAAAATTATGATTGGCAAGTGTATGAGGGTAAGTCAGTACAAATCAATCAGATAGGAATTAGAGGATTCCTCATGAATTATCAGCACTATTTATTTTGGTTTGGTTTGCTTGCTACTGACTTTGTTTAGAAGGCCTTTCAGTCCCACCCAGCAACAGATTTTTTTTTTTTTTTGGCTTCTTATTAAGGTCAGAAGGGCTACAACTGCAGATGCCCCTCTCAAATGACCCTGTTTCTACAGCAGATCAAAACTGTCCAGCTCTTCTTTTTTGATACTATAATGTGGCTTGGCATGTCAAGATACTGAGCAATTCAGGAGCTGTTGTTCTGTCTTTGCAATGGAAGCATAATCTCCTGGGGGGTGGGGGGAACAAACCTAAATTTAGCTCTGCATTAATATTGTGGGAATAGCAAAGGCTTCTGGTGTTTCAAATGGCCATGTAAATAAGAGCAGATTTTTATTCCTCAGGTGTTCATCCTCATTTTTCATAAATTTATTAAAAAAGTTGATATGGTCTTTAAAAGATGTTTTTGTAGCTCAGAAGCTTCCACCAAATGTGGGAGTGAAGAGCAGGGAGTTGTGATAGAGGTTTTCCTTTGGGGAGATGGAATGGGTTTGAGCCCTTTCCATCCACTCCCGAGAGCCAGTCGTTCCTCTCTCACCTTGTTATAACATATTATATAATAATGATCTGCTGTTGTGAACTGATAATTTACAGCTGCAAAGTTTCAGATATTGTTGGCAAATAAATGCCTTTGAAATCTTCAAAATAATTAGAACAAAATTAGAATAAGAAACCCTACTTGGGTTCCGTTTGTCTTTCTCACTTTAATTTTACATGCAAATTCTAAAATCTGAAAAATGTGATTTTTACTGCTTTTAAAGAAGACTTTGTGGATTCCTATGGTATTGTTTTTGTACATGTGTACATGAATTGTGTATAAGTGTTTGGGGAGCTTAGATTTATGGATGTAGAAATCCTGCCTGAGTAATTGTAAAGCAGGAGGGTACAATTCTACTTTAGTCATGAGCTAATCTTCAGTTAATTCCCTTAAAAGCAGAAGCAGACTCTCAAAACCTGATGAGCCCGTGGGCATCCAATTTTCCTTTTCCTCTTTTTCATTTTCCCTCTCACATTTACATGTTCTTTCTTATATACCAATGTAGCAAATTAGGATATAGATTGAGCTCACTTTTCAGCCAGGGGATCCCCTGGTTGGATTTTTTCCTGAGAAATCTGCCCAAGGACACAGAGAATAATCTGATAATATTCTGGGATGGCATTAAAAGGGACAATTGCCAAGAGAATGTCAATTCTTTGGGCTTTCTCACCATCTGAAAAGAAATGGAATAAGAGCAGACTCCAGCCTGTAATCGTCTGACAAGTGGGACTGGGGTTGGATAAAAGACAAGGAACAAAGGTGTCAAAGGGAAGCTCAGCTGGCTGAGGAGCTCAGCACGGTGCAGCAGGGCCAGATCCAGCAGGATGCTCTGCAGCTCGTGTGTGGCTCTGCACGTGTTCAGCTCCTGGCACTGCTGCAGCTATGCTGAAGAAAAATCCTTGCCAACGCTGCCAGAATACCTTCAGAAGTTAAAGCATGTAATATGCTGTTTTATTACTAAACCAGGATAAATGTACAATGTAAATAGAACATGAGCCATTAACACTTGTAATGCTCTGTTCTGTACTGTCTGCTGATATCACTTGTGCAGCATGCAGGAACCTGAATTACATTAGGTTTCCCCTGATGGTTACATGAATTAGTCATGATTTCAGGATGAAAAGTTAGATAGCTATTATGTGAAAAACAGTGGGAAATCTTTTATGTGCCCATTGCTTGGCATTCAGGTGGATCAGATAAACGGGGTTTGTACAGCAGCAATGGCTTCTGGAAATGGGTTGTGACATTGTCTATGGGCTCTGAATGATGCAGACCCTGAAAAGCAGGTTGGATTATAAAGCAGTGGATAAAAATTATGTTGCTGAAATATGGCCTATTAATATTGACACACAGTAAGAACAAATGCCACTGTTAAACTGCATGTTTGATAAGCTTTCCACAGGACAACCCTATTTGTTTTCCAGAGCCAAACCAGCATTGGATAGTGTGTGCACACAATGGGTCTGGACAGAATCAAATGCGTGTCACAAATTATTTTCTTTGACAATGCTAATTGATTATTATAATTCATCGTTATCTAAATTGTTAAATTCAATACTTTACCATATCCTTTTGTTTCTTTGTTGCTCAGACATAATACAAATAGGAAGAGTTAATTGCCACATGCAACAACAGAGGCGAATTTCATTGTCTGCTTCACTTTGATTGAAGCTGTATTGAATCACCACTGTGGATTTTCAGCAATGGTGGAGAAAAGAAGGAAGCAGGAATTCTTTTGCAGTGAACTCCCTCTTGGTAGTAGTTAGCATTTGTATTTCAAACAGTATCCTTTTGGCAGCTGGGCTCTATTATGCTTGTTTCCCTATACTAAGTATTACCTAATTGTGCAAACTGAAATCATATGTGTGCATCAGTCCTGTGGGGGATCAGTGGCAATCCTTGAGGAGCAGAGCACAACTTGACACAAGTGGAAGGATTGCATTTGTTTCTAAAATTACTTACTCCTCCAGATATGAGCACTTGGCTTGTTTCTTCAGTGCTCTGTTGATGGCCAGAGCTGCATCTGGTGGGTGAAAGGAAGTAATGCTCTCCTCAAGGGAATTCTGGAGAGATTAAGTGATGACTTAATTTATGCAAAGTCCTAAAACTCTGATCTACTCTGTCTTCTAAGATTTGGTGTAACTGCTGTGAAATGTAGGATTTTTTTTCCTGCTCCTCTGAAATGATCTGACAAAATAGTAGAGAGAGGTAAGATTTTGGGGGGTTATTTTGCCAGTAGAGGGCTGTGTTAAACTGGATAAAATACCTCCCTCTTGGACTCACATTTTCAGTGAGGAACAGCTTAAAGCATATGGTTGTTTTCAACAGCAAAATGAGTAAATAATTAGATCTTTTAGAAGCTATTGAATGATTAATTATTTAAAATCAGAATCACATCGCTTTTACAGTGAGGAGCAGTTCTGTGTCAGTCTAATCAGACTCAATTCTGGCCTTTAAAATACATCACACCTACCTGTTTATTCTAAATTGTTCAAGGCTGATAGATAGAACCCTAATAAGTCATTAAGCTGACGTGATATACAGCAGCAGCATGTGCTTTTGCTATAATGACACAAATGAGAAAAGAATTGTTTTTCAGAGGTACAATCACATTTGTTTTTGATGTGGCCTATAAACTAGAACTCATTATTCAGGCTCTAGTGCTGCAGGAGTTGACCTTTGG
Source organism: Catharus ustulatus (assembly GCF_009819885.2). Classification (NCBI taxonomy): domain Eukaryota; kingdom Metazoa; phylum Chordata; class Aves; order Passeriformes; family Turdidae; genus Catharus; species Catharus ustulatus. The sequence continues at coordinate 32,536,140 of NC_046227.1, read as the reverse complement.
CAATATATTTTGTTATCCACAATCTTTTATACAGGCCTTTTGTGAACTCTGCTCAGCTCTCATTTTGCTGATTGTATTTAAAGTCATTTATTGCACAGTGTTTGCCCTTCTAGCAGATGTTAAAGGATTCCCTGCCTCCCCCTTAAAGGCTACTCCTCCACAGCATCTAATTATAACCTACACAAAAGATTAACAGATGTTATAATTGTCTTTACTCATTGATTAAATAGTTTCTGCATGATTTGCTCTCTCTTCCTCTCATTGCTGATTTGTGAGGTCTTTCTGGATGAGTCTCCTGCATCTGCAATTTGTTAACAGTGCTGTCTTCAGTTTTTAACTTTTTGTGTTTGTGGTTCAGTTTGAGCAGGTTATTGCTATTCTGCTGGACAATGTGACAGAAATATGTTAAAAACAGGTGCATGATGACTTGCTTTGATTGCACACCTTCCTGTTCTTCCTCTTCCTTTTAACCACTCCATCTAAAACATGTGAAATGCAGACTCATTTTAATGGATTTAGACTGGAGACTTGAGGGGTAAATACTGAGAGTTGCTTAGCAGTGGTTTTGTTGTCCCTGTATTTCAGTTGCCACTTGCAGAGGAAATTAGTGACCAAGAAAATCAGTTTAAGAAGAAAATTTCTAGGAGGAAATGTCTAGTAGGACTTTCCTAGTAGGATCATTAGCAAATTGGTGTTTTGTTTTTTTTTTTAAATGTGGTTCATCTCTCTTGCTTTTTCACAAAATGAAGATTAATCTGTTCCTGAGCTAATTAATCTTTCCTGTGTTTTGTTCCCATGTTGAGGTGAGGGCTCTCTTCTTGGATGGATCCACAGTCCTTCCCTTACAGCACAACAGTGCCAAGCTTGAAAGCTGTTGCTTTATTCTCTTATAAATCTTATAGCATCTTGAACAGGGCCAGACCAAACAATGTTCCTTTTCAGAGAGGCAAAACATCTTGCACTTGTATTCAAACTGACAGAGGCTGATTCTACCTAAGTGTCCTTCCCTTTTTTTTGGATTCTGTACAAGGTTTTCCTACTTTCTTTCATTGACACAGATGCCAGCAAGTGGTAAGTCCACAAAATCTTCCATGATAATCTTGGAAAGTCTCTCAGTTCTATGCAGCTGCATCTGTCTCAAGCTGCATTGTTTTGAATTGGTGTAACAAGAAGGAAAATTAATGGAAAATATTTTCTCACGTGTTCTTGGACAAAATCTCTGAATGAGTTAAAGAGAAACAGGTTAAAAGCTTGAGGCTTGAATATGGGCTTGGTTATTCAAAAGCTGTAAAGTATTGGGGTGTTTCCCCAGCCCATCCCCCAAATCCTGCTCAAGCACAAAGCTGTTTCCTTGATTCCTAGCCAGAGAACCACCTCATTTTGAGGTTGGGCTCACCTTCTCCTGCCAAAAACCTTTTAGCATATTTTACTACCAAAAATACTTGTTCTCTGTGGATGTCTGGGAATATTGATTCAATTAATGTTGGTTCATGCGTATGTAGGGCACCCTGCATCATTCTACTTTGTTGTGTATTTTTCTCTTTGCAGTCAACACCATACATGGTGCTGGCTGTGAGATTTTGCTAGAGAACCTACAGCACTTTAGGTTTTTATTTGATTTTTAATGTTGGTACCTAACATATAATTAATGAGTTTTAATAATGTGATTGATAATCTTTGCAGTCACAAAAGCATTTGTCCAGGCACTCAAAATTGCTCTAGGAGCAGAGTTACTTTGTGAGATTAGCAAAAACCACTGTATCCTCCTTGTTTTTAAAGGACATCTCAGTGCCCCTGAATACTTTGAATTTATGAGCTGGGGGCAGCAGATTATAGATTCATAATAAGGAAATTCCAGGGTGCCAACTGTGCTTGCAAAGTGTATTTTAATCATACAGACACCTGTCCACTACCAACTTGTAATATTTCTTAGAGGTCACTGAGCAGCCAGCTGATGGAAATCACTTTTATTCAATATCAACCTCATCCAAGTTTGAAACACTAATCTAGAGGTGAAATGCTAAAATCCTAATTATCAGTAGTCAGACCTGTCTAATCCCCATATTATGCTGGAGGTAAAAGGCCTGGATTCTCTTTGCAGTTAGATATGAGAAACACTTAGAAAATACTAAAAGTTCAACTAAGTAATTAAGGATTTTTAATGTCTGCTGCTATGAAGGAAAGCATTAAAGTGAAACCTGGTGTAATTTTAATAAACAGCTGTTATTTCACTGGCTGTTAGTTCCAGCTTCTGAGACCAAGATCTTCATCTGTATTTTGATTAAATGAAAGAGAGCACCAAATGACTGACAAGGGTAGCACAATCTACAAAGCCTCAGGTTGGCCATTCTCCTTGTCTCTCTGCTTCAGAATCTGTAGACTTATGTAGGATTTAATGATGTGCTTTCCTACAACTAGTAAATTCCTACCCTTAAGCTGCAATTCTGTCCTGGTGTTATTGATTGGGGATGCATCCTGATGTTCATGGCAAAACAGTTCTGTCATTTACACTTACCAATTTATCTTTAATCAAGTGAATTGCTCTTCTTTTGGATTACCAGAAAATTCTCCTGTCACAAGAAAAAGTTTTAATAAGATATTGCCAAGATTTTATCATCTAGATAATAGTTTTGGGTGCAGTTCTGGGAACAGAATGGTTTGTAACACCAGTGGTTGGTAACACAGCCATACACAGTGTCACAAACCCTAGGCAGGGTTTTCCTTGCTCCTGGCAGGGAGCAAATCTTGCTGATGGGTCCTGTCTCCCCAGTAAAGCACTGAAATCTCATTTTTACCCACTGGCTGTTGTCTATGTGAAAACAAGTTATGTTTTACCTGTTTTACTTATTCCTCTCTACCTGAATTCCAGGGTTGGATTTTATGTGTCACTGAGGATTCTGAGCTTGGATGCAGAGTTCAAGAGTTTTTAACTCTGGGAACCATAACTGAGACCCCTCCTGAGGTCTCTGACTCAATCAGCAGCAGCTGAGGGTTGATCCCTTTAGCTCCTACCATGCTCAGCTCAGATCTGGTGGCTCAGCAGGTGTGGGGCAAAACAGAGGTGGAGATTTTACTCACAGCATCCTCATCCAAGAAGTGGGGGAAGGATGTGAAACTTTCTTGTGTGTTTAGGGCACAGCCTTAAGCAAGAAGTCCCATGAAGGCCCTGCCTGGCTTCTTCTTTTCCCTTTCCTGGAGTCCCATTCAGAGTTTCTCTTCTCTCCAGTAGCTGCAGGTAATATTACTGTGTGCCAACAAGGAAAAATCAAAGGTGAACAGTGCTAAAGACTGCAGCAACCTGCTTGATTTCCTCACTATTACAGAAAAAAGGGGCCTTCTCTAATTATTTTTTTTAATGCTGCTTTAATGCTTCCTAGTCTCCCCTGCAGGGAAGATAGGTTTAAATCTGTGGAGGGACTAGGGGATATCTGTCTCAGCTGTATAGCTGCTTTTGGTGGCAGAATCCTTTCTTTGTTAGCTTTAATTCAGTTCTAGCTGAATTTCTCCCATCAAATTAATTTTGACAGAACAGCAAAGACATGAATGAAAACTGAGTGTCTTCCATGGCACAGCGCAGAGTTTGGAGAGAGGATTATTCCCCTGTTTGAGTTTATAGAGATGTGCACATCTGGTAGATAGAGAAGAGTAATGACACAGAGAAGCAGCACTAATAGAAAGTTTCACTATTAAAGTCTTTGACAAAGAGGATTTGTTCAGTAAATGACACTTATATATTGCTACCTTCATGGGGCACTGGAGAAACTGAGACAGAAGTCAGTGAATCACCTAAATCTCTAACTCAAAATATGGGTAAATGTTTAGGGTTTACCTGAAATGAACCAAGTAGATTTTTTTCTTTCTTGCTTATGTTCAAAACTGGGTATTTTTCCCAATCCACTCTGAATTAATAAAATTCATGTAGAAAAAAAAAAATCTTTTAAAGGTTATATTTAGTCTTGAAATTCACTTTTAAATTCACAATGGATCATTTAGAACATGCAGGTGTATTAACACTTTTACCTTCCATAATAAAAATACTTTTTATTCCCCAGCTGTATTTTGAGCTAAACAGTAATATTGAATAACTTTGGTTATTGCAAGTCTGGAGAGGTGCATAAACTGTACACTTAAAGGCTTTATTTAAATCTGCATAGTATTTCTTCCAAGAAGTAATCTAGGTAAAAATTATCCACTTCGAGTCATTATATAAATTCTATAGAAAAAAATGGATGAAAAATTCTGTGCCAACCCAACTGTTGTTTCTACAAGCAAAGACACCTTTTGGATTTTAGTGAATAACTAAATTGAACTAAATTATGAATTTCTAGTAGGTTTGGTTGGTTGGGGGATTTTTGGTTTGGGTTTTTTTTTTGTTCTTTTTTGGGGAGGGTTTGTGTGGTTGTTGGTGGTTTCTGTTGGTTTGGTTTTGTAGTTGAACTGTTTTTCCTTTACATTCAAAATGGACAGATGCTTGAGAGAGAGGCTAAGGAATTCTAATACTATAGCTCCTTTCTTTCTAATATTTTCTGGATAGCACTGTGTCCATAATCCCAAAGTGTTGGATTATTATCTGTGATGGCAGTCTATACATTCACTGACATTTCACTTGGTACAGCAGGGCACAGGTGACCTAAAGACTGAGAGAACGATATGAAACATAGAAGACCTATGAACCTTTCAAGTAGGAAAATTATTATTTTTTTTTAATTTACATTTTCATTACACTTCTGGCAGATGGAGGAATTAGAAATCAGTGTGTGAGAAGCAGTCTTCACACTGAGGAATAATCACCACCAGCAGCTGATGGCATGGGGAGGAAGGATGGAGTAATATTTTTTCAAAAGCAAAAGCCTTTAATTGTCTCTAATGTGGATGCACTACAGCAAAATGTAGAGATGCTGAGAAGAAAGGCAGAGCAGGCTCTTTTCTTCCTCATCAGGGTTGTTGGACATCTTGCTGCTGGCAGCATTCTTGCTTTCAGTGTTTTTTTTGTGCTTCTTCCTGCCTTATTTTTTCATATGACAAGTGTTCCTTTGATTCCCTGCATTGGATTTCACTTAAGTAATTTCTTCAGATACTCAGCATCATTTCCCCCTCTTTATTCCTTTTCAGCCTGCTGTCAATAAACTTAATCAATTTCTCACTGTCTCTAGTGTTAGGATATGTCCCTCAAGCTTGTGTGGATGGTCATTCTTTGGCATTTTAGTCTCCTCTTTGTCATTGTTTAAAACTGCTATGAAGGGACTGGTTAATCATTCCCAAGTCAGTAATTTAATCATCTTTGCTGCAATTGTATGATTTCCATAAAGTTTGTCTCTATCTTTTTGGCCCAGGCTGAATTCAGCAATAGAGATGAGATTGCTCTAGAATTGCAGGGATGAGAGGTGGAGGGCTGTTTTGTATGCCAACGCTGTACAGTGTTCTGTCACCATTAAGAAAATATGCATGAAGACAGAACATCATTCAATTTTAATGTTTCCATGATAGTTTTCTTGGCCATAACATGAAGATGGAGTTTAATCAATGTGTATCAATTCCTTTTAATTTTATGGTCTTGATATCCCACAGTCCTACATGCTGTGCTGTGTAAGAATAAAGTGAATTTATATTGGCTGGGATATCTCCCTGGAGTTTTTCTTTATATATTCTCATCAATGTTTAGGGAATACATCCTACAAAAACTTGAAGGTGGTAGAGCTGAGTTGTACCCTGTCACCTTTCTGCTGTGACCATGAAGTTTTGACACCACTGAAGTGTTTGTGAGAGTTGGGTTCTTTTAGGTCATCCTTAGATGACATTAGATCAGCTGAAATTAATGTAGACTTGTAACTTCTGTAAAGGCTGAAGAGGTGGGGAGCCAGCTGAAGGATTTCAGTGCCCATCCTTATAGGAGCTAAATTAGTTCTGGGACTTTGAAATTCTGCTCTGGTACCACATCTCTTGTGTGTCTTGTCCATAGCAGTGAGCAGAGGTGACTGCAGAGTTCAAAGGAGCCTGTCCTAACTGCACAAATTTACAGAGCTCTGAAGACATTTGCACAGAAAAATAAGTAATTAATGAGTTTTTTTTTCTGATAGAAATATGCATGGTGTTCTGGGCAGGAAGCGCCTGGAGCTGCTCAGCTGACTTAGGCTGGGTGTTCTTGCTTTGCTCCCTGCTAGTCCATCCCTTCAATCCAGGGGCTCAGTTCTGCTTTGGCTGGAAGAGACCAATGCTGTCTTTCCCCTCTTGCTCTTCCCCAGGGTGGACTTGAGTCATGGTGGGGTGGAGGAGCTATTTTCACATTATGCAAATAGAGCAGTGGAGCCCTTTCTCAGCTGCCCCCTTCCCAGGTCACGGAGAGATGACACGAATTTCAGTGTACCTTATCTTCCCTTATTTTTCACAGGACAGAACAGGATTATGAGATTGATTCAGCTTCTTTTCTGGGCTGTTATTGAACTAATACCTTCCTCATGAGGTTATTGCCTGTAATGTAAGGGCAGCCCTTGGCCCATTGGGAGTGTTTGTACAGCAAGGTGAAATATGAGACACTGTGTTACAACCCACAAAGCCCCAGAATCATTAGGAACAAATTCTGCAGCTCAGACACTGACATTTCCCTCAGATGCAAATGACTTTGGTTATCTAAGGATGCACAGAACTGGATGCTGAATGTGTTACTAGTAACTAAGGAAACATTTTTACTTACTTTATATTGGGAGTTTTCCTTTGAGTAATGTGAAGATTTTTAAGTGTTACCCAGTGCTCTGAGGAGTAAAACCAGATGTCTGGACACTGTGTTAAGATGGTTTAATAATTCCTCATACCCACTGAGCTGGAATACCACCGTAAATAAAAGATCTTTCATTCCTTTAGTCTCTGCTGGCAAGGAGGACCAAAAGAGTTGCATTTATTTGGGATACTGTGACCATTGCAGACATCATCATCTCTTCTAGCAGTGCAGGTGGAAGGGGTGGAGTGCACACAATGAACTGATGATTTTTAGGGATCCCTCTGGACTGTGATTACAACAGATGGGCAGGCAAAAGAGATGCTGACTGAAATGCCTCAGAGAGGGAGGGATCTTTAGGCACATTTCAAAAGCTCCTAGTTCTGGTTTCAAAAACAGAGTTGGCAATCCACCATTGCTTGCAACAAAGACCCTGATACAGATCTTACATGTAGGTCTGAAATTCTTGGACTTTCTTGAGTAGTGCCTTGATTTGTACTGGGAAGAAAACACAGATCAAAATGGGAAAAACAGAATTTGACTATGTGTTTTAAATTCTTTCCTCTAGTTAGTTGTCTACAAAACTGATTCAGATGCTGTATTTAATTGCATTTATTTTTCTGAATATTAGAAACATATGTGATGAACTGGATGTCACTGTCTCTGAAGAAGATTTGTAAATCAATGTTTAAGATTTTTCTTGGGTTTCTGCTGCCAGCCAGCCACTTTACCATGGGAAATAACTAGCCCTATTAAAGATGTACTAGGTTAGAGGTTGTGTCTAGTTGATGCCAGAGGAGCCTTTATTGGGATATAAATGAGGCATTTGCTTTTGAACCTTGAAATCACCACATAACCCTGTAGGTCTGTGAACAGTAACAGTGAAATTTCCTCAGGTCCTGGAGCTCAGCTCCTGCAGGTGGCTGGAACTGACTGTTTCTGACTAAGCTCAGCTGTGGCTCCCAAGGGAGACAAATGTGTGTTGAAACCCCCAGAGGCAGCTGCTGCGGTGTTCAGAACATGTCTTTTGCAGATTAACAGCCTTGCCTTGCTGGAAGAGGCTCCATGGCTAAGGGAGTCCATGTTTACCACATAATAACCTATTTCACATAATTTATAATAGTATTTGGTAATAAGTAACGAGTAATAATAGGTGGTTAGAAACTGAGCCAAGAAATGGGAGCTTTGGATCTAATGTTTCCTTCAGCCTGAATAGCCTCAGTCATGCTTGGATATCTCTTTCTTGGTTACAGGTCTTGCATGTTCTGAAGGATTTTATTTCAGTGCAGAAGCTAAGGATACAGAAACACCATTGTCATAATCTGGTTTTTATTGATTATAACACTATAATATATCCTTTTTCTTCCCATGCTGCCCTGACTACAGATTAATGCATTCTGTCTGCTTATCTTTCATCATTTTTGTCTTGATAATTTTATTGCATAATATGAATGCTTCATATGTCCCATAAAAGCAAACAGGGGAGGCTAATCCTTTGACCTTTCAACATTCTTTGGTGTAATTTACTGGCGATTCCTCTCCTCCCTGAGGCATGGCCCTGAAATCCTATGATAAAAATGGACAGCCAATCCAAATAGAAAACACTGAAAAGGTTAAAGCTTTGATTATGTTAGTCTATAAATGTCCATAGTGGTTGTTTTTTTCTTCCAGAAAGAAAATGAGAGCTGAAAATGGCAATGGATGAATCATGCTTATTACAGAATACGGAAATGATATTGGTTCAACCCATTCTTGTTAATGCTGAAAGAATATAATCTTGTGCCCTCTCTTTTTATGTCACTGCAACCTACCTTATCCTCTTAAATGAATGCATGCATCCATTTAATTAACCTGGTGAGATACTGAGATATAAATCTTTTAAATGCTTCTCATGCAATTCATCTTGACAGCTGTCGTAGTAATAACATCTTTAATGCCGTATTCTTTATTTTCTGATGTATTGAAATTCCTGGTATTATTTTGAGCACACTGATAGGTTTGCTGGATTTAAGCCCTTAATCTTAACTTGTTTAAATCCTAGGAGCAAACTATAAAGCCATAGAAAGCTTTACTGGTTGTTTAGTTTGCTGAATAAACGGAGGATTACCTTGCATGAAGAAAGCATAAATATATTTTGAAAACTGTGGCTGAAATAGGGTGGAATTTAGAGCTGGGATGCTTTATTTCAAATGCTGTGTTTCTAGAACATTCTACTAAGAATCTCTTTTTTGCTGGCAAGTGATCAGAAATTGCATGAGAGCATCCTATGTGCTCTGCTGGTTCCCTTCTGAGGGATGGGGTAAGGGCAGGAGAGATCTGCAGCTTTTGGCTCACAAATGAGTCAACCCTCTGTAGCCTGCCATGTGTCAACGTCATTGTACTTCATTAAAATCACAAAAAATCAAAGAATTGTGGAATAGTTAGGGTTGGAAGGGACCTGTGGAGCTCATCTAGTCCAACACCCTGCCAAGGAAGGGTGAAAGATGAGAAGAATCCTTGTCAAGCTCTGGCCCTTCCCACATTTCTTAGTGGGGGCTACTTTATCATGGTCTGGTATAGAATGGGGAGATCGTGGTAGGACAAGGGGGAATTATTTTAAACTAAAAGGAGAGAGACTTGGGTGAGGTGTTAGAAATTCTTTACTTAGAGGGTGGTGAGGCACAGGGTTGCAGGGCACAATTGACTCTGGCATTGCCTGTACAGTTCCAATAAACTTTGTAACAGCTTTAGAGATTGTAAGAAATTTGGGGTGTATGAAAATTAATTATTCCACAGGAAAACAACACCAAAAAAACCAAAAAATAATAATTTTCAGCCCCGATATTTCAGAACCATTTGACATTTTTTTATTCAACTTTCCAAAGCCAGTCAATATCTAGGTATATAGGCAGAATATACAGCATTGCTGTGTTGGCTGTCCTGTAATTCCCGTAATATTCCAGTCATCTAAGCATTTTAGCTTCCTGCATTGGAATTTTTCTAATTTAATTAACTCATTAATGCTGGCACATGGCACATTCTCCTTCCCTGTCTGCAAAAATGCAGCTTGCTAATCTAAATAGCAACCTAATCCAGTGGGTGTGAGTGCATGACATGTACATTAGTGCTAATGAACTGCTGACCAGCCTCAGCAAATACCTGGGAGTATTTGGCATTAGGCAGGGCCTGCCCACAGTGCTGCTGTGAAATACACTGGGACTAAACAAAAAGCATTTAGCTAAGTGTTAGGTTGCAGAAGTGCTGATGTTGTTGCAGTTTTCTATTTCCCAAGTGTTGAATTTTGAAACACCAACTCAAGGAAGAATTCAGGAATTATTTTTCTGCTTTGTCACTTAAAATCATGACCAAGCTAAATACCATGATGGGGAGAGATAAGGGTGTGGAAATGAAACCATGTTCACAGTTGCCTTTTAATGACTAAGCAGAATGGTTTGAATACTCTGCCATTAGGGGAAGAAAAAATGTAACCCCCCCCAAAAAACAAGGGAAATAATCAAGTTCATTAGTGCAAACCTAGTATATATTTAGTGGCCTATGCCTAGCAAGGTAAATGTAGTGATTTTATAGAGATGGACATTGATCTGTTAAACAAACATCAACTCTTTAATTCTAGAGTCTTTTTTCTTCCAATTCTGGGAGGCCCTGATAAAGTGTTCTTACTGTACTTTCCCACCAAGGACTACAACAAAAGCCAGTGTATGCACATTGGTGTTAACACCAGAGCTGGTGAAAGAAACCCAGCTGCCAAATGACAGACTCGATTCAATTAGGTTCCTAGGAAACTGAAGCAGTCCAGATTGGTAATGAGATATAAAATTCTTCACCTTTAGGTCACCTGTTCATTCTAACAAACATTTGCATTGATGACAATCTTAACTTTCTCATTGCTGCTTCCTGACCTATGCCAGTGACATTATTTCCCTCCTCCTCTCTTGGCTGAGGTATGATACCAGTTCTGGTTGTCTTCTCTCACCCTTAAAGACTGGCTGTCAAGCAAGCAGAGCCAACAGAGTAGAAAAAGCATTTAAAGGTGATCACTGTATAAACTGTGGCCTCATTCTGTTACCCAACAGTTAGATTTCCACAAACCACAAATCCTCTCCTCTTGTTAACACCTGGGAAAGACAAGCTGCTGAGAGGGAATATCTTGCTGCCCCATGGGTGTTTTGCCTTCTGGCAGAATTAAGTTGTGCAAAGCCAGGAGTGGGGAGGCTGCATTGTATCTACCCTGAATTTAAACAAAAGGGTGCTGGTTTGCAGAGCTGTCATTTTTGTCATGTGTCATAACTGTTAAATTTATACATGTTTGTGAGAGAAAAATAAATATAGTCCATTTCCAGTTACCAAACAGATACACTGTGTGCTAGTTCCCAGCTGGCATATGTTGGCATAACTCTGTTGAAATGTGACTGCAGTCTCAAACTGCCTGAACATATCTTGGATGCCTATCTGAGGAATATGATGTTGTACATTTTCATCAGCTAAAGCAATATACATCAATCATCCTTTGTTACTACTAGAAATGAAGAGGGTATTATAATCCAAGAAATTTCTCGCATAGATTTTAGAGAGTGCTTTTCTATGTTAATCACACCATTTCTCCAGGGCATACTTTTCAAGCCATCTCCTGAAATAATGAACATTCTTGTACTGAGTACTAAAAATACTGCACTTCAGGATATACAATCAAGCTGATGCCTCTGGCATGCTGGCTTCCTGAGCAGTGAGGGTAATACCCTATTGAAGCAAGATCACACTTGGGTCTTCCTCTGAGAGGTTTTTCTGTGTCTGTACAAAACCTTCTGCCCTGAGCTCGGTGCAAACCTGAGAATACACTGGGCAAACATCTGGGACTTGCATTCTTTTAGACTGATCCTCATGCACTTCTTGGGGATACAGCCTTCATTACTGAGTGCCTGCCCCTATATGATCAACACAGATGATCTCTATAGTCCCTTAGGGAGAAGTCCTACAGCAGAAACATTTCCTGCAGCACAAAGAACTAGAAGATGAGCCCCCAAAGATTTGGAAATATAGATGTGTGAGTGCAGTACGGGTGAAAACACCATAAATCAGTCGTGAGTTTGCAGTAGTTCACAGTTCCACCCAGTTAAATGGGATCATCAGGGTCTGAGTGCTGATCACTGGGGTCTTTGCTGTAAACATATTGACAAGCAAATTGGTCAGGGAAGGCAGGTACATTTCTACAGTCTGTTCTCTCAGTAACACAAAAATAGTATTTCTGATGATTGGGCAAACCAGTTCTCAGCACTTTTGTTTTCCAAGACTATTCCATCTGGACAGCTGTTCTCCTCTGTTGAGCTTCCCAGTGGACATGTTAGCTTCATTTTGAATTTTTGTTGGTCTTTTGTTTGCTCTCAGAGGAAGAGAGATTTTCTTGGGAGGGTCATTTTTCCTTTGTGACAAGCAATATGATGCACAAAAATGACCATTCCAAGATGGAAATTTGTTTTATTTTTCTTACGTGCCTCACTCTGCTGATCATCTTTCTTTAAAGGCCTCCTGAGATGGTGCTTTGAGACATCCAAATGTGTTGGTGCAGGTGATGTATTGTAATATCTTGTCTGATAATTACCTGTGATTCAAAGCTGTGTGTCTAGCCTTGGGTGGTTAACTCTTCAGAGAGATGTGTGACAGCCTGCTAAAGGTAATGAGCAGAGGTGGGAGCTCCCATGGTGTGTGTGGGGGAAGGAGTGGAGCCAGCAGGTCTGGAGTTGCTTCACCATTACATGAGTAGGTCCTTGTGCTGTGCTAGGTATGGCCACAGTAAATCCACAAATGCCCAGGGCAACATATAAACTATAGGAATAATTAATAATAATCCTTCCTGCTTTTACTTCTGAACTAGAATTTGGGGTGGTTCCACCAAATACCTGCAGACAGAAACTGCAGGTACTTAACTCATATTAAGTACTTGACCTTCCATGGGGATTACTGGCTCCAGCTGTAGCTCTCACTAGCTCATTCCTGAGTGGTTCTGTACTCAACAAAGGCTCCCTTGGTGGAAATCATGCTCTCCAGGCATGATGCATGCTCAGGAGAATGATATAATGATTGTGTAAGGTAGTTTGCTAATTTCTGGCATAATCACACAGTGTAATACATTGCTGCTGTGTTTGTTTAAATTTATTGGTGTTTCTTTTACTCACTAATCAGGAAACAATAGGAATTATGTGATATCACACAATTGAGATTGCTTATTAGCTCGGTTAAATACCATGTGTAATTTTAGGGTTGGAACTACAAAAAAGGCAAGCAAGGGCTTACATATAAACCTGAAGAAAACCCCCCAAGGCAGCAATGGGCATAGTGCAATAACAGATACTCATACCATTGTAGGTACACGTTCTCAGAGGTTAATTTTTATCTATTTGGGAGAAAATGGCCTGAATTCTGGTCTTGCATGAGCATAAATCAGAAGTACAAAATTGTAGGAACCACCAGGTGCTGTTCAATAGCAGGCTGGATTCAGCACTGCATGGTTTGGTAGCTGGAGCACTCACAGCTTCCCTCCTGGAAGGGCTTTGGAGGAGCAGCCCCAGGGTGATGCCCACGGGTACCCCATGACCCCAGAGTGCCTCTGGGAGCCCTCTGGATTCCAACTGGCTTCAGCAGCTGGGCCTGGGGCATCCTGCTCTCCTTGCAGTGCTTGGCCCACATTCAGGCTCCTGTGTGCCCTCTGGCAGAGCATTTGGGGTCAGCTTGAGGAGAGAGCTGTGAAGGTTTTATCCCCTGATATCCCCACAGCGACAGATGGGATCGTTCACAGGTGCGTGAGAAGTTGTCTATCCACAGGCATGCAAACGTGTCTGGAGGGCATGTGCAAGGCTGCTTTTGGAAATGCCAGCTGTGCTACCTTACAGCAGAGGCATTTGTGCATCACCTGGCTGCGTGTGACCCAAGGTGATGTTAACAGCAAGCAAAAAGGATCAGAAACACACAGATCTTCTTCTTTTGCCAAGTCTCGTTTTTCAGTCAAATGGACTGTGGTACAGTAAATTCAGTCACTATAAGATGTAAGAGAAAACTTGTGTGCATGGTTCTCTATGAGTATATCTACCTGCCTTAATTTAGGCCAGATTCTGATTTCTGTTATCATTCTACTACTTTCTGTAAATCCTGAATAAATTCATAACTTTGCCCATATTCCTATATCCCAAACAATTAATTTACTGAAATACAAGCAGAAACTTTCAGATAGACATAGCAATAAGAACATTTAAGAAGAGGACTGGGAGTTGTTACTTGTAAGCTGTGACTTGGCTTTAGTAGAAAGCACTGGCCAGGAGTTACCAAACCTTACAAAACTGGAAAGATTAATTCCCTCTGTGGTAATTTTATGGGCTGAATTCTGTACAGGCAGTGGGACTGTCTGATTATTACAGCAGAATCTTCGACCTTAAAAACTTAAGGAAAATGCTGAGGGCATTTGTCTCTCATTAAGGATAATGGGAGTTCAAAGCTTTTAGAACTCTTCAGGATTAGGTCCAAAATTTGTAGATCACAGTAGCAGCACAGATGTGCCAACAAGCAGGAGGAGTGCAATTAATGTGAAACAAGCTGTTTCCCTCCCGCTGCCCAGCCTCAGGTAATTCATTGGCTCTGCAAATTCAGCTCCCAACCCAGTTCAAAAGACTGTGGAAACATGAATGTATTGCTAAAGACAGTTGTAGCAGATTTTTTTTTTCTTCCTTTGAGAAGTGACCCAAACATATTGGTAGCATTTCTTTTTGTAGAGTTTAGATTTTTTGGCACAGAAAATTTGTTCCTGGAACACAGCCTACTAGAGACACAGAGTTATTAGCTGTTGGGTTATTGCAAAGTTAATGATGAAAGACAGTAACAGTGAAGTAGGATATTGAAATAAGCATTTAAATTAATTTAAATATTTTACTCTTTTTTTTTTTTCCAGTGATGCTGAAAACAGCCTGACATTTCTAGTCGATCAAAAGGGAAAAAATAACCTCAGCTATGGAGAGAAAACGACAGCTACAGAAAAGGGAATTTGGGAAAAGACTTTCTCTGGACAGCAGTCTTGTGGTAAGAATGCATATTTACTGCATTTACTGAATATAACTTGTCATAAAAATGTAGTTTTTAAGAGGCAATACTCACAATTACATATATTTTAAAGGTATTTATCTCTTCTTCACAGTATCACAACGTTTTGTGGTTATTCAGATTCTCCAGCAAAAAAGGACTGGAGGAATTTTAAAACATCCTAGGTAGAAACTAGTCATCATATAGAAACACATCCCTGAAGTAATTGAATTTTCAAAAGGAAGGAATCCAGACAATCATAACAGATTTGTTATTAAAATACTACTCTGCTTCTGTGGGATCATCCCATGTTACCTCATACTTAGCACGTGAGGGCTTTAAGTAGCTGTGGTGCTCTGTCAGAAATGTTTATCAGGATTTCAGCAAAAATGTGTTCACCATAGCAAATCGATGAACTACTCTAATATCTACTGAAAGAGAAGCATACATGCTGTAAAACAATTGCTTTTGCTGTACCCAGGATTTAAGTTCATGGGAGATTGTATTCTAGATTTATTTTTAGTTAATATTTTCAAAGGATGACTGAGACAAACAAGGAGTTTTTAGAGCTGTATTATGATAACCTGACCAGAAAATGCTCATAGATGTGGAAGAGTTGTGTATGAGGATAAAAGTGCCTGTGTCAGGTGTGTAGCCTGACAATCTGCAAATACTGAAACAGGCAAAGCTGAGAGATCCAAGGAAGCCTGTGCCATCTCTGACACTCATACAGGTAGTGACTGGGAGCCCAAAGCCCTTCTGCCTGCAATGCCACACCTGTGCTAACCCCATCACCCAAATTTTACACATTATTACAACTACATCGTTTCCTTCATCTTTTGCTAAATTGTGCTTTGGGCTTTTTTTCCCCCAAAGTGTAAAGCCCACTGACATGCTAATAGCAGTGAGCATGGACTCAGCAGGTTTCAGTCTATCCACTGATGCTCTTCAATCACCTGCTGTGTTCTTTACTGGGGTCAGCAGAGCAGTCCCACCCTCCCAGGTTTCCACCCTTTAAGGACTCTGGTCTCCTCCCTCAGGCCTTAGCTACAAGGCACATCTCAGGTAATGTCAGCTGGCCAGTGAAGAAATGTGCAGAGAATGTTTAAAAAGGAGTCTGTTCTTTCCTTGGCACCATCTCTTATGCTGATGAATTACATCCCTTTGTTTTGAAAAATATAATTAATTGGAGAGAAATAAAAGTAGTGAAGAACAGTGAATTATCTCCCAGACCCCAAGCTGCTCAGCACCCTAAGGAGGAGCTCTTTAAGCAGCCCCTGTTCAGGCCATGCAGCTCAGGGCTCTGATACTGAGATGTGATTGTTTTCAGGTTGTTCAACCTGCAACAAAAGCTGCTCTCTCAGCTTGCACACACTCAGCAGATTGGGTTGTGCTCCCAACTTTGAAATTCTTTCTAGCTTGTGGGCAGAGAAGGAAGGTTTGGTATGAACTCACAACCTTATGTAATACACCTGGAGACAGACAACATCTGAAAGGTTTTGTGGGCTCAGAAGTGTTTAGTCCCAGGGCCTTAACCTCTGTTATTAGTTCTAGGCAATACACAGCCCCAAAACAGACTCCAGCCTAAATCCTGAAGCTGAAATGTACTGCTGTGATCTAAACAATCGACCACAGACTGTCAATATTTATCTAGAGAAAAGAATATTGGTAGAAACTGGGTACTAAAAGCTAAGGGAAATGCTTGCAGTTGTGAATTTTGCATGAAGACATTGCTTAATATGGTAAATCAGTACTATTTTCCTCTAAATGTTCTCACTGATGTAATGGACTAGATTTAACTTTAGTAAATGTGTTAAGAAACAAACTTTCATGTCTCTGAGGTGACTGCAATGTGCTGTGTAGATGGAAACAAGGAACCAGGTATTTCTGGCTTCCAGTCCCACCTAGCAGAAACTTGGATTTGATTTATAGCCAAGGTAGGGCACTCTGTCTAATTCTTCCCCTTCCTTATGAGTAAGGGGAGAGTAGGGAGAATTTGCCAAGACATAGGAAATACCGTGTGACACTACCCAGTGCTTTATGTTATAATCAGTGCTATGTGCATGTTGAAGCAACTATAAGGATCTAATTGGAGGAGAAACAAACTGTGGCTGTATGGACTGGTGGTACTCCCTGCTCTTCAGCAAGTAGCGTGGGAGATTGCACACAGCTGAAATCAGTCTTCAAGCACGGGCTTGAGATCAGTGAATTAGTGCCAACATGTGGCAGAAGTTCTGTGGCTGATCAACCCATATTGGTGTGAAAGTGTTGAAGGAAATGTGTTGAGGGAAAGGAGTATTCCAATACTTCCAAATTTTATAAACCCATTATGGTTTCATTGTGCAGTTATAAAATGTATCTGCTACTACAGGTGGCATTTACAGGTTGTGTCACCTGTTGAGTTTCAGTGCACACATCCATTTGCTGTATTTGGTGTTACAGGTCTGTATCTGTGAAACTTTTCATTGACTTGAATATGTGTAACTAGATCTGAGAGTGCCATCCATACATTTAATTAGAAACTTTTGAGTACTTTGTTGTCTACTCCCAACTGTTATTTAATAACAAATTGGAAGAGACATTCTGAGATTCCGCCTTCAGCAGCCTGGTAGTAAATCACATGGGTGCTTTGTGACTCCATGAAATTGAGCCTGGAAAAGCAAAGCCCTTTTTATTTTCCTTTTATCCCCAAATTCCTATTATAGCATACCTCCTTTTAATTGTTGCCTTCACATATGTTTATCTTCTTTACCCTTGTATCATCAAATTCTGTTTGAGCATTGTACTTTAGTCCAGTCCCCTGCTTGTCTAAGTTCTTGGGTCTCTCTTGTCCTCTCTCTTCCCAAAGGTTTTATGTTTAACCTCTCAGGCATTCAGGATTGGATACTCTGCTTGGGAAATCTGGCACTGATTCTCTCAAATCCAACTTCTCCTTGTTTGGTGGAGACTTTAAGCATTATCATATCTCAGAAAGAATTCTATTTTCTGGGTGTTTAAAGAAAATATGTTTGTACTTTTGCACTCTGGACCATGAGATACAAATAGGCGTTTCTGATAACATTCCTTACCCTGCCTGGCTCTGCTGCTTTTCCCATCTGCATCAGATTGTAATCTTCTGGAATGTTTTTTTCCATGATTTAATCTACAAGTATTGCACAGTGGTGTTAAAAAAGCCAGAAAAGTTCCTCTTCCTTCCTCGTCTCTTAGACTCTAATATAGAACTATGAAGGTATTTGATGGAAGAGTGAGAAAAGAGATGTTTCTGAGGGAAAGACATGACTTCCATCTCCTTAGAAAATACATCTGGGCCTTCAAAATATGACCATACATTTCATCAATGTATTGGATTCAAGCCTTTATTTAAATCCTTAAATCCTTTAAGTTCTCCTTAAAGAGAACAGCTTTACAAAGTGTAAGAGTGTGAATATTTCATGGGTTTGATTTTTTTTTTTAAATATTGGTAAAATGAAGACATGAGAAGATTTATTAGTTAATATTTACAATTCATTATTTGGTGTGTGAGGGAGGTAGCTTAGGCAATGATATTAAAAAGACTCATGAAAGGGTTGATTGTATTTCAGGTTTTCCCTACAGAACTTCTTAAACAAAAAGAAAAATGGAAAACCCCCAAACCATAAATAGAACCAAAGCCAAGCTTTTAAGTAATTTGTGTGGGATGAGGGGAGCGTTAACATATCACTGCCACCAGGGCCATGTTGGCTACTCTATTCACTCGGGTGTTCTTTGAAAATAATAAAAGGTCTATCCTTTGCCTGATCCAAACTGTCCAGTTGCCTCCCAGGCCCTTTTGATCAGGAAAAAGTCAATGTTTCAAGCTGTGCTCTTTATTTATGTGGCTAATTCCCAGCCTGACTACACACGTGGTTCACCCTTACAGCTGTGGTGGCATTTAGCTGGGGAGATTTGAGAACAGAATATCTTTTTGAAGCAGCCAGCATTTATCAAAGCAGCAGTTTTTGTTTTATTTAAAATGAGGCTTTTGCTTCTGAAAGCATGTTGTGGTAAAGTGCTTCAGTGGAGGCTGGTGAACTGTGCCCTGCTGCTTTCATTCTGGTCACACACTCCTGTGGGGCTCTGTAGGATGGGCTTTAATGGCACCACTTTGTTGTAATAAGGGTAGAGTGTAATGTAATGAATTGCTCTGGGGCGTGGGAGGAATACCTTCAGCTGCCTGCAGCTGGACTGGTGGCATGGGCAAAAACACTGAGTTCACTTGGACACTGCTGAGAAGTGTGCATGTGTTCTCCGGGGCTGGGAGCCAAGAATTCAGGGGTTAAGTCTGACATCTGTCACCTCTAATCAATTCCTAACTCGGTTTAATAAATTTCCAATTCAGTTTTCTCATTACCAAAACTCTGATTCAGTTTTCTTGTCAATAAACTGGTGTTATAGTAATTTCTGACCTCATAAGTATTCCAGGAATAGTCTGTTATTAGCGTGAGACTGTGCTTGCTTTGATATCTTCAGATGAAAGGTGTCACAGAGAACATGACGTTGTAGCAGAGCTGTGAAAAATGCTGCAGCAGCAAGGCAGGAGGGGATCCCTTCATGTCTGGAAATTAAATTCTGGGAATAGCCCTGACCATTTAATTTTGCTAGTTGACTGTGACATTCACAGTGTGTCTGACATCCCTGTGCAACATAACATATTTCAGCATTTCGAAATGAAAGGTGGCATTAAAAATATTGCCTTGTCAGATGCTGGTTAATGCTCTAACTTTTGTAGCCTGAATATTTTTTTCCACCTAAAAGCTGCTGCCAAGTGCTGTATTTTCAGTCCTCTCAAAACTTGGATTTAGATTTATGTGCTAATTTATAATTCAGAATTTTGTTCAGCTGGGTACAGCATCATAGAAAAGCCCATGCCAAGGGTTTATACAGTGCTGCAAAAGTACAGTTCAGCATTGGAAAATGCACACAGAATGTGAGCCTCAAAGAGGTTTTGGTGTTTTTCAGAGGCAAGAATAAAGCATCCCTAATATCCATTGCAACCAGGGGGAGAGTAAGTCAAGGAGAACAGTTTAATAAAAGTGACAAATGGGGAATTTTGAAGTAGAAGACGGAATACAGGGAAGAACAGCAGTGAAGCACAGGTTGTGTTGCTAACTGCAGAGGGGAAGGTTTGCACATTCATGAGGAAAAACATAAGATATGGAATTGACATAAGGGCTCAGTAAACAGAATTCTAAGAAAAGTTTATACATGGCATCACAGAATGGTTTGGATTGGAAGGATTCATAGAGATCATCTTGTTCTAACCCGTCTGCATCTGCCTCATGGTTAGTATCACACAGTTCTGCAAATCTGTCAGTTAGGACATCTATTCCACAGACTGGGCAGATGAAGTGCTGTCAACTGTGTGCATAATAGACAGTCCTGGAATCTGACTGAAACTTTGTAGAAAAAGAAAATCCCAGTGGGGTCTGAGTGTGTAAAAGCTATCTAAACAGAAGGACAAATTCTGTTGTGAACACCCAGGGCCTTTAACACCTGGACTTTGAGAAAAGAGAGCTATCTATAAAAGTAGTGCCAAGAGCACAGACTACTCTGCATTTGCATTTTTAATAAAGTGCAAATTGACACAAGAGCTCTGGTGTGTTAGAATAGGAGCTGTCTGAATGGGTCAGTTTACAGCAGAAACTGCTGAGGGGTGAGGAGAAAAGAACTACCACTGATATGGGACAACAGTGTTTAGGCTTGATCTTAGCATACCAGTAATACTTATAATGTGGATTTAAGGACATCAGTTGCCAACACAGTAGTATATCTAAGGTGCTAGGAGTAGAATCTAATCAGCTTGGATGAAGATATAAGTCACTGGTTACGCTAAGAGATGATGGCACTTCCATGTAGCAGTGGTGATGGCTGGTTTGGATTGCATTTGCAGAAGAGGGATTTGAAAATGAAGAAGTGTGTAAAGCACACTTGGTTACTCTAAGTCTCATTTATATACTCTGGAACAGCCTGGTAAAACTTTCATCATCATTAAGAAACACAAAAGAACTCAGTGAACCTAGGGAATTGTGTTAGAAGTGCTGGGTTTAACATGAAGAAATGGTTCTGTTAGGTACCAGTGCCACAGAAAGAACTGAAATTTGTGCTTGTGGTGATACAGATGGTGACCTATTGCTTTGATTAAAGCTTACACCAATAGAAACCAGTGATCCTGTTCAGGAACTGGAGCTGTGGATAAACAGTGAGCAGTGGAGAGATGCTTGAAGAGAGACTAGAAATACAAAGCTCACAGCCCTGAAAACAAATAGTGCGTGGAACACGTTGTTCCTGAGCAACACGTCGAATAATATTCCTGCTGGAATATTCCTCAATGGTTTATTGATCAAAAGCACTGACTCCAACACAGGCAGAAGTGCTCACAGAGAGAGGGAATTGTTTACCATTTGTTGCTGCACATCAAAAGTTACATCAATAGGTGTATAGGGTGACATGTGACAGCTGAAACAGTACCCACGTCCCCAGAGATCATGCTTTGACAAACTGCTGGCTTTTGCTTTCTCATGTCTTTGGCACATAAACTTGAAGTGACAAACACAAGGCTTGAAGGTTAAAATAGAAGCTTTAAAAGAAATTTATGCAGCCGATCTACCCTTGTTCATTGTCACAGAACTGGACACAAAACTGAAGGAAAAGTAAGTACAGAGAGCAGAAAAGATGGTTTTACTTGGGCCTGAAAATTAGCTGGCAGATGGACTGTTGCTTTCTAAAAAAGCTGGAAAGTTGGCCTTTGTTGCTGCAGAATCTCAGTAACTTCACTATCAGACTTTTAACATTAAAATACTAAATTCTCAACAACTCCTTATGAGCTTTTAGAGACACTGATTTAGCTGCAGAGGAGGAACTAAAAATGAAAATGAAGGAAAAAGCAAGAGATAAATGCCTGAATTTTGAGAGTTATTCAGGAAAGTAAGTTCAACATGGCACAATAGAAAATTTGGGTGTTGCAAAAAGAAAGGGTGTTAAGTGTTCAGGCTGACAAATTCCAGAAACTGAACTTTGTGAATTTTCTGGTGATGTATGCTTGCAGATGTCAGGGCTTGGAAGAAAAAAGTCGTGGTTTTATCTTGGTGTCGAGAACACAACTGTGCTGATTTGACTTTCTTTTTTTGGGACCTGTTAAGGAGAAATCTTTCTGTGGAACTGTTTGATGGTAGATTGTTAATTTGGATGGAACCCTGTGTCTTGATTTGGAGGAGTTTGATGACTTGCAGTGTGCAGTGCCAGGCTCTGCTCCCCAGGGCTTTAGGGCAGAGCTGGCAGGTGCCTGCCCTCTGGTCCAGAGCCAGCTCAGCACCTCCTGCCTGCTCCTGCCTCTGTCCCTGAAGGACCAGGCTGCAGGCAGGGCACAGCAGCTCCAGTGGCGTGTTCAGCTCCTGGCTGCCATCTCAGGCTGCTGTCTCCCTTTGCCCTGCCCCACCAATTACAGAGTGGAGCTGTGACAGATGTCAGTCCAGCCCCAGAAGAGGGGAGGTCACGAAAAGCTTTGGATTTAAGGGGAATGTGCCACACGATTATGTGCCTTGTGTGACATGGGGGCTGAGTATCATCAGCCTAGCCAGGGATAAGCAGCTACCAAGGGAAATGGATATTCTGGGACCCTTATCTAGCTCTGGTAAGCTACCAAATGCAGCAGTGTAATTGGACACTTTCCCTGCCCAGATGTTAAGAGCAGAAGGCTGCCTGTAACAAGAGATCTGAAGAGATTGGGGTTAACTAAATAGGGATTTTATTGACAAACCTTTTAAAATGCTTCATGCCTTCAGCAATTAAACACAACACATATCCTGAGAAGCACAAGTCTCCTCTGTGTCTCCCAGTTGCCTGATTCAAGTGGAATACAATCCTAGGGAGATGAGAAAGGAAAAATTATGCCCTGTGTTGTTTTATAGTGTTGACATAAATCCCTACCCTGCAAGACCAAGAATGAATTGTGAATCTGCCTCCTGCTAGGTCTGTCATGGCATCTGCTCAAATGTCCTATTTTGAATATTGTTGCATCCACAGAAGAATCTAAATTTCTCTTCCCGGGCTTGTGTGCATGCCAATATACAAAGGGAATAAAATAAATCTTTGCAAGAAGATACATAGGCATTTCCAGATAGTTTTGTTTTACAGATAGGTATAGGCAACTTTTACTCATTTTTGCTAATTTTGTCCACTTACAGTGAATGGAAGATAACCTCAAATCAAAATAACTGCTCTGAATTTTTTGCAAACCAGTATTTCCAACCTGTGTTAAAAATTTTGAGATTTTTATATTTTAGTTCCAGCTGGAAAATTCTGCTTTTGTTCACATAAAATATAAATACATTTTATATACTTTTCTTTCATTCTTGTATATATACACACATACATATAGTTTTGGTCCCCTTGCTCTTTAATTCTACAGCTATAATAGATGATGCACACTAAAACTGATGATGTGCAATATTTTGCTTCACAAGTTTACAATTTTGATCTTTAGCTAAAGTGTGTCTCGGTGAAAATTTCAGTTAAATCACTATGTGATTTGCCTTTGTGGAATAAGTGTTTCCTCGTTAAAAACCAAGCTGCCAAAGTACTGGCTAAATCTTCCACATGGAAAATGTTCTGCTTCATGCTGTCAAGAGAGCCATGCAAAACTCTGCAGTGTAAATATGTCTTTTGCTCAGGACCCCTGGAGGCAGGGATATTTGAGGGTAGGTACCCTGATTCCAGGCATTTTTCTGTTTTAGGGAGTCTGTGGGTGCTTGTGGAGCTCTGATTGCTGGGAATGGCTCTGCTGGCAGTTCCTGCTTTGCTCCTGCACCTCTGAGCCTGCCTGTGTGCTTTGGCTTTCAGGGCCTTGTGTGACCCAGATAGGAAATGAGCTGGGATCATTGCAAGGCATTTAAAATAATTGGGTATCAACAGCTGGCTTTATGGGAAGCTAACAGTGTAAATCCAGAGAGTTTTTATGATTTCAATGGGTGTTTTTCCTAGTGTATAAAGGGAATCCAAGTTATTTTGGCTGGGAAACAGTTTCCCAACTTATTTCTGTAATGATACCTTAGAGTTTTTCATTATAGTGAAAATCTCTAGTAGGTCTGAAGGGAAAAATTAGCTCCACTGTTTCCAGACACCCAATATGTTTTCTCTGTGCTTGAATTTATGAGTTTTGGCAAAGATAACTCGCAATATGATCAGGTTTCAGGGTAGTGGTTTCTTGCACTGAATCCCAAACAAAAGTGTAACTGTTCAGAAGGCTCCAATGTGTCTTTGATGTAAAAAATAGGGTACATTGCTCTCCAAAATCCTGCCAGCCTGTTTTTGTCTTAGTGTATTATTTACTACGCAGTATATTGAAAGTGTTTTTTGAAGTACAGTTTAATTCTCAACTTCTTTCAAAGATTTTACAGCATAAATTGCAGTCCCTGTCAAAAAGAGCAAGATGTGGCTATTGATGACAATTATTTTGTTTCTATTGCTTTGTAAGTAGACTCAACTATATCTGTTCATTAAAGACCTTTCCTGGAAGACAAGTGCTTGAATCAAATGACTGAAAGGTGTAATGCAGAATTCCTCTCAGGCTGGGACATTAAACTGGATCAGAATAGTTATTTCCATCTTGGGAAATTTGTTTCAATACTTTGACATTTTGGTTTCAATTAAATTCAATTTTACTTTTTTTAAAACTTATAAATCTTAAAAATATCTCCTCTTAAAAGAAATTTATATTCTTCACATCCTTGTCGCATCTTTTATGGCCATAAATGCATCATGCTTGAGCATGCAAACAAAAAGCTTCTGATTCATAGGAAGAAGGGCTGTGTGAGTGGGTGGGTGTGCATTAGAGTAATGTAAATTATCCCCAGAAATGAAAAATTTTCTGTTATCCTAAAGGAAACCTGTTATTTTTTAAGAATTACATTGTCATTGCCCTTCAAAAACACTGATTTTTCTTGTGGAAACTGCAGTCTCCTCTGGAGTAGTCTGTAGAAAATTCCTGAATAGCTTTACTAAAGCCATAAAAGATTCTGTTTTTACCTTTACCAGTCTATCTATTGCCTTACTCCACTAAGAAGAAATTTCAGTGGAAATGATTAGAGAGATATCTGAGACAGGAAAGTACACACTCCACATATGTTAAGGTGATAGAATCTGACATTGCAAGTACTTGTATCTTATTCATGTCTCTGAAATGCCTGGAACTCAATGGATTTGTTCTGATGTACATTTATATGAGACAAAAATCAAGCTAATGTCCTCCGTTTATTCTGTAGGTATTTTCATTCAAACATTTTTTAGTTATCAACTAGCATGTCCTGCCTGTTTCTCCTGCTGTCACTGAGAGTTGGACAGGAGATTTCTGTCATGTTGTGTCTTTGTAGATTGGATCATCTTGTGATACTGATCCATGCTGATTGTCACTGGCAAAGCAGCAGGTTCCTCCTAACCCTCTTCCCTGTGTGGTTCTGTTTGATGGGATTCTTAGATACTTTCCAACCACCTTGTAATCTCAGTTTCATCTGTGACTTCAAGCTTTCCTTTGAGCACCACATCAACTACATTGTCAAGGCTTTCTTTTTTTTTCCTCATCTGTGTAGGAATCCAGGAAAAGCTCAGGTTTTGCTGTCTCAGCAGGGCACAGAGGGTCTGATTTATGTCTGGATAACAGCACAGGTTGAATTATTGCAGTAGCTGGTTCACAGCCTCCCAGATTGGCTGCTACAGTGTTCTTAAGTTTGTACAAAATTCACTCCATGTGCTAAAGGCCATTCAGTTAAATGTGTCTGAAATTGGCACACCACACCTGTACAAGGCAGTGAATTATGTTGGAATCTGGCATTGTTTAAACCTAAAAGGTTTTAACTATGCTTCCCTCCCCACTTGCCCATATCCTGGACTATCCCAGTGTCTGTGTGACATCTGAATGGATTTAATGAATGTAACACCTCACTGCAGAGGTTGTCTCACAATCCTCTCTCATTGTCCTTGTCAGATTTGGACACTGCAGGTGTCATGTTGCTGCTTCCCTCTGGTGCAGAAACTCTGATTCCCTTCAGAGTCAGTCCTGAGTGACCTGGGAATTTCCTTTGACAGATGTTAAGAATTTCAAAGGAATTAATTGTGGTGGGGTTTTTTTGTTGTTGTTGTTTTTGTTTTTTTTTTTTTTTAATTAACCAGTTTTATGATTATATTAGTTTAGTTCTGCTGTTGTTAATTGTCTAATGACAGATGTATTACTTTGGGCATTCCACTTTGGGTATTTTGTTTACAGGAATGTTGGAAATCTTGAAACACAGTTTCCTTTAAGTTGGACACGGAAAACTTTCAAACATCTTGAGTCACCAGTTCCTTTGAAGATCTTAACCAGTGTGCCTTCACCTGTCCAGAAATCCACATTTACAAAGATGTGTTTGACAGGGGGTTGATAGCTGCAGAAATCCAGCCTTACCTATCAAACAGAAGTTAAGATTTGTAATTATGAAGAGATTAAAGGATTCTTTATCTGCCAAAACTTTGCTAATGCTGATTTGATAATTAAAACTACTCTTCTATCTAAAAAGAATAGTTTCCATGGCACAAAATTTACAGCATCTACTCTTTAAGTATGGAATTAACATTCTGAAATGAACAATTATATTAGGTAATTCATTTAAGTATTAAGATTAATTAAAAACAAGATCCTTTAGGTATTTTAGAGATGTGAGATGTTTTTTAAAAAATACTTTAATGGAGGAATAGTATCAACCTTTTAAAATGTAAAAACCTCAGGTTTACAGTAGGTACATTTAAATATTTGTCACACTGTTTTTTGTAGCTACAAGTTTCTTTTTCAGCAGAGATTCGTCTTCCAAATGGTAAAGACATACTCTGTGTTCTTCCTTATGCATGGAGAGAGCACCAGTGCTTTCTTGAAAAATGCACTGTTCAGAATAGCTGTTAGATCCTGTTGGGATGGGACAAGACTGGAAAGATGCTCATTGTCTGTCTGAGTCTCTACTACCTGCAGAGGCTGGACAGGGCAGAAGGTCAATTCCAGCCCTCCTGGAGATCACAGTGGTTTAAGGGCAGAAGGAATGAGGGCATAATGTGTACCATGTGGGCTCATCTCATATACGTATATATATATATATATGTGTGTGTGTGTGTATATATATATATATACACTCACACACATACATAGTACCAGACCTCTCTGAGGAGGGTGCTGTGCCTGTCTTCTCTGCCTATTGCTGACTAGAAGTGTTGCTGATATTTGGGTCAAGGACAGTGTCACTCACTACTCCATCCTGCTGCTCAGGACCAATTTTAGGCCTGGAAAGGGAAGTCTAACACAGCCTGCAGCTTTCTTACCCACTGTGTCCTCAGCAGCACTCAAAGGTGTGGGCTTCTGTCAAAAAAGACTTTTATTCCTTTGAACCTGAATTTAAGATAATACCCTACACTAAAATAAAGCAATGCAGCAAGGGAAAAAAGTTTTAAAATTAAATTTTTAATGCATCTTTTTCAGATAATTAAAATATTTTTGTGATGCTTCTGTCTGTACCCTCCTGCTGTTGTCACCCTGTTGCACTGGCAGTGTAGTTATATAGAGCTGTGGCTCTGTGCAGATGTGCTGTCAGGTCAGCCCTCACACAGAAAGCTCAGTCCACATGGGCTCAGGAGAAGGGATGGACATGAGGGGCCCTATGAGCTGGTGTCTTGAACATTCTTCTTGCATTCAGTGGGGAGCATTTGAAAGTCCTACCTGTAAACCTCAACTTGCCTTGCAGAGATACATGTATTATTTGCAACCATAAGCGGTTCCAACCCTTTTATAAAGCTAACCTCCAATGCTTATTTCTGTGCCATTCTGCAGTCCTGAGGTGCTAAATAATCAGCTGAGGTTAGTGATGTCATCCCTGTGCTTTTAGCCAGGTGTGCTCACCAGGCTGGAAACCTGAGAGAAGCCAGTAAGACTCTCAAATGTGAAAGAGTTGCTATGAATTAAAACCATGTTGATCCAAATCCTTGGACCCAAACATTTCTTAGCATGTTTAACTTAGGGCCCATCTCAGCTAAGAGGCAATAACTGAGCCAATATATTGTCTGCCAGTGGAATACATGATTGTCACAGCTTGTTGAGGTGAATGCTGTGGATGAACTTTTAATAGTGGTCAATAATTTCCTGACATTAGCTAATGGTGGTAACTGTAATGGGATCTCTTGCTGCAGGGTATAACAGGGTCTCCTGTAAAGTCAGGAGAGAGTTTGTCCTTTCCTGGTGCTTTCACTGCTGCAGGGAGCTGACTCAGTATGCAGCTGGTTCAATGAGTGTCTTGTCATGTGTGCTCCTATAGGATTAAAGGATAAACAAATACTCCAGAGGTGGGGTTCAGTGTTTAAAATGCATGAAATAAAGCTAACATAATAAATGTTATGTTTCTTTTCTTTACACTGAGGTTAACACTCAGGGCGTATTTTAGGTAATGCCTTAAAACAGTTTCGGAGATAGGAATTTCCAGTTTCAACTCAGAGATGCATCTTATGCAAAAGTAGCAGAAAAAAATTTACAGTTTTGTTAAAAATAAATAAGGAGAAACTTTGTAACTCTTGTCTGTCTTGTTTTAACTGTGTGAATTTGGAATTTCAGGACTGGAGACTGGTAGGTATTTTTGTCATTGCCTGTAATGCTCGTTAAAATACAAAGCACACTACTTGGTCTTTGAACTTGTTCTTATTTGCATTCATGTACAAACATAAAATTTGATGAAAATGTCAATCCCTACAGGCAAGCTAGGGAACATGTAAGGATGGGTTTAGACATAAGCCTGGAGGCACACACAGATGTTTGAGGGATGGTGTGCTGGAGAGTTCCTTCATCTGCTGGCTCTGTGGAGGTTGGGATGGAGATCCATGAGGCAGCAAAGGCACAAGGGTTGGGGATGTGTTAGAAACCATGTTTATAATGCCTGAGGCTGGTCAGGTAGGAAGGTGGTGGGATCAGTAGCCCAGCTGAAGTGCCTCTACACTGATGCCCACAGGTAGCAAACAGGAGGAGATGGGAGCCACTGTTCAGCACCAGTGTGGCCAGCAGGGGTTATCCCCCTGTTCGTGGCATTGGTGGGGCTGCACTTCAAATCCTGTGTTCACTTTTGGGCCTCTGGCTAAAACAAACATACTGAGGTCTTGAAGTGTGTCCAGGGAAGGGCAATGGAGCAGGTGAAGGGTCTAAAGCACAAGTCCCCAAAATGGAGCACTGGAACAGGCTGCCTAGGGAAGTGGTGGAGTCACCTTTCATCCCTGGAGGTATTTAAAGGACAAGCAGAAGTTGTACCTGGGGACATGGTGGACTTGGCAGTGCTGGGTGGACAACTGGCCTTGGTGATCTTAGAAGTGTTTTACAACCTAAAGGATTCTCTGACATAATAGATATGTATAAAATCCCTTTTAGGGCGACCTAGGGGCATCAGAAGCAACTGTGAGATCACATGCAACCTAAACTAGTCACTGTATATTTGGAGAGCAGGTTAAGTGTTAAGGGAGTTTGAGACATGCAGAAGGAGAGAAGGGCCATGAAGTTCAATGCTAACCAGCACACGCCCTCTCTTGCTAATCTACATATTATAGAAGAATTTTTCTGTCATCCTCCTTTTCAAAATTAAGCTTTCAATTGAAGCTTCAACTTAAAGGAGAGACAAAGCCTGATTTCACCCCCATATGCTTTCAGAGTAAATCAAACATCATTTTAAGAAAGTCAGTGAACTAAGCTCTTATGTGATATAAATTGGCACTGATGATAATCAAGTATTTCAGTTTATATGAGTAGGAATCAGCTGTAATTAATAGCTGGACAGTCAAGTAGGTGGGATTAAAATCAGGTCAACAGATGAGAAACCTGAAATATTTCCTTTTGCTAAAGCTGTTTAAGGACAGCTTTGAGGCATTTCCATGAAGGGCAAGATGGTGAGGTTTCTATAGATTGATGCTGGTCTGAGTGAAGGCAAGAGCCTGTGAAATTTCTCTGTTTTGAGTGGAAATCTCATCAGCATACTCTTTTTGCTGCTTTTCATGGATCTCCATCAGAGGAAGAAGTGTCAATAGCTTAAGCACTTCTGCCTTTTCAGTGTTTTGAGCAGATTGCTTGGTTTGTATAGCAACTTCAGAAGTCAAGTGCTCAGTGTAAGTATTCTTCCATCCATCCTAGGGATTCAGTCTGGGTTCAAAATCTCATAACTTGTAGGTGTTATAAGTCCTCTCCTGTATCAGTCAACTGAGAACATGAATATTTTCATGCCTCTGCTACACTCTTCTTGTGACAACTTATGGTATCTTATCTAAACATCTAAACATCCTCTGATGTATGTGTCAAGAGGATGAATATCACACAAGATACAAAATGTGTTACATTAAATTTCCTTTTCCTTGAGGGAAAACTTATAGAGTGAAAATTACTAATTACCCATTTTCAATTCCCTTAACAACCATAAACATTTAACTAAAACTGAGGAGATTCCCTGTAGTCTATTGAGGGAAAGTATTTCTTAAACTAGTGGTGCTAGCTGAAATCTGCTCCCTGATGTTTGTCTGCATTGGAAGGACATGCACCTTGTTGGATGGTGCTGTTCTTCTTGACCAAAAGCTTGGCCTGACAAAGCCATGCTCATGTGCAGTTTGCCAGTAAAGCCTTCAGCTCCTGAAGGGTAAAAAAGGGAGATCTGCAGTGCTCTCACTTCCCTCAGACATCTACCCTGCAGCCTGTCCTGAGAGCCTGAGAGTTCACAGGATGGAGCTGGGAGCTAAACAGATGTGATGCTTTCATAAAACATCACATGTCCTGCATTGATGGGGGAAGCCTGTTCCAAGGCTCAGAGGAATAATACTCTGTCTTTTTACTTTGTGAAGTTCATTTCAACAAGGCTGAAAAGTAAAGGAGTAATGTTACAATGCAATGGTTAACTGGGACAAGTTGTCTTGAATTGAAGAAGTCAAGACACTGGTGTTGCTAGGTTTCTCAGCTGGTGTTAAATTTTCCCAGTGTGCACACAGGATGTGTCAGAGCCATGTGGCAAGGAAGGCAATTATTTGTGCAGTGGAGATAAGCCATGAGCTGGTGCTTGTTGTGTATACTTAGGGAATAGCAAGGTAATATAACGTGCTGCATTTCCAAGGTAATATAACATGTGCTGCATTTCCATCTGCAGTGCTCCTCAGACCTGCTAATTTCTGTGTGCTTGGTCTGAAGATTTCCTGAAGAACCAGACTGATTTACAGGCAATCTGGATTTTACACATTGCATTGGAGAGGGAGTTTGCACAGATTGAAAGAACAAAGCACAAGGCAGTGCTGGATCCACTGAGCACAAACCTGCCTCAGTAAATAACACTGCTTAAGCTTATTTAGCACCATACACTGCAAAATGCACTAAACAAAAAGGAAATTGCTGCTCTAAAGAGCTCCCAGACATAAGAGCTTGAATCCATATGATACAGTGAACAATCTATGCCAGATAACCCTTCTAGCTGAAATGTTCAGAAGTTCTTAATTGGAAGGAGCAAGGGGATCTAAGTGGGAGTTATGTGTATATTATTAGCAAGAGAACAAATGTCTCCAGCTTTAACTAATGTTGACTACAATAAATTAAAATAAAAAGGAACAAACTGACACTTGATTTGAATGCTGAGATGAGTGTTAATTTGAATTTTCTTGATGTACCTGGCTTGTTTCATAGCCTCAGGATTACTTAATTGGACTCTTTGTGCTTTTTTATTTTAAGAAATGTGAGGTTATTAAAAATTACAGAACAAAATAATTTTTAAAAATCCCAAACAAAAAACTCCAAATCCCTTTCAAGTCAGATACTGCCAGAATTTGATATTCTGTGACTCTGAATTGGGTTTGACTCACCCTACCAAACATCCCTAGCTCAGCCTCAGCTTTTTTCCTATTCAGGCATTGCTTTCAGCTCTTCTTTCATTTATGTTGCTGCTGATGAGTGCCCTGTGATACCTCTGAGGTGAAGATCTTTTCTGACAGTGACTTGCTGCCCTGGAAGATCAGCTTTTCAAATCTGCAGAGTGGATGGGGGAGAAAATTTGCTCAACTGAAACTTAAATGCTGGTGGTTGCCTAAGGAATGCATATGGTGTTCTCATTTACTGATGCTCAGCTTCGGTGGAGGGAGAGTTATGGAAGGATCCAAGGCAGGGAAAATATATTTAAATTTGAGCCCAAAGCCTTGACTCTACAGTGGTCAGGGTAGCATTGTATTATTGTGCTTTGTTGAGATATCTCAAAAGCCTGTGTGGCAGTGCTGCTTAGGCACCCATTGAAATCTGTTTTAAGGAATGCCAGAGAAATGATAAGATGAATTATACTCAGTGAAAGTACAAGGATAGAGTTTGCTTTTTCATATTCCAGTCAGGTAAGAAACCTAATTTTCTTGTGGGAAATAGAATTAACTTCTCTAAGACCTCTTGAAATCTCTTGTTCATTTGAAATTTGTATTGTCTCTTCTCTGATTTAGTGCTCTCTCATGCTGAAGTTCCTCTCCTACTGTGGGGAGGAAAATACAGTATTTAGGGAGAGACTTTAGATTGACTCTTAACTCTTTATGTTTGGGTAATTTGCAGGTTGAAATGCTGCCATGTGTAGTATCCAGCATTTCTCATCTCAGGCTTTTTCCTCACTGGAGCTGCTCTTACCTTTTCACCAGAACACATATTGCAATCATGGGTCATTGTGGGTATAAATCTCGTGGCTGCTTTTTCCATAAGTAATCTGAGCAACTTGAATGTGAATAATGTCAAAAATGTGACCTTTTCCCCTAATCCTACCATTTTGAAAAAACATTTTGGGGGATGTTTTTTAATACAATACTTCTGTATCCTACAGCATCATCAAATTTGCAGTTCAATTCTTGCTTCCATAAGCTTTTAAAGCAATACCATTGACAGCTCAAGCAAGCAGAGTTATTCAGTTCTGTGCAGATACTGAGATTCACTGAAATTATGATGTCAGGAAGATTCAAGCCTTGCTTTAATCAAATGAAAATATTGACAGAAAACAAATAGAATCCAATATTTCTAGTGAACCCAACCATTTAATCTCATTCATCCAAGTGATCTTTCTTGGATGTGACAGTGTGAGTTGAGAACATTGTTTTATCAAATACCATTCCAGCTGTAGAAACCCATATCCTGCAATTGAAAACACCTTTAATGTTCTGGTTTCTTGCAGTTTTCTATGATGCCCACTGTAGGAAATATTTCTGAGGTAAACAAGCAATAAACCTGTCACTGAATGAATTCTGTTTGTTCAAAGAGACAATGACTGTCCTTGCTGCAAAAGCTGTACTTTCAGCTTCATGGAGATGGAGCTGCAGGAAGAGAAATTGTGCTCAAAATACGTTTCTGTGAGCACTTGTATTAAGCCTGAGTTTTTCACAAGTGTTTGTAACAAGTACAGCACTTCAGAATATTTTTTTGCTAATGACAGAATAAATAAGTAAATGAGCACAGATTGAAATTTGGAAGCTTTTCCCACGTAATGTATTTAATGTATTTATTTAACATATCAATGCACTACAGCTGAAACTATGGAATGCTTGATGGAGATTGGTATTTTGATTCAACATGCCTGTAATTAAACCAGAATTGATGAGCTTAAGCCATATTGTCAATAAGAGCCATGAGAGGCCAAAATTTTAAAAATTATGTCTAAATCCATCCAATAGAGACAATGACACTTGTCAGTAATTCCACTACAGTTTGAGAAGATATATTTCAAATTGTGCCTAATTTTTAAAAAGTTTACAAAATACAAATTATGCAGGAATTATTTGAAGGATGAGCTTCATTCTAAGGTGCACAGATGGGCTGGGGCTGGAGTTTTTTAACACTCCAACTATTGCAAGCTGAGGAAGCCACAGAGGTGCCAGGTTGGCATGGGCACCACTGAACAAAGCAGGCTTTGTGCTCCTTACCTGGCATGCTTGGTAAGAGCTTAGGTGTGTAACATTTTCATTTGATCCATCAGCATGTGCTTAACAGCTTCATGTGTGAAAGCAATCAGGAAAAGAAAACAAAGCATCCAGCAGCTGTGTGGGGCAGCAAACAAATGGCTAATAAACCATTGGTGCAAACCAGTTGCTGCCAAATGGGCACACACAGGGGGTATCAGCACAGCACAGGATGGAGGGAGGAAAGCCACCTTTGTCAGGCTGCAGCATTTCCACACTTATAAAGAGGGAGGTAACTGCAGTATTTTAAATATCATTAAAGTACAATTTTACGGAGGAGTGCAAGCCTGTGAGTTACACAGGAGACACATTTGATATGGTGGAATGTATCATTTGGTCAAATTAGGATGCCTGGGGCATGAGCAGTTATCATCACTCTGAAAAGAAGTGAAATTAGGTTTTCTCAGGAACCCCCTGAAAAATTTGGACTGTAAAAGGAGCAACCACCACTATCACAGGAGCAGCTCCCATACTGCAGGAGGATGGGGACACCATGAGCCATGGGGTTTGCAGGACTTTGGTGCCTGGGCAGAGAGCAGAGGTGAGAGCTGTGGGATTGTCTTGGCTTCTTGTGGATATCCTCACTGTAGCTTTGGGATACACTGGGTGTTTTGGGAATGGACTCCTCTGCTGGTCCTGCAGCCAGCAAATGTCCCCAGCCTGGCCACAGTAAAGGGACTCAGAAGAAGCCCCCAGGTGGGAATTAGGAGAGCTCTGCAAGGGAAGGCTCATAACTGGGGTAGCATCTGCTGCAATGGGCTACTGTTCATTTGCTTGAAACACAGAAAAACTGCAGCTTGTGGTGAACCTATATGATAACCTTTCTGTATAATTTGGTACTGACACTTCTATGTATCTTCCCGAAGGAAGGAGATAATGTATGTTTTAGGCTGTGATTGTAGGCTTTATTGTGATTTCTCTGCTGTAAATTTGATGCTATTGCTGTTTTCTTGGTTTTAATTCTACTCATTGGGCATTGTTGAATTCCTATGAAATTAAGGATAAAGTAACCTTAGAAGCAAAGTTTATGCATTGTTTTTCCAGATGCAAAAGCCATGCCAAACTTATTTTCAGACTATTTCTTCCATTTTCTCTCCCTTCCCTGCTGATGTTTCTAGGCAATATAGAACAGCAGAACAGCAGAAAGAAAAGGTAGTGTGAGTGCACCCCCATCAATGTTTTTATCTTTTGCTCTTTCACAGTTTAATTTTGTTGATGACAAATAGGCATTGTGGGTTACCCTGCTAAACAAACAGGTGTTGGGTCTGGCCTTAGAACTCTGCTAAACACTCTTCTTTATATGGTATATTCTATTAAATCTGGCAACAGCATTAAATTCAAATGCAAGTGTCAGACAGCCCTCTTGCATGTTCTGTTAGTACCACATTGCCAAACAATGTCAGGAATTAGAGTAATTCAGAATATAAAACTGAATTCGTAGGACAGCTGGCCTTTGTCTCTGCACAAGGCTAACCCAGATTTCACATTACCAAACTGAGATGCTTCAAGTCAGATTAGAGATTTCTAACATCTTTAGTCAGACCTTGCATCTCTATTAAAGATGCTTATTTGAATGTGGCCATCTGTGAATTGCTGACAGACTTTCTGAGCTCCCAGCATATGTTTGTGCAAACAAATATAAAATAGAGTGTAGAAAATTGTGCATTGGAAGGGTGATGGTGAAAGAGATTGCCTCATCTCTTGCTGAAGGCTCCAGGGCTGGGCTGGATTGTGGACTTAGGTTTAAGCACATCTGCTGTATAGCTGGTCATAGCTCAGGTCTTCAGGGCAATGGCTCTGGGCATGTAGATACAGCCTGGGAGAGTTGATAAATGAGGAAAAGGGCTTGTAAGCAAATTCTGCCCATTTTAAAATATGGACAGTATAGAGTTAATGTAGCTTTTACTCTCTGGAATGGAGCAGCAGTAGATATCCTCTTTTTAACCTTACAACTCGTCTCAAGAGCTACTTCAGCAGGCAGAATCAAGCATCCCTTATTAGTTTCCTCCCCTGACTGGATTACTGAATGAAATTCTGTGGCCTTCATCATTCAGGAGGTCAGACTTGAAGATAATGGTGGTCCTGCTGCCTATGAAATCTAGTACTTGTGCAGTTCTAGAGGGTTAAAGATCAGGAACTGGATTTTGGTGTCATGCCCTGGCATTATCTCTCCTCGTTATTCAGCTCTGTAATGCTGGGAAGCCACACTATTACTTGTGTGATTCCCAGAGGGGAAAGCTATTTGCAGTATTTTATTATTCTTTACAAGCTGACAACCAGAGAAAGCAAGATCTGGCATAATTTTTCAGAGATGATGGGCAAAATGGAAGTGAAAAAGCAAAACTGGTAATTAGTGGCTGCTTTCAGCAATAACTGTGTTTTTAATTTGGCTAATTCTGTGTCTCAATTTAATTTTCAGCCTGATGGTTGATACCTTTCCTGAAGTGCTTTGCAATGCCATGAGAGTGCTCTGGAGGACAGGGTGTCATTATGGTGTGTCAGTTCAGTTTTCTGGGTAGAAGTGACTACCAATAGTTTGACAAACTTTTATCCTCCCCAGTTGAAGAACTGTGTGCAGAATAGCTGGAGGCAGCACAGGAAAAGTAGCAAGGGAAGCAGCATGAAGGGAAGCAGGACAGTGCAGGGAAGAACCCAGGCAGAATTGTTTCACCATCTGGTGCAGCAGCCAATTGCCTTGAGCTGCTCTCCTTTCCATGACTTTTGGGATGCAGGGAAGAGCTGCTGTACTTTTAATAGAAATGTACCAGCTTTAAAATTACTTTGCCCTTTTGGCCAGAGGAATATGCTGTACTCAAAATACTAATTTAAAACCAAGAATTTCTAAAAAAAAAGTATGAATAGTATGAATGAGAGGGCCGTTTCAAAGAACAAAGATGCTTTTATATTTATTTTGGGTTAAGCTTGTTTGTAGAAAATCTATCTGTTCCTGTTCTCTCTGGACTAATACATCAGACTGTGACTTGTCTTGTCTGCTTGCATTAATAGCGTTGCTTTATGATAAATGTTATAACACAGCATGACTCAGATGAGTTTCCTCGTGCCTTCAATGCAGGACTGTCACAATGAAACCTTAAAGAATGTGCATCTTTTGATTCACCACTCCATCAGCACTGCACTGATCCTCCAGCCATTTTTAGAGCTATTTGTTTTATCTTTGTCATCTATTGCTTTGCTTTTGCTTTTAGAATCTCAGTGGAATTTTCAAATTGATCTATCAAAGGCCAAGGTGATCTAGTATGAATAAAAGAAAGGAAATAGAAAGAAAAGTGGGACATTTGAAACCTGTCAAATTGATTTATCATGTTCTCCACATTAGGACCAAAACTCAAGAAGGAAAGTTTGATTCTTAGCTATGGATTTTCCAGGACAGAGAAGTATTCCAAAGACCTGGGAAACTATTTCTGAGAATTGTCTCAGCTAGTGCAGAACACATGATAAGTCTAAGAACAATGTCTTTATAATTTCATTTTTGTATCCAGTCGAATAAGAGAATATAATTCTCTAACTCTCACATAAGATATAAAATACCAGAATAATTTGCTTGCTAAAATGTATCAGATTTTTATTTATAAAGGTCCCTGGCATTTCGTAGTTCAGCATAGGAAAATTCTGAAGTGCATGTTAGACATCTCTTGCCAAACTCTGCAGTATTTGCATCCACTGTGGGATATCTTGGATTGTGCCATTGACACATCATGGGGAAATTGTCTTTCCCTAGAAGTAGCAGAAATGGTGGAACATCTCCTGAAATGGGAAATTTTTTCAATGATGAACTATGAGCATGAGTGGGGTGAGCACAGAAAGAAAGCCAAGAGCTTGTTCTAGCTAGAATTTCCATATCCCAAAAATAGTAATAATTAACCCACCAGGATTTGTGAATCATATTCAAATGAAATTGCAATGTATGAATATTATGCCAAATTTCTATTAGCTATTTTGAAGTTATACATTTTTTATCATATAAAGTTTGCTAAAATTGTTCCTGATCTCCTGCCTGCCTGTGTAATTTTAACCAATGTTGACAGGAAGAACTGGTAGCAGTATTCTGAATTGAAATAAAAAGTCAGTACAGAAAAAAACCGAACTATTTTTGTAAAATAATTAATTTATTTTGTTGAATGGACTCCATTTGCAACACTAAGTCCTGTTAAACAAAGATAATGGTATATTAGATCTGCACAACATCCAGACACCTGAGGCAGACATTTCTTTATAAAATTCAGGGACTAGATTGTCCTCTCATATTCTGTCTCCTTCACTTTTTATATGTACAGACAGACATATAATTATAAATGACATGTCATTTTTTGAGGGCAGAATTTGGTTCTGAGTTAGGTACAGTGTGTTTGTGGAACTAACAGCCATAATATTTCTTTTGAAATTTTATAGTCTGTCTCCTGTTTCTATTTTGTTTGCCCTCTAGGTAAGCAAAACCATTTATGGTCAACTGATATCAAGTGAGACATGACTGTAGTGATTGTGTGAGTTAGGAAGACTGAAAGTTGAAGTCAATTTTTTTAGATTATCCTCTGCTCAGCAGTCAGTGCATGTATGTTGACAAAGGAAATCACACTGCAAAAGGAGAGCCATATATTTTGGTTAAAGGTCTTATATGCACACAAGGCATGGACAAAAGTGGCAAAAGACTTAATTTTACTGACAAAATTACTAGTTTTGCCACAAAAACCTTAACATTGTATTATTTGAAGAGATACTATTGCTCAAAAATCTTGTGTTTGACTGATAATGCTTCAATAATGAACATCAAATGAAAGTGTGTGTGAAGCCACTGTACAGATCTGTTTCTGTGTGTGTTGGAAATGTGATTCTCCACATACTGAGGAAAATACACATCAGTGTCATTTCTGGTGCCCTTCCTGTTAAATACAGTGTGTAGTAAAAGGTCTCAGAACTCACAGAATAGAAAATTCTCTTGTGCTTTACAATCTTTGTGCTCTTCCCACTTTTAGATGCAAGAATAGAAGAGGTACACGATAAGAGAAAGGGAAACCAAGGGAAATCTTGGTTTCTTTGGGACTGTGTGACTTCAGCTGTCATTGCTAGTTATAGTTGCCATCTGTGTCTGGATGTGCTATTTTTTGTATTTGTGCAGGCTAGAACAGCAAGTCAAGAGCTGCTGGGACTCAGAAAACCCATTTTGGTTAATTGTGTTTTCTCAAGTGGGATTCAGCTCACAAGTGGAGGAGATGCCAGGCACTCAGAGATACTGTTCTTTGCACCCTTCTCTCCCCCAGCTGTTTCCTTCAGACATCTGTGGAACTTATCCACAGAGCTGTGAGATAGAGAGGAGCAATCTAAGAATAACACATAAGATAATTAAAAGTTCTTACTGTGGCCCTTAAAGGGTGTGTGGTGTCCTGTGCTTATCTTGACCTGTCCAATTTATTTACCAGATCTTTAAAAACTAATTCAGCATTACTTAGATAATTTCCTATTTGTGCTGGAAATTTCTGCATTTGCATTGGATGCATTTCAAATTGCATACAGCAGAGTCTAATTGAGAGAGATAATTTTTGAATCAAACCAGTCTAATGTATTTTTTTTTCTTCTTTATGACTACCTGCCTCTCTGAAAGTCCTTTGGTATCCAATAATTTGTAATTTCTGTGAAGATACATCCATTGCCTGGGAACAGAAGGCACTGGTTTAGCAGAAGAACACAGGGTGCCAGCAGAGGCTGTGCAGCTGACAGCCTGATGCCAGGCCAATAGCCTGGGAGGTGAAATCTGGACTGGACACTTCAAGGCCAACAGAATTCTTGTTCCCGCTCGTGTGTGCTGTGCCCATGCTGTGGCAATGACTCTCTGCTGCTCTCTGTGCTGAGAAATCCTCTGAGGGATGCATGGGCTCAAGGCAGGAGTCATGATGTTGGCTTGTTCCTTGACTGATAAATTCAGTCCCACCAAAACACCACAGAATCCCTTGTATTGGGTTGAAGGCTTTCCACTGGGGTCTATCAGAGCTTTCCAGTTTCTCCTCTGTAGCTAAGTATGCCACACTGGGTATTGCCTCAAAGAAAGGGAAATGCGTTTTGCAAAGATACTCTATTTTAGGAGGATGCTGTCCTTGGGACCTCAGCTCCTTTGGCTTTAGGCTCTGTATTAATAAATACAGTACCAGCACAGCACACACCACATTCCCCTTCACCAGTCAAATGATCCAAAGCCATTCCTCTTTTAAACTGTTTGGTTTAGATCTTATTTTGTCCCTCTATCTATTGAAAGATTTTGCATTTCAGAACCAAACTGCGTCAGAGGATGCCACTCTTGGCTTTGGTTCTTTACTCAAGTTCATTTCCCTGTCTCTGCAAAAGGCAGCAGTGCTGTGGCCCCTTCTGTATCTGATACAAATTTTATCAATTTTGTTGTCTGGTACAAAATGGAAAGAAGTAACATGAAATACAGCAAACCTAGTTCTTTCTGTTTCACTTGGAAATTATTTTGGAAAAAACTCATTATTGCTGATAGGAGAGGAGTAATGGTTTGGTTGGAAAGATACTTTTGACTTTTAGTTAAAAAAAAATCTCAAATTAACACACATTTGTGAAACCCTTATTTTTTGTAATTTATTTTCTGCTCTGGATGCAGATCCTGAGCCCATTGTTCTATTACAACATCATCTTTGGGAGATGTCAAGCAGTCGAGAATATTTTAAATCTACATTGCATAACGTTTTTTATGAGAAGGTGAATGTTTTACAAACAAATTTTTATCTCTTAGGTTTTATTTCAATCAAACCTACAATTTCATAATTTTATAAAATGAATGCAAACTACCTGCTGGTTACTCTCCTTCCTGTGGGATTTGTTTCACACAGAATGTTATTTGTATTCAAATAGTAGCTTTTTATAAAGGATTAATCTTTTGAATTAATAAGCCTTGGACTGTGAGAACATTCATTTAAAGATACAATTCTGTAGAAACCTCCTACTTTAAAAGATAATTCTCACAAAGCTTCCCTGTAATAATGGGTGATATGCAGTTTTCATGGCATTATCCCAGATCTAGAAAATGCAATGCCAAATGCCCTGCTTTCATCACCTATTCTAAGATCACACAGACCAGGGAACAAAGCTCCCTTCCCACAAATTGCTCACTGGAATTTGTGGAAATACAATATTTAATAGTTTTTTTATACTTTTGCTGTTTAAAAATTTCTTCCTCTGGAGCAACAATTTCTGTTTCCTTGAATAATTGGTTAAGCCTTGCCTGCTCAGCATCCTAAACATTGATTTGGCTTGCAGGCTGGAAACCAGGGGGATCTTCATGGCTTGGGAGGCTGCAGCAGAGTCTGTGCTCAGATTTGGTGATGTTGGGCACAGCTCCTTCTGCTCTCAGGTTCTGTGCAGGATTCCTGGAGATCCCCATGCAGCCCATCACAGCTGCCAGTGTTGCATAAATGTGGACAGTAACTGGGGTTCTGACTAGAGGCTGTCAAAAAAACATTGTAAAGCTGCATTATTTTCAGAGGCAGAGAATCAGACTTCAGAGAGGAGATTGGAGCTGAGCTGAGCCACAAACTTCACCCTCCTGTGGCTTTCAGTGAACTCCCACCGAGGTTCTCATCACCTTCTCATGTTTCTGCTGCCTGGGTGAGAGGGAAAATATTGTTATAGAATAATGTGCTGTAATTCTTAAAGGAGAAACTCTGCTAGGACAGGGTGTGAGATAATTAATAGTTCTTTTACACAGACTTCCAGATTATATACAGTTTCTGGAGTTTGTAAAAAAGTGAAGGACTTGTGTGAGGAAACCTATTGGTTTAGGAACTGCATGTTAGAGGGGCAGAATGCATAGAAGCTACTAAGTCCTGTCCTTTATTCCATTGTATATGAATTTCAGGGGTTTACTCACTTAAAAGCAAGGCAACAGTAATTTTAATTTATAGGCCAAATGGGAGAATGTTGTAAATTAGGTGAGATTTGATGATGAAAAATGTTTCATTCAATTGGTGCTATGTAAAGCAATTAGCTTGTTAGGGAGGAGATATTACAGGAGGCTACCTTTAAAAAGAATGCAAAATTGGAAAGCTTATAAAATCTTTTCACATGAAGTGATTTCTGGTCAGAATGAATCAAGCAATGGCCAGGAATTCATAGACCCAGGGTAGATGTAATTTCTGGGTCAATTTGTAAAAAAATCAAACCAAAAATGTGTATTAGTTTTGTTCATTTTATATGAGGGGGGAAAAACCCCAAACACTGAGGATCTGTGCATCCTCTCTTACACTAACCTGCCAATACAATAGCTGCAAGTGATGGGATTTGTTTCTGGTGAACTATGTATTCATTGCAGGGACCATAGCTGCAATTTTCTGTGGTTCATGATCTCTAAACACTCCTCTGCTGGCATTATTGGGATCTATTCTTCACTCTAGCTTAGCAGTTCTCATTTCACATGAATTGAGTTGCTCTTTTAATCTAGTGCTCCTCTTGTTTAAAACCATGTTCAATAATTTCTTTGTAAATAGATTCAAAGTAGGAAAGCAGATGATTTCTGAGCAACTTGAAGTATTGGTTTAGCAAATTCCTGGCACAGCCACAGCTTGAGCCTGTGGCTCTGCCAGTGGCCATTGCTTGAAGACAAGAAACACTGGCACCAGTTGAGAACAAGAATTTGTTGAGCCTGATATCCTCTAAGTCATGGCAGTTTATTTCAGAAGTATTACCCAAAAACTGATAAGCTTGAAAACCCATTTTGCAAGGGAACTCTACAGGAAAGAACTGAATATTTTAATGATCCTTGCTGTGGACTAAAATAATTGTGGATTT
Source organism: Catharus ustulatus (assembly GCF_009819885.2). Taxonomy (NCBI): domain Eukaryota; kingdom Metazoa; phylum Chordata; class Aves; order Passeriformes; family Turdidae; genus Catharus; species Catharus ustulatus. The sequence continues at coordinate 32,493,557 of NC_046227.1, read as the reverse complement.
ACTTGTGAAGAACATACACAATCACAACAATCTTTATCAAATGTATAAATTATCAACTCTTGGCACAGAATTATTGAAAAAGAGTAATTGACCAATAAAATTTTTTATGGTTCTAGGGACTCTTCAAAATTTGTGAGCATATCAAATGCCATTAATTATCTCTCTGAACCCCTGGGACCTCAGCTGCTCTCGTGTCTGCAGGAATAGACTTCTAAACTTGACTGCTGCAGAACCAGGAAAACATATTATTCTTCAACCTTTCACTCCAGTTTCAGATCAGTGTCTCCTAAATGTTTTTGTGTTATGGTTTAAAAAAATAATAAATAAGATTGATAATATAGTTCTTGGACTCAATGCAGACTCTTCCTCCCTTTAGTCATTAGGAAAATATTTTCTCTAACTGATCATGTTGTAAAACGTGTTATTACAAACCACAGATATTGACAATTATTATAAATCAAGCTGAACAGACATAATTAAAATTTAATTTTAAGTTTGTCAGGGTCTTTGGAAGTGTATCCTACAGGCCATCTGTGTCTAGCTTGTGGCTTGTTTCCAGCTGACTTTGGGCCAAAAGTTGACATTGTTGTTGAACTCCTTTTCAAAAACAATTCCCAGGCACTTCAGAGGGTGAGCGCCTGTTAAGCTGAGTGAAAATTGAATGGAGTTTCCAGAATTTGTCATTAAATACGTGTTGTGGGAAGAAATGGTTGTAAGAGCTGAGATACTTTTAACCAATATTGCTGCCTAATTGTTTCTGATTTCCTCTCCAGTGCTGACAAATTCAGTGCCCGGCATTGCCATCGTGCACCTTCTGACTGCCCCACTGAGAGCCACGAAACATCAAAGGGACAATGGGGCTCTCCAGGGGCTTTTCACATGTGCAGCAGCTTGGTGGACATGTGGAAGGAGAGTTTGTATTTGAGGGCAGCCTTGCATTCTTGAATTTGCCATGCACTTGTGCCATGAGCTCGTGCTGTCAGTGCAGCTTTTACACTTTGTTCCTGAACAATGAGGTTTGCAAAGTGTCAAATGCTCTTTGCACATGGGAACGTACATTTATAGTGAATACCCAAAATCTATGAGGTGAAATCGGTTTCTTAAGGCTCTCCTCCTACAAACCTTATCTATATTTCACTTTTTATTGATTGTGTCTTTTCTCATAGACATCAGCAGCCTGTTTGCAGTGTACAGTAAAGCATGTGCTTCAGCAAGTTCAAGGCTTTTCTGACTCCAGCATAGCTGTGCAGCTATTCTGAGCAGGACTGGCACTAGGTCAAAAAATACACAAAGTGATTCATTGTAAGATAAGACCTGAGCTGATACAGCCTCAAGCTTGTATAGGTAGATGCCTATGAAGTTACTACAGTAATTTATTTGTGAAAATTAAAATTGAAAAAAACCCACAAACCCTTGCCTACTTCAACTACATGTTTACTCTTGGCAAGCTCGAGTGCTGATGTAAATTTTCAGTATGAATTTACTCAGCAACTCTTACAAGATAAAAGTAAATTACAGTAATTTCACGATTATAAGCCGCACCATGTTGACTAAAATTTTCGTCCGAACCCAAAGTGCGGCTTATAATCAGGTGCGGCTTATATATGGACAAAGAACAAAAAGTTGCTGTTTTAGTTTGGAGGACAGGTGTCTGCTGAGAAAGGCAGGAACTTCTCTTTGAAATGGAGAATGTAAACCCCCTCTCTCCAAATTATTATAATTTGGAAATCAAGGGGCTTTCAGGCAAAAATATGGAAATTAGGAATAACAGTTCTTTTCTAGGGCAATTAAAATAGAAATACAGCACTACAAAGAAACAAACCCCAAACCCTGACAAAGTCAGAGTACAACCTGACACCCGTCAGGCAGGGTGTTGGCAGCAGTCCCATTCCATGGTGGTTGCATCCTCCTGCAGTGACAGATGTGGCTCAGTTGGAGCAGTGCTCCTGTACAAGGTGCAGTTTCCCTCCGGAGCTCCAGTGGTGGTGTGGAGAAATCCGGTTTTCCTCTGGAGTCCAGTGGAGAAAGGGGCTCCCTTAGTGTCCCAAAACCTCTGTTTTTATCTTGGTAAGAAATGTTGGGCTCTTCCCCCTGGCTGGAGCAACTCCCAATGGGATGCAGTAATTTTATCAGTCCCACAGTGGGACTCAATGGCCATGAGCAGAAAATGACTGGCTGGAGGAAGGATGGGTTGTGAAAAGATAAAGAACAATGCCCTGCCTGGTTTCAATGGATGGCCCGTTAGCAGATTATCTACCATTGAGATAAGGATCACTGTCCCCACCCTCAACAGATGGTGATAGAACAGATACCTTTTATCACACTCTGTATTGTAACATGCGGCTTATAATCAGGTGCGGCTTGTGTATGGACAAAAAACAAAAAGTTGCTGAAACCCAGAAGTGCGGCTTACACTCAGTGCGGCTTATAATCATGAAATTACTGTAGTATTATTCTTCTTTCTTCCAATCAAGGCACAACCTGATAGTTCTGTTAAAAGAAATTCTGCAAGCAGAATGGGGAGACAACTCCTAATGTCAATGCTCATATTTAGTGAGCCATGTCTTAATGTTTTTGGTTTTTTTTTACTTTCCTTTTGGTTATCTTATAACTGTTTATCACACACAGTCAAAAAGCCAGGCATTACCCATGAGTTAGTAATTCTAATGCCCCTTCTGTGATTTTGGTGGATAAAAAGCCACCAACCTCAGAAACCAAAACCAAATTCCTCAAAATCCATAGAATACCTCTGCATTTCTGATTTCAAGTGTCTGAAAGCTTCCAAGAGATCACTGGGTGTATTTACTGCTCAGCTATATTTCATAACTCTATTTTAATTTTTAAAATTATGAATGCTCCAGAGGCTGGTGATTAAATAAGTGTTCAATATGTTCAATATATTCAGATGGGAACTAAGTACTGCTGCTCACAGATGAGGCATTATAGTTACTATAGATAGTTTAATGAAAATGTCAGCTCAGTTTTCAGTAGCACTCAAGAAGGAAAATTGAATTTAGGAATTATTGGAGAAGAAATCGAGACTAGAACTGTCTGAAAGTGTTCTGTGTAAGTATGACAATATGCTTGCTATTCTCTTAACATTTTCACTTTGTCAGCTTCTGCTGGCCAATTTCAGAGCCCTTGATCTGACCTAGTTTGGCTGTTCTTTCCTTTTCTGATACTTGAAACTCAGCCTGTGCTTTGTCACAAATCACATTGCTCTAAGGTGTTTTTATCATACGGTGAAAGATTCTCTCTGATTCTTTTTTTTTTTTGATCTATTAGAAAAAAAGATAAAGAATGCTGAATGCAAGGAAGAAAGGGGATATCTCTTCTTGAAAACTTATTCCTAAGTATCCTGTGGCAATTCTGATAGTGAAAAGGAGCAATTGACTGAGGAGATAATTGTAATCTGTGATCAGCCTGGTGGAAGCCAATGAAACTTTTCCAGTGTGTAATGTTTGGCCGTTGCTTGGATGTCTGTAGCTACATAAGCTTGCAGACTGCTTTTCATTTACTAATATATAGTATTATATACAGTTTAAATGAATTTATGCACATTTTCTAGGAAGCAAATATATTATTTAACTGGATAGTCGCCTTGTACTGATGAGCAGTCTTTACACTTTGCATTTAGATGTAGGTGCAGCATGAAAGATGCTCTAAAGCAACTGCTCAATTGCTTCCTTACACCCTGAATGTCCTTCTGCCCTCAGTCACAATCTGTAGAGCAGAATGTTTTTGGTAGGATGGGGTCAAACAAATTACCCTTAGAAGATTAAACTTTAATTATTTTGATTGAAGATGAAGATTAACTCTACCATAACTCCAATTGTGTTTATTAATTGTGATAAAATATCATGTGGGATTAGGAACCAGTGGCTGCTTCTGGTTCTGAACCAAAAATAATGACTGAGTATGTATTTGAAGATTGATTTCATTAATAAAATCTGTCACCAGTTTAGCATTAATGCTTCAGGAAAGTGAAATCAGTGTGGCACAATATTACTTATCCCGCATTGATAACTGTATTTGTAACCTGAGAACTTTGTCAACAGATTTGGCAACTTGTAATTACATTGGCGTGGCAATTGAAGTGTTTGAGTGTCAGATTATTGGAATTGATGAATCCTGGCTAATGAAAAGCCCTAAAGGTTAGTCTGTCATATTTATGTAATTGAAGACAATCTCAATTAACTCATATCAGTACTTTTATTTTTTATTTTTATTACTTAGTTACAGATAAAAGTAAGGTTTTGCTTTGTTTTCCATATAGTGAAGAGGTTTATTTAGGTGGGATCAGTGAATTTCTGAATCTGACAGAGTTTTTCACTCCCTCAGTCACTCACTATAGAAAGTTTGATTATGCCCTTGCTTATGCCCTGAATCACAGAGTGACCACCCCTGGACTTCTCTGACTTGATGAAATTGGAAGTAAAGGAAGAATATGGCTTCATAATAAGAATCACAAACACCAAATTAGCACAGCAGCTAAGCTGGCTGCCGAAGCATGGGGGTGTGCGAGGCGTTTGTGGAGTTAACTGCTGCTGCAGGAGCAGCAGACATGGAGACAGTAATTTTAGCAATTAGGATGGTCTGTGTGTGGAGTGATTCATAATATGCTTGTTTGTATCTCATCAAAGCAGATACTGGGTGTTATTATCTATGAATGCTAAACACAGTGATTAATTACACTGATGTACAAGAAAACAAGATAACTTGCATTTTCATGATAAGAAAATGCTGATTCCTTTTGTCACTATAATAAATGGTTCCATCTTCCTTTGCTTGCCTGTTTAGATGTATGAAGATAATATTAATTACTTTATAATTAGTTATGTGTACAAATGAATATAGCCCAACAAATGCATACATTTCAAAGAATTGCATTTCAGTCTGCAGGGAGCAGGAATTGCAGCTATTAATCTGGATTTATAGTGAAAGAACAGAGAACCTAATACTTTTCCTATGGTGAAGGGACTCTTGGCATATAATCTAAGCCCCTGAATACTGGAAAAATTAGAGAGAGAAAAAATATAAGCCACCTCCTGTCTTTCATTAAGCCGTTTAGAAGTGTTAAGCTTTAATCACTTTAATCACGGGAGCTGAATCTGACACGAGAGTGCAATAACACCAGACACTTGTGCCAGGCTGGCAGAAGGCCTCTCCAAAGACCTTTGGGGAAATCTGGGCCCTTCAGGCTTTCCTAGACCTGCACTTTCACACCAAACTGCCTGTGACTGAGGTGGTTCATGCTGCTGTTGTACGAGGTTGTGCCAATTCTCCAGAACTGACTGGGACTCCTGTGGAACTAAATTATCCGGATGGGGAAAACAACTGACATCTCTCTACTAAAGAGATTGTGAGCCTGGTTAAATTTTAACCCAAGGAAATGTTATTTTATGTTCCATTTCCCCACTGGCACCTCAGGGACTGTTGAGCCGTTGGCAGCCTTTGCCATGCAGTGGGAGAGGAGCTGTGCCCACCAGGGCACTGCACAAAACCTGCCCCACACAGAAAAAGCTTTTTGCAGCTGCAGTTTTACATCCTCATTAACCGTGTAATCTTTAATTTTATCCACCCTCTACTTCCTTTAATAGGACTGTGTACTGGAGCAGGTCTTGGGAAGGAATGCAGTTAACACTATTCTCATGCATAATTGTGTATGTCCATGGGAAGCACTTTCATTTCTATTCTGGTGGCCAGATATGACTGGGATCATTTTTTTACCAGCACATTGTCTGTGGAGGCCAGTGTTCCTCGGGAAAGGGGACACTCCAGAATTTCATTGTCTCTTGGAAGGCAACTGTCCCTGGGTTGCATGCACATCAGTTTGAAATATATCTGAATCAATGCTGATCTTAATGGGCATTAAAACCTCAATTTTGGTTTTATAACTATGAAACTGAGGGGAACAATAAAGAAGAACCACAAGCAGCACACAGACTGTTTTGGAATGCATGTGATGTGAGCATGTTTTGCAGACTATGTCATGCCTCTACTGAACACATTTTTAAAAAATATTTATTCTAAAAGAGAGAAAAATATGCAAATGAAGTCTATTAGTTAGATGACTTGCTACTAAGTGCATACTATCTATTTCTATAAAATATATGTATAGATTTACCATAATATACTTGCACTTGCAATAAAAAACAGAGTAGCCTGAAAGATGACTGAAAATAGAATATGATTAGGGGAGTTAAACCCTGACTTTTAGATGCTCTAAAAAAATGTAGTGTACGCTCATTTATGTGCAAATGTAATGGAAAAAGGCTGTAGGTAAAGTGGCGAAAGCCTAAACAAAATAAACACTTAATTTTCTTTTATTGTACTTTGTGACTATTAATAATATTATGGTACTAAGGCTGAAACATTAAACTAAGCAGGGGACCAATAAATGTTCCTAGACTGTGCAATGCTGTTGATATTAGTGGCTAATAGCTCCAGAGTTCACATAAAAAGCAGATTGAAGTACAAAGAAGATGTTTAGTGAAGTCAGCAGTGGCAGTGAACTGTTTACAGGTGAAACTAGTAACCAGAGGGCAGGCACAGCAGGGCATTTTCTGCTAAAGATATCGAACAGGAACTTTTGGAAGCACTTAATCAGACTGTCCCTGTCCACAGGGAAGAGACTTGATAATCCCAATTTATTTCTCTTCGAAACTATCTTCTGAAAGCATTAATTGTTATGTGCCATGTTTCCATTTATAACTATCATGAAAAATGCAAGGACTATAGGGTATGCTGATATAAAAAAAGTCCACATTTATTTAAGAACATCATGCTGAAGTTATGAGAGATGATTTGATACCACACTGTTGGGTGCATGAATGAGAAACTGGATTTGGAGTTAATGAACCGTAATTAAGTTCACTCACTGTGACACACAGAAGAATGTAAGACTCGGCAGTAGTCACACTGTGCTTTGTTTTGCCTTGCAAATCCGGACACAAACTGTTTCCCACATCTTTATCTGAGAGATCATAAAGAAAATACTGACTGCAGAAGAAATAAATAGCTGTATATTTAACTGAAGAAAGGAGATCTCCTCCTCTCCTGTGCCCTGCATGCTGAATGGCAGGGGGCAATAAAAGTACAAAACTGAGAGAGTGTTAGAGAATATCCATCTCAAGAGTGATGCATTTTACCAGTATCAGTTGAAGAACTAAAACAAGAATGCCTAATTATGTTAATGTGGAATAAGATCATTCAGTCCACAAAGAAAAAAAGAAATTTGAGGAAATACTTTTTTTCTGAAGTGTTTTATTCAAAATAGTATGCAATTATTTGCATTATTATTTTATTGTACAATATGTTCTGCATTTATAGGAAAAATTGAGAGTGTAGTTCTTCTGCCTGACTTGGATCAGCTTATATATTTATCTGATTTTTCACCTCCTTGATTTGATTTATGGTTGGAATAATATGACAGGTTACCAGAGTCATTAAAATATCTTGTGTGCACATTGTGCAGTAGATAATCACAGATTATGATATCTCTCCAAATGTCTGTTTCTTCAAAACAAAGAATATAGTTTGGGGATGGGACAACTAGCACTAACTAAAGCAAGAGTGAGTTAAACAAAATAAATTGTACTGGTTATTTATGGTTCTACCCAGTTTTGCAATGAGCTGCTCTGCTGGGTTTCTCAGTGCAAGAAGGAAGCAGAAGCTCAAGCAGGGGACTTCTTCAGTGAACAAAGAAGCAGTGTGCAATTATCCTCTTAAGTATCTCTATCTGCATTCACATCTGTCTAGGAAGAATAAGGAAGACTGCTGGTGATATTTGGCATATTTTTTAACTCAAGGGGTAATTAACATTGCTTTACCCAGAAGTAGAAATGGATAGAAATCTTTTACTAAATAAATTGGTTATGTTTTAAAATACTGAAAGATTCCAGGCTTCTTCTTTCTTTTGTGGCATTGAACCTCAGGGTAAAACTGCAAGGCATGTATCCAGAAGACAATCTCAGAATTAACTTGTCAGCACTCTGAGGGTCTCCCTTCCAACAAGAGCCATGTCACTGAAAGTCCTGAGGATCTGCTGTGATGGCTGAGCCACTGAGCAAACTCTCAGCATGTATGATGGTGGGCACCCAGTAAAATGTGAAATGTGAGAGCTTGACTGGAACAGTTTCCCCTAAGTTGGACAGAGTGTGCCAATTCAGGTTTTCTTCAGTAATCCATTACCACAGAATCTGTTAAGCAGGTTAACAGGTTATTTTAAGTCTGCTGAAGGGAGGGACTCATTTTCCTGTCTGCTCACTTGTCAAGTAATCTCTCACTTTGTGGTCCTGCATTACCTCACCTTTCTCTTAATGCATTTTAGGGAATTTACCTCTCAAGCCTCTTGTGAAGAGCTGACTTGGCATTCTGACCCACCATTAGTGTAAAGCTCAACTCACTACTCTGCTTGAAGAGGTGTCAAAAGACATTCTTACCATTTCCCTGGTCTTACTCACTCTTTAGAAAAATGTGCCATTAATACCCAAAAGATACTGCTCTCCTTCAAAAACCTTTAAAATACATCTTTAATGCACCATGTATTGAAAAAGAAAAAGGTTAAGGTGACTCCTATTCTGAAATGCCTGCTTATTCTCCTGCCCCAAACCCACATTTTACAGAGCATAACTAAGTTGCCCTCCTAGATCAAAATCCTAGCAAGAAGGATGAATAGTAATTTCATACAGCAGAAATGAAACCAAGATTCTCGATGGTGTGGGGAAGGATCCCCATCACTTTCAAGACCTGGATCATCATCCATTGGAGGCAAAAGTACACCCAGTGTTTAGTGTTTCTTTAGTGCCAGGGAGCTCTTCCCCTCTGCCTTTTGGAAGGTGCTGGCTGTCATTCCTGTACCTCGTGGTACAACTGCAATCCATTAAGTTTTTCCAGCAGGGCAGCACGTAGCATCTCAGAGCTTCCTTACTTGTTCTGGCAAAATTCAGTTGCCTGGAAACTGCTTGTGAATTTGGGTCAAATTTTCCCTCTCATTTCAGGGAAAAAAAAAAACAAACCAAAAATGAAAACAGCAAAAGACCTCTATTATTGAGGGGAAAGGAGATGATTTTGTCCTGCTTTTATGAGGTTCAGTTCTCTCCTCTGCCTTGAGAGCATTGCAGCCTCCAAGCAATAGGTCATTATGTTACATTCACAGTCCCTTTTGTTGACTGTTACCTACAGTAATTTCACGATTATAAGCCGCACTGAGTGTAAGCCGCACTTCTGGGTTTCAGCAACTTTTTGTTTTTTTGTCCATATATAAGCTGCACCTGATTATAAGCCGCATGTTACAATACAGAGTGTGATAAAAGGTATCTGTTCTATCACCATCTGTTGAGGGTGGGGGCAGTGATCCTTATCTCAATGGCAGATATTCTGCTAATGGGCCATCCATTGAAACCAGGCAGGGCATTGTTCTTTATCTTTTCACAGCCCATCCTTCCTCCAGCCAGTCATTTTCTGCTCATGGCCATTGAGTCCCACTGTGGGACTGATAAAATTACTGCATCCCATTGGAAGTTGCTCCAGCCAAGGGGAAGAGCCCAACATTTCTTACCAAGATAAAAACAGAGGTTTTGGGACACTAAGGGAGCCCCTTTCTCCACTGGACTCCAGAGGAAAACCGGATTTCTCCACATCACCACTGGACCTCCGGAGGGAAACTGCACCTTGTACAGGAGCACTGCTCCAACTGAGCCACATCTGTCACTGCAGGAGGATGCAGCCACCATGGGATGGGACTGCTGCCAACACCCTGCCTGACGGGGTGTCAGGTTGTACTCTGACTGTGTCAGGGTTTGGGTTTTGTTTCTTTGTAATACTGTATTTCTATTTTAATTTCCCTAGTAAAGAACTGTTATTCCTAATTCCCATATCTTTGCCTGAGAGCCCCTTGATTTCAAAATTATAATAATTTGGAGGGAGGGGGTTTACATTCTCCATTTCAAAGAGAAGCTCCTGCCTTTCTCAGCAGACACCTGTCCTCCAAACTAAAACAGCAACTTTTTGTTCTTTGTCCATATATAAGCCACACCTGATTATAAGCTGCACTTTGGGTTCAGACCAAAATTTTAGTCAAAATGGTGCAGCTTATAATCGTGAAATTACTGTACTGTCCACTGGTGCAGGAACAGGAATCTAAATCTCCCACTGCAGAACAAAAAAATCATTCTGCCTAATTAAGTATTCTTTGCAAAGTGAGGAAGCTTCCACTCAAAGAGAGGGAGAGACCCATTCAGGAATCACTGATTTCAGGCTCACTCAAATTGGCAGTTCCAGTGGCATCTCCTCAGTTCATAACTTTTGTCCAAACCACCCTTGTGTTCTCAAGCATGGGATGTCTCTAACATTCTGGGTGTTATGCTTTCTATTATTTTATCTCAGGCTGTTGAAATGAATTTCTGGCCTTGCTGTCTGGAGAAATGAGATGCTGACAGTTGTAGGCAGCTGTGATGAACTGTCACATCAGTGCAAGAAAAACCTGAGTAAAATGTAATATTCAGTGAATATTCAACTGAAAAAGCAAGTTCAGCTTGGCCAGCATTGTACTAAGACACCTTTTCAGGTTCCAGAACATGTTATTTCTGAACAAACAAAAAGCTGCTTGGCCTGGTGTAGCTCAGGATTTCCAATGCTGTCAGTCTCAAAAAAACCTGTGAGCTTTTCAATTTTTTATGAGCATATTTATCATCACGTACAAACCATCCCTTTCTCTAGGTCATTCTTTAAGGTTACTGAAATAATACTTTATGAGCAATGACTTGACTCTGCATTTATTTATATTCTTAAGCCACAAGTCCTCTAGTATGGTGCACTTTATACTTTTATTTTTTAAATATCTTCTTATCCGAGTTACATGATAGCACTTGAACTGCAAGTTGTATTCATAAAACCAGGAAGCATTCCAAGAATATTGGCACTCAACACATTGCAGGTTACAGGTTTTGATTTTAAGCCAAACTGTTGTTTTTGGCAAATGTATATTCCCCTGAACCTGATGCGTTTGAAATATTGATGCAGAGGAATTAACTGTGGGGATCCAAATCAAGAGACTTATGCTGCTGGATCACCTGCCTAAATGTGGCCCTGCTTTCTCATCTCATTAATAATGCAGGATTTTCATGCACAAGTCAAGAGGTGACTTAACCTTCTTTTGCCCTCAGCAGTGCACACTGAATTTGTGTAGAATCAAATGGGCACTCCATGCTGAAACGTAGATATTAACACACTTTGTCAATAAATGACACAAATGCTGATAAATTTTAATGCATCAGGTTGTGAAAATTAAGCAGTGGTGCTTGTAGAGCTCATTGTGTCCTGATAATCAGGTGAAGGATTAATACCTATTTCATCATTGTTTTCCACCATCAACTTGATTCTTTTGACAGCCTGCACAATGCAAATTTCAGAGATGACAAATCCATGTCTTTGCAACAGGGACAAAAGCTACAGTTAAAAAATTTCCAGCAATTTTTTTTAGTCTTTGAAAGAGAACAAAGTAGAATTCTTTCCTGAAGGACTGTTGGCCCAAAGAGTTAAAAATAATAAAATAAGTTTTTCCCAATAACTGAGGCAAATGTGACCTCAGATTTAGTAATTGGATATGTAATTCTAAACAATGCTTCTGATCATGAACCTGCACTTCTTAGTGGAAACTTCTGTCTAAACAACTTGCTGGTGCATTCATTTCCCAAGTGCTTTCCAGGACAGAGTTTTGAACGTATTTGGCCAACTACAGAAAAAAGCAATTTGGTTGTCTGTTTGATACATATATAAAGCCTAACAGAATAGAAAATTCAGATAACAGAGCTTGATTCTTCTTATGTTTGTGTTTTCATCTTGAGTCTATGCATTAATCTCTGAGTCCACCTGTCCAGTACAGCTCTTTGAATCTGTAGATGCTGTGTTTGGAAATTAGCACAAGTGTGATTAAATATTTATTATCAGGTATAGTTTCTGTTGGATCTATCTCAGAACTGAAAATAGGTAGAAATTGAGACCAAAGCTGTGGGATATGACTGTGCTATTTAAATGAAACTCATTCCCTGGTGAAGATGAGAGGTACAGAGTCCGTGAACCACTGTGCACCCTGCTGCTATTCAGATCTGAGGGCAGAAGGGAGAATTTAAACACTTTCCTGCTGGCTTTTGTTATCATTCAATTTCCCACAGCTGTGGACTATGCTGAACATGTTCATCATTTGGCTCACAGCTTCCCTTTCCACTGAGATTTCTTATAATACCACACTGCAAAGAAAAGCACCGAGGGGTTAAGCATCAAAGCAGTGCAGTGGAGGAGGAGGAGGAGGAGGAGGAAAGCAGTCAGATTGGAAATTACAGATGACTGGAATCTGGAAGAAGGAGATGTAGCAGATTATTTATAGTTATGCAAAACTGGAAGTCAAATACATCCAGGACTCTGCTGTAGTTGGAGAGGGAGGGAAACAGGACCTGACCCTGCCTGAGCAGAGCACAGGATCCCATCAGTGCCTGAATTAATTCATATTGCTAGGTTGTGGGCTGGCTGCAAAGTCTTTTTTAATTTTGCTCTTGGCTCCTCTGATATCTTATGAGTCACAAGTCTTTTATTGGCCTTGTTTTACAGATCAAAGAGCAAGGGAGCCACAGTGTTTACCTATCTCATATGGAAAATGTGAGGCTTAATTAATGTTTGCAAAGACCTGGTGGATCATCCACCAGAAATGTTACATCTGTGCTGTGTTATTCTTACCCATTGTAAAAAGTTCTCCCTCAACCTTTTCTCACCTTCTAATGACCTTTTAAAACCAAGAAAATATTATTGCAAATGGCTCAGGGCTTTATTTAATATGGATTACATGTTTTTCAGGGCCAGTGATGTGAGGACATATGTCATTTGGGGGCCCAATCTACTTCCCTTATGGTGCTTTCTTAACGGGTCCAGCCCTGCATGAATTGCAGGGTGGCACTTGGAAATGAGGATACAAATTTCAGGAAGCACAAACCTGTGAATCTGGGCTCACAGTGTACAAGTTGGACTCTGAAAGCCATGAATGAGAAAAGATGTGTTTTCAACTCCTGATGCATCGAGGCTGAGCGTTTTTTCCCAAGGCGTAGTAGAAAACAGGAAATTTTCATTGATGGGAAGAACTCTAATTGACATTACTGATATCTTGTGGAATTATTTGAATTATTTATGATGGCAAAATCATTGTTTATATAGTACTCACAAAATGAAGGCAAGGAAGGAAATATGAAGTACAGTGGTCCCTATTAGACACAATTGCCATCTATTTTTAGGGATATTTTTAAAACTCAAACCCACAAGGTCTTTATATCTAAGCTATATTTATATATCCCCATGTATGGCTCAATGAACTAATTAGCAAAGCTCAGGAAGTGGTGCAGAAGAGATAGGGATAGAGATGAATGTATGAAAAACCTAAAAATAGGGTGAGCTACTCTCTGTGCTCTTGTTGGCACTGTACAGAAAGGAGAATTGTGCTTTTTTTTGCAGCTCCTCAGTTTGGAATGCACATTCTGGGTATTAGTGGCATTCAGCATTGTATCACAAGATTTTCTAAAACTCACAGACCATAATTTCCTAACCTCAAAACATCCCCCTTCCCCAGCATGAAGTGTGTCGATTTTGGATGTCATTGTGTGTCATTAATTACTGTGTGGACTGGAAGCTGGTGTTTGCCCACAGCCCAGTGACCAGAACCTAATTACATTCAGTCTGCACAGAGCGAGGCCAGTGCCAAGGCTGCGTCATGTCAGTGCATCTGAAAATTGTATCTCTCATGGATGCCGGAGTGTGAAACCCTTTTGTTACCAAGAAAAGCTGCCTAAACAAGCTGAGGGCAGGGCTGGTTGAACCCAGCAGAGGAACTTTTAGACAATGAAATTAAGCTCTTCCCAAGTGTTGTTTTTTGTTCTGGCCTTACCAAGTCATTCCCCGTGACTGAGCAGCTTAAACCACTGGATTTGTGATCTGCCTCTGTAAATACTTGTGTTGCAGAAGTCAGTCCTGCTCTTTTTTTTTTCCCTAAGTGAATGAGCCCTGTGGGCCGTCTCCAACCCAACTGCCTGTGAAATTATTGGACTGTAATCTTTCCAGCTTGTTCACAAGTCTATGAAGTGCATCTTTGTGCACCTGCATGTGGGGCGCCTCGTGTCCCCAGCTGGATTTGGATGGAAAGTGGAAGGTGGGGAGCCCTCTAAAGCTGCTCCTGCCCCTGTGGTGACTGGGCATGGGCCTGTGGGCAGGGGGAGCTGCAGGAAGGCACAGCCTGCAGCTTTTTTCTCTTTATTTTAGGTGTGGGTCTGTCTGATCCCTTTTCCTAAGCAGACTTCAGCCTTTTCTTGTGTTGTGGCTCTTCTCCAGGCATTTGTTGCCTTTGTGTGTTCTTCTTAGAAGTTAGCACAAGACAAGTGCAAATAAGTGGCTTAAAAAGAGACAGGTATTATAAAACAAAGACCTTTAGCTGAATCCATGTAAACCATCACTTCTGCTTTGTATTATTTAATAAGAATCACAAGAAAGGGTGTCATGTTTACAGACTGGGGATCCTCACATGCTCAGAGACCAAAAGTGAGTGCTGCTGTGGTGATGGGATTACCCATGGACTTGTTTTTCCAAACTCTGAAAATAATGAGCATTATCACACATTCATAGATTATTTAAGCAGATTCCCCCCGTGATTTATTTACAAACCTCTCAGAAAGTTCTGATAATTAATAAACTTCCAAAGTGAAATTGGGAGAAGTATCTGCACAGTGTATGGCACTTTTCATTATCCTAGTATTTCTTGGGATGTGAATGATGGCTTGCTTTCAGTGAGGAGCCACCAGAGATAAATTCCTCCCATCTCTGTGAGAAAGAGCAGAGTCTGTTAAGTAGAACTTCATTTCCCCAGAATGGCAATACGGGCGTTTATGAGCTAATCAAAGGCGATGCATCTACTGCCCTTTATTGAAATCCTTGATAGCCTTGCAAAACAGATAAATTTTTCTCCTCCTCTTCATGACACACATTTTCCCCCATCCATTTGATGTAGGTAATTTCCCTCAGCACAGATGGCACTCTCTGAGTGTGTCCCCACTGGCAATGTCCATTATGCTGTGTCCAGAGTCTGGGCACTGAATGAGGGGCTGACACATTCTCACTCCCACTGCTGTCACTGCTGGGTGAACAGAAAGGATTCCATCATAGGCAAATGTAGCAAACTGGAAATGGGAGCAGAACAATGCATTTATATTTTCTATTGGAAAAAAAAAATCCCAACATATGTGGCTGCTCTCAAACCTGGGGCTAATGTGGCTTTTGTCCTTTTGGTGGGGTAACCCCTTAGTAAATGGAGGCTGGAATTTGGTGCACAAGAGCACTTAAGGCCAGAGTTAAGTAGTCAAGGAAAACAGCAACAATAAAAGGTTACAGATAAAAAGAGGTGATTTTCTTTTCTGAGCCCTGAGGACTCGTGATCCCAGTCTGTACTCATTAGGATACAGCATAGTGTGAATTCTCAGTAAGGAACTTTGATCTGAGGATATTTTGATGGCCTTTGAATGAGCAAGCAGTATTATAGCTAACAATAACCTACCTGTCTTCTATGATCTTCCAAATACCCTTTAAGGAAGCAAGTAATTAACCAGGACCTTTTGCCTTGGCTACTGCAGTTACTGAAACATGATGAGAGCAGAGGATGGTACATTGATGTGATCTACATCAGTGTATGTAGCAACATATCACTGACAGAGCCTTTAAAGGAGCAGAGTTCAACCCAGAGAAGCAATTCAAAGCCAACCAGCTCAGTGTCAGACAAAAAACCATCAATTGCTCAGGATAAGATTTTTCCAAAATTTGCAGCAGAGTTGGTGTGCTGAAAACAGAGTATCAGGGTCAAGAGAGAAAGCGTTGCAAAGACAATTCAGATTTTTGGTGACTATAGAGATGAAAATGGATTGAAGAAATTAAATTCTTAAGCAAAGACTTGTACTTTACTGTGCTCATAGTCCTGGAGTAAGATTGATTGTAAACATCTAGTGCAGAAAATATTCAATGCCTTCTCATTGGTTACAGAAAAATCCCGTTACTATTTTAATGTTTAAAGGATACAAATCTTGCAAATATTGCCATATTTTTTGAAAGAATTTGACAAACATTCAAATGTTTGTAATTTGCCTTTTCTTCCTGAGTTCCTATAAAACATACTTAGTTGGCCAAATAAAACACAAAGCTCTCAGAAGAGTGGAAGACAATTTTCACTTCAGGCATAGCAGTAAAGATTGATTTCCATTTCCTGAATCAGAGAATGACTTGTTTTTTGAGGGGAAAAATGATTCTTAAATATTTTGTCCAGCTTTAGGTGTGACTACAGGGGCAGGAATTTTTTTTTTCTTGCATTTGCAGAGAATACTTACTAGCTTGTACGTGCTGCAGCAAGCATATATAAAAAATCAGACTTTAGAAACCAAATTTTAAAGCTGCTAGGAAACCTTTTGACTGTATTCTGCAGTAGTCTCAAATAGAGCTCTCAAATTTGATCACAGAAAGGTTGAAATGGAGGCCTTCAGGCTCTCCAAACTCAACTGGTTTGGGAAATGCCTCATGAAAATTCCTGTTTAGTCCAGGAGGCCAAACACTGAATCAATATTTAGACTGAGGGCTGGGTCTTCAGTTGGCAGAAAACCATTTCTTCCACTGATGGGAGCTGGAGATGGACAGACTTTGCAGCTGCTATTTCTTATGGTTTTGGTACTTGACTTGTGGTGTTGGGTACAAGATTTTCCTTTCATTCCCTGTAACCCAGACTTGGGGAAATACATGCAGTCTCCATTTGCATGAAGATGAAGTGTGACTAAGTCTCTTGCCTCTCTGATGTTGGAAAGAGCCTGGAAAACAATAGCCTGGAGGCTCTTAAACTGTAAGGCAAAGAAAACAGATTTATCATTTCAAATAATATGGTTTATACAATGATGTCAAGATTTTTTCAAACATAGAGCTAAAGATACTCTAATTTATCCCAGTGGAGAATCTGATCCTAAATATTAGTCAGGAGACAAAAATGAACTGTTTATGCAATAGGGATAACCTCCCTCTCTTTTTTGCTCTCTCTGTGTCTCTGAGCTGACTGTTCCTATGGAGATGGCCAGTCTCTTCTGCAAGCTCATCTTATATTCTGTCTTGGATGGCTACTTTCAGTTGAGATCCACAGGATGCTGGCTCGTTCCCATTTGCTTTGGAGACAGCAAATTTTGGCAGCAGAACAGCTTCAAGTGCCAGCTGGCATCAGGCTTGACACAGCTGTAGTAGTGGGACAAGAATTTACTTACAAACAAATCTCCCTGTTTGAACCCTGTGTTACCATCCTGACAAATTGTGAATGCACTGAAATGTATTTGCTGAACTCAGAGGATGCTCCTGAAGCTCAGACTTGTACAGTTCAGAGTCCAGGAGGCAGCCAGTTAACTGCATCCCTTCTCCTCACTGCCCTTGCCAGCCTCTACTCAATTCCCATTCCCCACACAATGCCCTTCCAGCTTGTCCAGTGACCTACAGGAAAAGCAGGTGTCAGCTCCATGCAGTTCTGTGGGCTCCCTGCTGGAGAACTGGAAGAATCACAGTTTCCTTCTGATCTCAAGGTGCTGCTGCTCTTAGATATTTATTAGTTCCTGGCAGGACCTGCAGGGGAAGGTGGTGCAGTATTAGACTTTGCTTTATGTGGCTGCATTTTGCTGTTGGACTTGGGTGTTGCAAAGAACCTGATGTTTAAAAACATGCAGAAAAGGAGATATTCCTGCTTAATTTCCAAGGCTGAAATGTGGAAAGCAAAGGATGTAAATACATACATGAGTGATCAACAAGAAGGCAAATATTTCCTTTATTAAAGTCAGTTCATATTAAACTTGCTAAGGGCATTCAAAAATAAACATATACTTTACCAATATTGGTATAATGCATTATTTTCATTTCTATGGATTTTTCTCTCTTCTGTTGGATTTTCTTCAAGAAACAAGAGATTAAGAGAATACAGTCTTATTTAAAGTCAATTCCCTGACCTCAATCTCCTCCTTCTGCTTCTTCCCATTGGAAGAACCCTTTGTAATCTGGTAAAGCAACAAGAAAGCCTGAGCAGGGAACACTTTTTGTGTAAAACAGTATATTCCATCCTCAAAGCTTCTGCAGCTCTCAGTTGTTAATCACTTTCAAATCAGCCCTTTTCTCTGACTTTATAAAGCAATATGCCAACACTCATTTCTTGACATGGTGGAAGTGGTCCTGCTGCAAGTGTTTTCTAGAGATTTGCAAAAAATAAAAGTAGATCCTCCCAAAAAGGAAGACAACGATAGAAGCTGAAATATGTGATTAAAAAGGGTTCAAATTGAGGAGAACTGAATGGAATAATCAGTTTTCTACTGTATACCTGCATGGACAGAATGAGGAATAGTGATAATTAACATTACCATGCAAAAAATTATAAAACTGTTTCAGAAAATATTTGAGATGTACCTTGTTGCTCAGACCCTTTGGTTTGTGCAGGGATAGTTTTACATTTGCTGAGTCCTGAGAGCTCCAGATACTCATGTGCCTCCCCAGGAAAGCGAACAGAGAGCAGAGAGAAGGCAGCTGTCACTACCCAGCTCCCAGCTAGGAATGATGCCATATCTGTGCTGTGTGCTTCCTGTGGCGTTAGAAAATAGTTTGGTTTCAAAGTCTTCAAAGAGTACTGAGTGGTCTTGATCTACACTGCCATAGAAACAATAGTCTGCCAGCTGGAGCCGTTTGTATTTTTATATATTGGATATGCTAACGGGGAGACCTGTCAGAAGTCTGTCTAATGGAGGGCTGGTGGTTCCTCCAGTCCCGGGAAGCCCATTTAAAACTCTGTTTTACAGCTTCTTGATTCCCTGCCTCCCAAGGGCAGCCTAATGGTGAATGTGAAGTGTTTCGTAATGGATGTTTTCCCTCAAATCGTTCAGCTTTAAATCCTTTCTTTTTCTAATTCTAGGGTGAGTTCATCTGCACTTCCCATTTTGTGCTCTTGTCTGCTGTCTGTGGAGACCTAGATTTGATCTAGGAAGGAGGTGTTGTGTGTCACAACAGATACTTTACACATCCTTTAGGCTTCTTCTTGGCAATAAACAAATAAATAAAGTCAGCATCAGAAAAACTTCTCAGACACAACCAGCACTATTTTGCTCTCCTTTTAACTTTACAAAGGAGCCAAGGAAGATAGTGCAACAGCAATATATTCATAAATATAAACTGTTCATAAATAAAAAGATATTAGTGTTTATGTGAATGTGCTGAATTTGGTCATTTCCTCATAGAGGCACTTTTCAGACTTTCATACATTCCATCCTTCCCTGGGGCCAGGTGTAATAGATGCTTCTCAGTTGGCCAGTTTTTGACTTTTATGATCTTTCCTACTGTTTGGTAGCTATGAAGGAAAATTATTTCCCTGATAAAGTTTGAAAGAGTCACAAACTCAAACAACTTCCAAAGATCTACTTTGTCCTCCAGCTATTCAAGTGCACATCAGCATTTCATTTTCTCTAGCTATCGTGGTGATTTTCAGCTCTGACCAAGAGGTTCAACCTCCCCGAGTTTGTTTTGCTAGCTTGTAATGTTAAATTAATTTACCAGATGAAGTTTATAATCTTTTGTCGTAATTATTGATATAGAAGACCTTGGTCACAGGCAATTTTGTCATGGATTAAGTGTCTTTTTCTCTATTTTATTTAAATCCAACAAATTTCTACTCATCCAGCAGTGGAGATGAAAAAAATTTGTATTTTTACTGTCAGCAAGCCTGGTTTGGTTACTGTGGTAGACAATGTCCAAATTAAGTAGATCTGTTTATTCAGAAGCTGTTTCATCCCCCAGTGACCTGAGGTGTTGCACAGCTGAGGGTACCTGCACTGAGGTATTGCCCAATTGCTCAAGGATTGAAGGCTTGCAGAAACAACCTGCACATCCCCTCTAGCTCCTGTCAAAGGTGACTATTCACAGTCACAGCTGCCCTTTGACAGTAAGTAGTTTCACATTTCTTGAACTCAGCTTACAAAAGCTGGCAAAGGATCCAGAGCACTCTAGAAAGTTTGGCCCTTTTATACTGTTTGTGCTGCGAGTGCTCTCTCTGTTTGCTGGGTAAGTGATCTGTATTGACAACAGTCACTCCAATCAACAAAAATTTTGTTGTTGTTGTTTTTTCTGGTAATTTATAGTCTGTTACTGCTTTGCTTGCATTGATTGGGCTCACCATAATACTCAGTAAATCCATTTTCTTATTTTCAAAACAAAATCTTTTAAATCTGTGTGGTTTCCTCTTACCTCCCACTGGTGAGTATCAGCCTTTCAGAGCAGCCTAAAGGAGAACTAAGGGACTTTCTTTTTTTAATGACCTTCAGCTGACCAATGTTTGATTTAAATTTTATGGGTATAACATGTTGTTAATCTCACAGTTATTTGCATTTATGGCCTGTAGCCATCCTTCCCTGGGCTGTGATCTCTTTCAGTCTTGCACTGAGCCAGGCTTGGCTTGCCAATATTTAGATGTTAGATTTTCCAGCATTTCAATATATGGATAGCAGGGGAAATGGTGTTTGTAGCTCTTGGGTGACATACTCACCTCAGACCCAGTAGAGAACCCCAAAATGAGCTAATACCCACTGCACTGGCTGGGCTGTTATCTCAGGACAGATAAGGGAACTATAGGATGTGTAGGGTGAGGCACTGAGGAGATAAGATTTTGCAAGAGCTGCTCTTGGGAAAGAGGGAGATGTGGCTGGGAGAGAGGCGGGGGAGAAGGGATCAACAAATTTCCTCATCATTCTCCCATGAATGAAGAAAAACTGAAGGTAGGTCAAAGGAGGGTCTTTTCTGCCTCAAGAAAGTTAAGTTGCCTTGTTACGGAAGGCAATGAAGGTCAAAGAATAAAAGAAGTTTCCACTCCTCAGGTTATAGTTTGGGGCAGGAGGCAGCAAAAGTTTGGAAGGGACATGGTGATGCTCTAAAGAGAAGTTGGCAGAAAAGGAAAGCAGTTTCCTTGTTTTCTCTTTAGTTTAAAAAAAGCTTAGTGACCTTGTAGGCAATGTCCTTGTACAGAGGGATGACCTTCAGGTCACTGGGAGCTGCACAGGGAGAGTGTTCCCACTCATGGGAGGGAACGCTGGACTGCAGCACTAATTACCCTTTCCACATTGTGTGCCATCAGTTTTATTAACATTGCCACATTCAAAAATATTTAATGTTTCAGAGACCTTTTGTTTCTTTCTGAAAAGATCCAAATAGTGGATATGGAGAAAGAATTTATTTCTGGAAAGGCTGAACTGCATTCTGTGAAAAGCAGGTATTTATTTTTTAGCCCAAGGCCGTAGCTGTATTTGCACAGTAGTGAGGGTTTTGAATTCCTTCATGCCTAAAAAAATGAAGTATTGTTGCCAAACAATGCTCTAAACAAGGTATTGAGGTGGCTGGGCCTACTATAAGAAAACCAAAATATTTAGTGTGACATATAGTCAGTGTAAGTGATATTTTTATTTATCTGTTTTTTCACCATACATACTGAAAAGAAAACTTTAATAATTGATGAACATTTTTTATTGTTCCTCATTAAAAAGTCATGTCTAGTTTGTTGTGTGATGGGACAGACATGGCAGTGGTGGCATGGCAGTTTTGTCAGAAGCTGTGTGCTGTACACTGTTCAAAGTTTAATGAACAATTCTAAGACATTCTAAGGCAAAGGAAAACATTATAAGTTTATAAAAAGTTGTATCATCTCGTTCAGCCTGTGGCACTATACTCGATTTATTTAAGTGACACTGAAAACCCATCGCATTCCTCAGTCTCTTCCAACATCTACTGCAAAAAATGTGTTGCCAATACATGTGATGGGAGAAAAAGATTTATAACAGTGCTTGGAAAAGTATGTTGTCTGATATGTAAAACCTGCATACTTGGATTTTAGAATGCATAATGTGAGTTTAAATCTGTTCCCACTGAGGTCAATGGAAGTTTAATCACTGACTGATTTCACTGAGGACAGAGGCCAAAAGTAAGCACCTTTTACAATCCCACCCAACAATTCCTGGCACACAAATGTGGCAGCTACCAAGACACTTCATTTTTCACCCTAACACAGAGCATGGTCCACAGATTTTTGGTGGTTTTTTATTTAATTTTGGACAAGTTTCCACTGGGGGCAATGTGAGTTTGACAGAACCAGCTCAGTGGTCCCTATGAGACAGTAAAACCTCAGCTGACATGTCTAAGATGGATAAGTGAATCTGAGAGTTCCATTTGTTGCAGTGTGTACCAGGAAATGTTCCCCTTTGCACATGCAAAGTCCTGAATGTGCTTAAGTGGGTTTCAAGAAAAGCATGACAATTTTTCACTGAGATCTAAAGGTTAGAATTTAGTCTCATTCCCTAAGCAATGCAGAATTTGAGCAACATAAATATACCCTTTAAGGTCCCCATTTCACTTAAAACATAATTTAAGAATGCAAAAATGGAGACTTGTGATGGAAGCAGCAGGTAACTCCTTGATGAGCTGCAGCACAGGCAAGTTTTGGAGACAATTGCCAGAAGCCACATGACCACTGAAACAGCTGCTTTATTCTGTGCTGAAGTGCTCCACAGACCCATTTATTAAAGAGCTAATTCTGCTCCATGTGAAATTTTTGGTCTTCAGCTCTGAATACCGTCAGGGGAGACATCAGTTGGCAGCAGATGTGGAAAGCTATTCATGTTGGCAACCCAAACTGCTTGGCTGGGGAAATTAGTGCAATACTTAAATAAATAAATAATGGATAAAGAGTCAGGATTGCATTAAGTAAACAAAGATTTTCCTGTACCAGGTCTGTAATATTTTCATCTGAGGCTCATGGTATTTTATATTACTTAAAATATTAGGCAGATTGTGATTATTCTCAGGTTTTCTGCACTCCTCTTTATGTTTGCAAACTTTGAATTTATCTGTTTTCAAAAAAGCAGAAAACACCCAAACTTCAACACAACCCTGAAAACCCTAAGGGTTTCAGCTTTATTATAAAAACCCCCAACATTCTAAGCTCAAAAATGTAGTCTTTTCTTTCTGATGTCTGGAATCGTGTTGAGACGTGCAGGTTTCAGTTATTAAATAATTTTCACTGAAGTTACATCCAGTGATAGTTTTTTGAGAGCAGCAACTCAGTTACACCGAAGGTGACCTCATGACCAATCTCTGTATGTTATCTTGTAATCCCTGCAGCCAGATGAGCTCTGGCACACAACATCTCTGTGACAAAACTCCCCTTGCCCAGTGTCTGCTCCCTCCCTGTGATGGTGCTGATAGAGGTGAGTCTGCAAAGTTTCCCCAGTGAAAAATAACAGTTAATAAGGCATAATTTGAATGCTTCTACTTCCCTTTTTAACCAATTAAAAGGATGTAAAGAGCCACATTAAAATCTTCTGTCAGGTGATCTCCAATGCATTTCCTCCTGTCAAGGCACAAGCAGTAATCTTGTGCTTGGTGATCTTGAGTAGGAGTTTTGCAGTGGGATCCAGCTCACAGCCCCCAGCAGCTGAGTGCTTCTAATGATAGTGTCAGGGAAAACTTCCACTAGTTATGAAATATGGGTCAGCTGCTTTGGCTACGGCTATTGCACGTCAGTTAATATTTATCAAAGACAAAAATATCTTGCTGCAAAAGAGAGTAGCATTTGTTCCACTAGTTTCAGAGGCCAATTGTGCGTGGTTTGGATTTCAGACTACAAAATTGCTTCTGACTGTTTGAGGCTCAGCATCTATTTCAGGGCAGGCTGGGGGTTTCAGAGAGCACTGGGGAAGGGGGTGGGGAGTTAAGTTGCTCAAGAGATTGTATATAGGTTAAGAACCCTTTTATATCTGGAATAACCATTGCACATAGGATTTTGCTGGCTGATAACTGTCCCCTGAGGGTTGGTGTCCATCAGGCTGAGAGGCAGATGGGAGCTTCTGCCAGCTTTTGGTGCTCTGAAATCATGTCATGCTGGACAAGATGCTGTACATTGACCCTGAAACAGAGAATTTGTTCTCTTGGAGGTATGGGAATGGAACTAAGCAACACTGAGTGCCTCCTGTGTTGTGTGATGGTGAAGCCTGGCCCAGACTGAAGGTCAGAGAATGGCAGGAAATCTTTTCATTTCTTCATCATCCTTTGTGTCAGGCAGAGTGACACAATGATCTCAATCTGATAACTTACATGGGAACTCACTGTGTACATCCATTTGTACAGAGATATTTTCGGATCTGAATTACTCATTAATAATATTACAGGGATGTAAACAATCTGTATTATCAAAGACGTGGGAAAGGTTGTGCAACAGCCACAAAATTCCAGAAGTTCAGATGGGGAATACAACTAGGTAGAATCCCTGTACCTTTACTGCTCCTTGCAAATGATGGGAGTCTCATTTCTCCCATCGTTTTTTTTTTTCTGACTTCTTTGTCTCCAAATATCCTTTTTTAAATTTTTTGTTTTGTTTTGTGAAAAGGTTTAGAGGGAGGACAGGGAAAAAGAGATCTGTGAGGAATATTTGTATCTATTATTTTGAAACCTGTAGCCTTTTTTGCATCCTATCCCTTTTTAGAAAAAAACAAAGTTTATTTTTAACAGTCAGCATTTCCTGCCCCAACCCACTCCCCCAAAAACTCCCACACAAGAAAACATCAAAGACATTGTAACATTCTTTTAAAAAAAGTCTACCTTCTGAGACAAAATATTGCAGTGAACTGGTGATAATTGACTTTTTAATGTTAACTACTGTAGCTTGAAGCATTATACAGGTTTTGCATCATTGTTTTTGCTGCTTGATATTATTATTACCTCTTAATTTGGAAAGCAAAATTGTGTTCCATTGAGAACAGTGTTGGCAGACTGCCTGTGCCTAAGAGACACACTTAACGTGCAAATAAATGTACATAAGTGGTGCAAAACATGAATTCATAGGAGCCTGCTCATGGCAGTGTGTGGCTGCATTTCCAGCAAGTCAAACTGAACTGGTTTGTTTGCAGACTGCAGAAACAGCTCTGCCTGTGCTGGAGTAGCTGCAGGGAACAGGCAGCTGCAGCCACATCTGAGGGTGGGATCAGCCCTAAGGAAGCACTTCCTTCAGCCTCTGCTTAAAAATGTCTGAAAAAACACGTTCTTTTATACTAGCTTGTTGAAAAGTGTGTGTATATTGGAATTCCTCTGATTGTTGTGAGTGATGTTCTCATTCTGCGGCCAAGAGTGATCAAGAAATGCTGAAAATCCAGCAGAGCCCTTTATTCTGTGGGTGTTGCTGTGGAACACAGGAATCATGGCTGTTTGTTCACATGGTGGTTTCTCTGGTGCGTTGGTTTGCAACTGCATCACTTATATATGAAAATGCATCCAGGAAGAAACCTTCCAGGCCAAACAAATGACTTTGATAAGATATCAATACGTGACTAAGAAGCTGCCTTGGAAGCACACCCACTTAGTTTGAATTAAAGGAGTAGGATTTAGGACAGGAGATATAATCCAACTTGACAAACTAGTTAAATATTGACAAGAAGCAGAAAGGCAGCAGTGCTTGCACTGAGGAGAAGAACACGCTCTTGCTTTTCTGATTGAGCACAGCCAGGATTTTCATACCCACCATGGATGGCTGCAGGAACCCCAAAGATCCAGCCCAGTCCAATGCCCTGCATGGATTATCATTCCTTCAGTTGTTAAAGGTAGGTTTGTTTTTCCAGGAAACTCCCACCTAGTGAGGGAGCAGGGTGGGTACCTCAAAGCTGCTTTAATTTCAAGGGGTATTTTTTATTATGAGTCACAGAGTTGCATGCAGGCTTACACTATTGAAAATTTAATGACTGAAAAATAGACAGTGGAGCATAATGCTGTACATTTTCTGCCTTGTAAATCAGAATGGTTATGCACATTTGTGTGTGTGATTATTTTAAAATGTTTATTTAGTTGGTAGAATTATAAGACTGTGTTTTAAACCAGCTATCAGCTAATGGAGAGACCTCATCACCAGGGGTATTAGGAGATTATGGCTTCATTTACCATAATGCACAGAGATAGCCCAAGTGTTCTGCTTTTTATTTGTGTTTAAATTTATATACATACTTTAACCCATTCCATAGCATTTTGTCTTTCAACAAAATCCTCCTATAATCCAAAAGGTTGAGCAGAGATGCTGCTCCACATGATAACTGAAGAGCTATGTAAATAAAACCTGACATATTAACTGCTTTGGATTCCTGTAACTTCATATTTGGAAATAAGAAAATGAATGTAGATATGAGAAACAGCCGTGTTTGCTTTTCCAACAAGGTAATTAGTCAGCAGCTGGAACTTCTGAAACCAAAAAACTGGAACCAATCATCTCTTCTGTATTGCCCTAGCAGCAGTGAAATTAGGGCATAGAGGAAAATAAAAAATATGGTTGTGTTATTAGCACAAATGATTTTATAAACAAATAAAACATAAACCAAATTGTAACAAGCACACAAGAGAGCAAACAATAAAATATTGACTGTTTATTTGAGCATGTGGTCTCCCTGGGAGACATTTCATAAAGACATGATGATGTGCCTGTCAGAAAGTGATTGTTCTGTACCCCCATAACTGCAGCATTGTTCTGCACAGTTCTGGGGAGCCATATGGCCTGAACATACCATACAATTCATTAGTGAACATATTACAGCTTTACATAGCCTCAGAGAAATGTGGCAACACATGATGTAATGCTCATGGACAGTAGTTTGTTGGCTCATTTACCAGTGCTTTAAATAGAACTATGCTGGGCACATTAAATTTTATGGCTTTGCTTCTAAAGCTGGGAATGTCCCTGCACTCTTTCTTGTTAGTGGTCCCTCTGTATGAAATGTTGCAGAGAAAGGGAGCTGTGGAGAGAGGAAACCTAACATTTATATGCAAGCTGATGTGCAATGGACTTACTGGCAGCAATGCTGAACCCTGGTTGTGTTCTTAGATACAAATCACAAGCATGTTCTTGATAAAAAACTTGGATCCTGGCCCATGGTGCTATAGCCAAGGTACCAAGCTGAGAAGAAAGCCATGTGTGACACTATTTGGTTAAGGATTAATATGCTGTGGCTTCATCTAATCAGGAATATTTAATCAGTGTTGCCACCTTACAGCACAATAACTGGTATCTCAAATACCTTCAGGTCCTGATGTGTGTGGATCACTAATACTGAAATCCATTCTCTGTTTTTTGATTGTGTGAGGTTTTTTTTGTGTACCTTGGCGTGCAGAACCCCTGTTTTGCAGGGTAATGCAGCCAGCATTTGGTAAAAAATGAAAAGCTTTCATTGATTTCTCTTTGGACACATCCACATGCAGAGCTGCCTGGGTGTAACTTGCTTTTGCCTTACTGGAGTTTTCTGCTGCTGCAGCTTTATTGAGATCAGGGGAGTTACTGTGGCTTAACCCAGAATTGCACAGTGGTGACATCAGCCTCATTAGTCCAGCAGGGAATTCTGCACATGGAGAGGCTTCCAAACTGAATATAGTTTTTCAGAAAGGAAAAATGGAGCTAGGAATCCAATCCAATATAAGGAACTGAGATTATTACATAAAGCACACAGTGCAATGATATCTGGTCTACAAACAATTCTGAGAGAGAACATTCCCCCCAGATACAGCCCGATCATTTTATATAAATGGTTCAAATTTGCAGGACTGGTATGCAAATCCCTGTGTCTAAATAAAGGTGATTAAAGAGTCAAAAGAATCAAGAAAGTTGCCCTGAGTTTGCTAGAAATGAAGGAAATATCAGGAGATCTGTGTCGAGCAAGAATCTCACAATAAGCACTGCTAGGGACCTCATTCCATGCATACTTGAATGTTAGCTCTGATTTGGCTTTGAATCTGAATGCAGACTTCGTTCTCATGCTGAATCCAGAGCCCAAATAGATTTTCTCTATCCCATTTGTTTTCCCAGGCCTTGTTAATTAGCAAGATCTGTGTGCATTCCAACCCAAGTTCCAGATTTTGACTTAAGGACTTCGGCTATTTAAAGCACAATTCCCATGTATAAGTCATAGTAAACAAGAGTCAGCAGGAAGTTGTCTTTCATTGCTCAAAAAAGTAGTGAGTGCTAAATTAAATAAATAGCATGTCTTTTTAATGTTCTGTCACACAGACTAAAATCAGATAGAGCTTTTATTGAATCTGGCCCAGAGGTTACAGAATAAAATAAATATAATGAAGTTGATTTAATTCTCCTGTTTGTTTCACTGTAGTTGGAGGAAATATTTGTCTATGGAAGAGAACATTTTGAACAAATTCAGAAATACATTTAATTTGCATTTCAGAAACTTGTAAGAAAGTGCTGTACTGTGGAAGAAGCTTAACTTTGAATGATTAGACTTATATTATTTTTCAGTGCATTGTCACTTAATGTCATACTCCTATTTATGCAGTGAAAACCCTAGAGCTACTCTGTGTGATTGAGCTAAACCAAATGTTTGGCAGGAGAATGGGGGATTTTCAAAATTAGAACTTGCTTCTTTTGGTGTCTGGTTTTGTTTAACTATGGAAACAGAAGCTTAAGGAGAAGAAATTTTGCTGTGTGATTAAATGTCTGGAAAAAAGTGGCAAGTAAAGTCTCCTTCTATGAAGCAAGGTAGTTGAGTTTTCATGCTAGTTGTGATAATGGTTTTTGTAGTATTTTTTTATCAATTTAAATAAAAGCCAAAGAGAACAGCAAAGATGTAAGAACAGACTTCTAAGCCAAGTTCACAAATTGGCTTTAAAAGTGATTAATAACCACTCAACATAATCAGGCAGTATAATGTAATCACACTTGGGAAAGACATGAGGAGGCTCATCAGGCTCTCCCTGCAAATGCTACAGAAAACAGTTTGCTCACATTTTGTATTTCTGGTAAAGTTACCTTTAGCATGAAAGGAATTTTGCCATGGAAAGAAACTCAGAATTATCCATGAGCACAGTGTGTGATCCTCGTTCAGAGCCAGTCACCTGCCCACCAATAAGGGACGTCCCTGGTTCTGTGGCAGTAATACAACACTGATCCAGCTGCTGCCCTTGATATTCCAGCACTGTGCAGTTCTCCCTAATGATAATATTTCTGTGTAGGATATATTTTCAATTCAGGCTGAATTTTGAAGAAAGAATCTTGCAACTTATATTTTCTTTGGATTGTGTTCTGATCCTTGGCACTGCCTAGGACAGAATTAAAATTGCATGGCAGCTCCTCCCTGAGACTGGGGCTTTAAAATCCAATTTAGAGATTTCAGATTTGAAATGTGACTTGAATCCTTCTCAAACTTCTTTATCTACTGTGTTCATTTCTCTATGCAATCCACTCCCCAGGCTCCTAGATATGATATAAAATGATATTTTTAAAGATGCATTATGTGGAATATGTTGAACGTCTTCAAAGTATATAAATAGGAAAACAAACTCTGGAAATAGCTATGTGTTTTTAGAAACAAGAACAGAAATGCAGTGTTTCAGCAGTGTATAGTAAAAAATATTACTTCTGAAAATAAAAACAATATATTTATTTATTTATTATTTGTAAATAAATCTTAGCTTGTACTAAGGACTCTTTATGTTCTGTATGAAAGTAAAGAATGACTTTGTAAATTATGATACAGTTCATAGACAATCAAGCAGCACCTTACAGGTACAAGTGTTGTCACAAACAGCAGGCAGAGCCTGCCTGACCCTTCCCTGAGCTCTCCCTGCATACTCATGTCCTTCCCATATGCACTTTGCTGGGATTCCATATGGTTCCTCTGCAGACTGCCAGACATGTGGGAAAAGAAAAGCCTGGATTGCACACAGGATGACAGACCAGCCAAAGCCTTCAGATATTCTGCACTAAGGTCCAGTTGGCTCAAAGGGTTTGTTTTCCTCCCTATGGCATTTGCACGTGCTGCTGGTCAGGTGAGCACTGCAGGCGTTTCCAGCCCATCGACTCCTTGCTGAACTTCTCTTTTTAATTCCTAGGTATTCAAAAAGCAGAGGAATTATTTATAGTACACAGCCACAGGCACAGAAATAAATCTAGTTCCCCAATAATTTTAAACAAACAAACATCTGTTTGGCAAAATATTTACTAGTCAGTGCCAGAATTTAATAAGGCACAAACAGAAAACACTGATAGAAGGAATTAAAGAAAAAACAGGGGGGGAAAAAGACACTCTGTGAATGCATCTGCAAAAAGGTGGATATTCCCTGCAACTGCTACTGGAGGCTGGAGACAGGATTTTAAATGTGTTTTGGTAGCCGGAAAACCGTCTTAAGGATTCTGCTGCCTTCAAGAACTGTTGCGCCGTCCTGTGTGTGCTCAGCTTTACCTGCACTTAAGTATGTTACTTTTTTTTCTTCAAAACTGAAATTTTGCTTCACATATGTACATGTATTCATGGAATTTGGTATTAATATTGTTAATTTTCTAATTCCTTCTACCAGTAGCAGCGGTTTTCACTTTTGTATGCAGTAAACTGAAGTAGTGTGAGGTACAAGTCTGTTCCACAGAACCTTGGAAGTCCAGAGGAAATAGATGAGGTAGAGAGACATGGTTTGGGCAAAGGAATCCCCTAATTTAAAACATTTTTTAACTAGGAGAAAAAGCTCTTTCCTGGCATGTTTGCTGGAACAATGCTCAAGAGCAGGCAAGTGTAATGCAGACAGGGAAATCTCTTCTGAATCATTTTCTGCTCCAACCCTGACATGCATCTAAATCCCGGATTTGCTGCTGTTTTATGAAATGTGTTCTCCAGAAGTTTGTTGATTTTACTTTTCTGCCCTTGCAGTGTAACCTCCCCAGAGTTCCCAATGGCAGCAGGTGTCCCCAGACCCTGTTGGGTTCCTGGGGGTAGCAGCAGGGACTGTGCTGCACTTCCAGCTCCTGCTCCAGGCACCTCACTTTCATGCTTGGCATTTGCTATCTTTTATCTCTCATGCTCTTCAATACTTTTTGCTCTCTTTTTTCAAGGACTTGGCTGCAGTTCTGTGGGATTGTATTTAAAATTTGACATCTTGAAGTTACATTTCTGACATCAACAAAAACTCTTTGCCCAATATCACTGTCCCCACCATCAGTCACCAACAGACAGATCTGTGTGTATTTCTGCAAAATATTTTGTCATAGTAATCAGAACTTCTGTATCTTTCCAGGGAGGTATTAGGAAACCCAGCAGATCTGCTAATGTCTGGGTATTGTGTTGTTTGAGAGATGAGTTAATGCAATGGCATTTTAAATGTAATGACCTAAATACTCTTTCAGCTGACTGTAAAGTAAATGGACAAATGAAGCACATTGTTGTTTATGCTTCATTGTGTAATGTTTTAATAGTCTGTCATGCTTGGTGACAAGGACTTCATCTTAACCCATACTTTTGATGACTTAAATCTTAAGTAAAATTTTATAACGCTGAGGAAAATCTCTCAGGTTGCTGTTTTGGGATTTTTATCCCTAAATTCTATGAACTTTTCCCCCTGGGACAAAAGTCAATATAAGAAACAGGTTGTTGTGCTGTGCAGGGCTCCCCAGTGCTTCTGCTGGGATAAATCAGGGGCTGAGCTGGAGCTGTGCCTTTCAGCTGCCTCTCAGCACTCAAGGTCACCTTTCTGTCACCAGCCCAGGATGATAGATGTTTGCTCTTCTGGCTCCTGGGCTGAAAACCTGACCTTCAAGTAAAGCTCAGCAATGCCTCATGCCTTAGGTAGGGAAATGCCTTTTTCAGCTGC
Source organism: Catharus ustulatus (assembly GCF_009819885.2). Taxonomy (NCBI): domain Eukaryota; kingdom Metazoa; phylum Chordata; class Aves; order Passeriformes; family Turdidae; genus Catharus; species Catharus ustulatus. Next base: position 32,461,826 of record NC_046227.1, on the reverse strand, counting down.
TGTTGCTCCTTGAACCAAGACTGCAACCACAGGATCCCACAGGGATTCATGAGGACAGGGGGAAACTCTGCTGGGTGAATTCTGCTCCATTCTCCAAGAGGGCTTTCAAGGCTGAGGCCCATAAAAATCTCCATGGCAATGGAGCCCAAAGCCTGTGCTGCCTTTCTGATGCATTTGGAGCCTTCCCAGAATAAGGCAGGGGCTGCAGGGCAGCCAGGATGCTGAGAACAGAGGTGCCTGCTCTAATCACTGCATGTTGGGTGCCCAGCTTGGGGCTGCAGGCAAACACCATCCAGACACTCACTGAGAGTGCAGAGCTGGCTCTGGACAGTGATTCCCCTGCAATAATAATCAAACAAACTTGTTTGGCAAGGTATTTATTAATTGCTGCCAGTGTGTAATGGATACTAAGTACATTCTAGCTCTGCTTTAGAGGATTTTTAAAATTCAGTTGCTGTCTAAATCAGGCACTGTGGTCCACTCTGTGTAGGTTAGGTCCTGCCAAGATAACTGTGTTGCACAGCAAATTATTGTCAGAATGAAGATTCTGGAGAGTTTGGTAGTTTGTGTGTTTATCTGTAAGTTTAACCTTGGCAAATGCCTCATGGATTGTAGTGAGGGAACAACTGGAGTAGGAACTGTGGACTTGGGTCCTGTAGTAAAGATTTGTGTGAAGTACAGAACTTCAATTGGAATGTTAAAGATATATATAGCTATAGCTAATGCACAGCATTTATTGGAACATGCCTCAATAAATCTTCCTTTTATAGGATAATTAACTACAAGGAGAAGGGAGAGTGGGAAAATTATAAGTGGAAAGTCTTTTATTTGCCAAAGCTCTGTGTTTTAGGCATCTTACATAGTCAGTTATATACTGTGCAAAGACAGATCAGGGATAGAAAATGGCACTGGCATCACTAGGGCTTTGTGTTCTTGCCTGACATTAATCTCTGCTTTCTTTTTACTCTGATTAACAGTTTTCAGTTACTTTTTGTGGTTGCAACTTGGAATTAAACGAGACAAGCCACGTTTAAAAATCAGAATGCATTCTGGCAGACAGATTTTTGGCACTGGTTACTCTTTCTGTGCTGTGCACGAAGCTGTGATTAGAATCTCCAGTGAGAAGAGCTAAGGCCACAAGTGGATCTGTGGAGTGAAAGATGTGAAGTTGAAGATTCTGCTGGTTCAGGATCAGAAAATAACATGGCATATTAATTAAATAGTTTCATATTTTATTAATAATTTTCTTGGTTCCCTTTTAATTCCACAAAACAGTCACATGTTTTCTGGTCCCCTGCTCTGCAGAGTAGCTTACAGACATACACTCTATTAGACTCTTTCAAACTCTGCTCCAGGAGTAAACAAATGGTGGCAGCTTTATAAAACCCTTGACACTGTTCCAGGGTTTAAAACCTGTGTTTATCCAGGATTCGGCAAGGACAGAAATTACTTTCATAACAGAACTCTAGTAATGCTCCCTGCTAACGCTAGAGTCCTTGAGATATCATTCATTAGCTCTCAAATTTATGTCTACTGTATATTGTCTGCAGGCAGAATAGTTCTTTTAATGAAGAAGAACTGGATTTTTCTCCTTGATCCATGTAAGTCAGCATCTGATGTTATCTTGGACATAACTATCAAACCTTGAGTTTAAAATAGAAGGGCAATGAGCTGCTCCCCCTGTGTCAGGAAGCCCTCCAGATCTTCCCAGTGTGCTGCTCTGCACCCAGGGAGGAGGGAGGGACCACACTTTGGTGTGAATGTAAATATATCCAGGGAATTATAAAGAAGAGGAAGTTTAAATATAAACAAAATAGTAAAAACAGCACAAAGAGCACAGTGAACTGCCAGGAAGTGACAAAACTTCCAAAGGGAATTGGAAGGAAAGAGATAGAGAGGGCACAGATGAGTGCAGTGTGTCAGTGGACATGAGTTCCCCTGGGAAGAGGGGACAGGGAGGGATGAGAGCCCTGAGTCTGACCCTTCTGCCTTGCCCCCCCCAGTGAGAAGCTCTGCACACAGAGCAGTCCTGCATCCCTGCATGCTTTAGGGAAACTTGTTTGGCTTTGTTTTCACCAAGAGAACACTCAAAATGATGTGAAATGAAAGCCTAAGTAGTATCAAGCTCTCAAAGGACACCAGACTAAAATGAAAACTACAATTTCTGGTTTTGGTGTGCTGTTTCTTGGTTTTTGGAAGTCATCACCCTCTTGCACGTTTGGCAGTGGTTTTACCTTGGCTGAGGTCAAGGGCCTCACTGTAAGGGCCTGTGTGTCTTGTCTGCAAACACCAAATAGGATTCAAGATTCTGAGCTAACAGAATTGGGAGCATATTCTCAGAAATGAGAGATTCTACACTGAAGAACATATTTCTCCCCATAACTTGTAGCACACTCTCAGTATTTTGCAGTGCTTGAATATTTTTTTTTTGCCTGCAATAATTTGCAGTTTTTCTAGCACGAAGGACAAGTGACAACTTAGAAATTACCTAATGAGGAATTGTCTTAACTGCATCCAGGGATTCAGCTCTTGCAGCTTCAGATTGCTTGGGCCAGAGGGTTTGGATATGCTGCCACTTGTTTAAATTGTCCCACCAGTAGAGTGTGTTGCTTTGGTTGTGTGGCCACAGTGCATCACTGACAGAGCAGTTCTTCAGCCACACAGTGAAGGAATTAAATACCAGTATCATGTGACTGTAATAATGAATAACATGTACCAATTCAGATTAAATACACAAAGCTTGATTTGATGGAATATCTAGGTAGTGACAAAGGAGCTCTTTTTTACCACAGAGTGTTTTGAAATGTGCATTTACATGACTACCATATTAATTCATTATAGCATATTTTTTATTATAGCAAGGAATGTATCAATCCAGCTTAAAATATGCACATTTACATACTACCAAGCATTCTAACTCATGGACAGTGACTTCCTAACAGCTACTGAGCTTGTCTTCACTCAAGAAAGGGCATAACTAAGGTTCCAGAGCAGGCAAGCTTTGCTCTGGCAAAGAAAGGCACATCTGGATGTCCTGGCCATGTTTATCAGTTCACTGATCTGTTCTAACATGGTTAAGGAGAGGGCACAGAATTAGAGTGTCCTTTATAAAAATAAGCTACTCATGGTGAATGGATTCTCTCTCCTCCTACTGGGGATGAGTGTGAGCAGAGTATCTGCAGCATGTCTGTGTCAGTACATACTGTACTGATGGCATCCTGTGGAGGCACTCACTGGGTATCTCTTCACCTTTTCAAGCAGTATTTCATACACAAGCAGGCAGCTGCAGTGTGCATTACTGAGTTGGGCTTGGTAGATTATTTTCTAGAGTAAATAAATTAGACTGCATTGGTCTGCAGATGAATTGTCATAGTGAGGCCTGTCTTAAGCAAAAGCTACAATGAGAATCTCCTCATTGAGTGTGTTGTTGTCTGCACACAAAAGATGCAACCTCCACAGCTCCACTGAATTTACATATTGCTTATTTAATCTGAATTAATGTGAACAAGTATTCAGGTACACTGAGTAACCATGTAATGCTCTTTTAAAAAGCTGTGTGCAGATTTTGTCCATCTCATTTGGCGTAGGAGAGAGGAAGCACATTACTTTGGCTGTTCTTTGTACCCTGAAAAGATGATCCAAGAAAGCAGGCAGACAAATCAGAAGTGTGACAGAGCTTTTTTCCAAATGTTGTTTGGATTTTTATGTGAACAAAACTTTGATTGGCTTGGGTTTTTTGTTATTTGTGACAAACAAAGCTCAGATGTTGTACTGTCCTGCACTTTCTTGGCCATCTTTACAGGGACATTTGTGAGCTTGGCACATCTTTCATTTGAAATGAAGTGGAAAAATCTTCAGCACTATGTCTGGTGCTGGATTTCATCACATAACTTTCAAGCAACCATAATCTACAGTGAATTTTCACTAAAATAAGATACATGTTTTCTCAGATTTAGTGAAGAGAGTAATAAAATGTGGATTAGCTGCTGAAAACTCTTATGAAAACATATTTTCAGTATGTGAAAGGGGAAGGAAATTATTTCTCTGTCTCCACTATGAAATGGAGAGAAATAATTTTAAAATCAGCTCAGTCTCTGTCTCACTGTCTAACATCTATGATGCTCCATGCCCTTTGTACTGGTGTCAGATAAAGAAAACTCATGAATGATGCACCTTTGTAGTCACAGCTGCAAAAGCCTCAGCCCTACACGTTTTCCTATGAAGGTTAAATAAATAAAACAAGCAGTCAGTAGGTAGTTCTTGAGTTCCTGCTGAAAACCAAGATTTAACATCCCTTTGGCAGTGTAAGGTTGAATTTATTGCAAGAGAACTCCATGATAAAAACCCTCAAACTTTTCTCTGAACTACAGAAAATCAAGATTTTTCAGTTTCTCATCTTCTTCTTAGGATGAGTAACCCTTCTTACCTTCAGTAAGCACTGGGCAAGGTTCTATGTTTCAGCTCCTCTCAGATTTTTAAGAAACACTTGGATAACTTATTGCACCCACCAGTTGTGATGGTGGCTGCATGGCATTAAAATAAATCAACAGCTCAAATTTGGGCCCTTTCCCCTTCCCAAATCAGATGTCAATCTACAAACAGCAGAAGGTGAAATGCCCTACTCCTTTTCCTGTAAGTTTCTGTGGTTTGTTTGTTTTTTTTTTTTTTTTTTTCCTTTGCTCTTTTGCCTAAAATCTCACAAAACACTTCCTGGCAGTGACAATACAGTTATGGCACACTTGTGTGCCATGTCAGAACAATACCCCAGACTTCTTTGTAACCTATCAAAGTTTCCTCAGTACCCCTTTACACTAATTATCTCTGCTAATTCACTCCAAAGCATGGAATAATTGCAGGTTTCCATGTGTCCTGATATTATAGGTCACCACAATTTTCTTCTTCTCCCTGGTGTGTTTATTAGCCCTTCTGCTTTGTTTGTGAGCAAATTCGACCGTGGTTGAACTTATATCAAAAGGAGAATTCAACAAAGCTCTCTTGGTTAGCCCCAGACTTGTTGTTTGTGAGCTGACTCACATTCCTGCACTGCAGCCCTGGCAGACAGAGGGGCACAGAGGGAGCCTTGGCAGGGCTGAAGGGACTCTGCTGCAGGACTGATGAATGCACAATTGATGCTTTCTGCAGCAGCACGATGATCTCTGCTTTTAATTGCACTCCACTGAGCGGGGCTGCTTTGTGCCCTTGTAGGAAGTGCTTTCTAGCTGCGAATTTTTGAGCTTCATCTCCAAGCAGTGGATGGGCTGCCACCAGAGCTACTGGACAGTACAGCTGGCCTTGGGGACCTAAACATCCATGACTCATAATATTGATTATTGCAGAACATTACATGCAGGAATGAAGCTGGACAGACTGAAAAATCTACACGTGGAGTGCCAGTCCACACAGCATCAATATGTGATTGTGGGCATTGTCCTGGTTCTGTGCTCCTTTTGCTGACTGTCTGTTGAACAGATCAGTGCAAAGTCTCAGCCCCTCATATTTAAAAGCCATCAGTTGACTGACTTCTGCTATGTTTGAGATCTCTTCTCCTTCCAAACATCTGCATCCCAAACAGCTTCCAAACAGCTGCATCCCAAAAAAGAGAGAAGTTACCTTTTACTGTGGGAAATATGATTTTTTCCCAGATGTCATGTAAATAAAGAGAATATAAAATAAAGAAAATATCAGTATCCAGAATTGAAGGTCAGATTCATTTCCTCAGTTTTAGATTTGCATCAGTAATTCCATCCCACATGTAACCTCTTTTGCTGGCTCAGTTGAGTACACAAATGGACATACAGTAAATTGGGCTATTTCTCCTGTAGAATGAGAAGGGAAAGATAAAATAGATCCTTTATTATCCTTTATATGCCCTAGGTTTCTTGGATAAGCTGATGGAGTGGACAGTGTAGATTGCAATTTAGGGAAGAAAAAGCTGCAGTTGGGTGGTTTTCCTGTTCCTACCTGTCAGTGGGCATATGTGCATGCATGGATATGAACAGGAGATATTAATGAGTCTCAGCAGAGTTTGTTTTCTCTTTTGTTCTTTCTGCTTGCTGTGATGAAGCAATCTGGGCTGCACCACTGAAGACAAAATTATCATGCCTTTCATGTGAATAATAAATGTAATCTATTAATTTTTCTTAATTAACCCAAAAGTTTGAACTGTGGCAATACTTTCTGTCCTGGTAACATTGACCTAAGAACATGACCACAATCCTGACTAGCAAAAAATCTCAATTTGGTTAGAAAATATTTAATATGCTCTCATTAATGAGATCACTCCCCTCAGATCCTCGTGTCTGGGAAGTGCCAGGCAGAATCAGCAGGGCTGTCAGCTCCAGGATAACAGAGCTGCCTAGCACCAGGAGCTGGCATTGCAGCTGGCATTTCAACATGAACCTTGCTTTAAAAATGCCAGTCTTGGCAGAGCTGCCATTCCCAGAGAACATCCTGTTTGGTGTAAATAAACCTATATGAGGTAGGAACACAAAAGGATGATCTAAAAAGACATGTGGTGGGAATTGATGAGTTCAGTGGAGTTCTAAAGTTCATTTTTGGTTGCTGTGTTAGAGCTTTGCAGAATTCAGTTGGAAATGGAGGTAGTGAGTGACTGCATGTTTGGAAAGGAGAGTGCATGTGTGGTGTTGGGCCTTGGCTGAGCTTGTGTGACATGTGCAGTTTTCTTTGTTCTCACTTTGATATTCTGAGTATGAAAAGCTAGTACTGAGGGAAGATGATGTATCCCAGAGTGTTTGTTCTGTCAGACTAAAAGTTACAAGATGTTATTAAAAGCTGTGTTCATTTCCAGGTCAACTTCTGTGCATATGCAAAATGATAGCCAAAGCCTTTAGCTTCTCCTTATTGTGCTCAAAGCTCTGAGCTGTGAAAGAATGCTTAGAATTGATCACAGTTGCCTAACACAGACCACCTAATGTGATCAAACTTCTTGAGGTATAAGGCACAATTAAACAGAATCTGAAGGCAAGCACATGATATGTGTACTTTATAATAAAATTATTGTTCATTGTTACTTTAGGACTCCTTTGTTATTCACCATGTCGATAGATCCTAATGGAATAAATGTAGTATCTGAAGATGGAGAATATTAGAGCTTATTTGGCATAAATTGCTTGATTATTGGAACTTCCCATTAGAATTTCCTGTAAAGCTCATTTATGAAAATAATTAGAAACAAACTCTTGAGATCCACTTTGCCAGACTAATCTTCTTTACAAATTGCCACTCCAAAGTAATTGGTGTCTCTCTGTTCTGAGAAACTTTATCACAAGTAAGAAATGCATTTATTTCTTTTATTAGAAATTAGGTTTGAAAATTAATACACGATAATCTTCTGATGAGTGTTGGACAGCACATAATGAGCTTATGCTTTTGCAAGCAACTGAGTGAGGAAAATATTGCTGAAATGAAGGAAGAGAGCTGGGATGGGTCTGAACCCTTTTGGATTAAATTTCATAACTTCGAGGATAAGTAAAGCTCTGATACCTGGTTAGCAGCTGGACAAGGTAAACAGTGATGTGACTCTTTGGAAAGGTATATTCAGTTTTTAGGAAACTGGGTTTGAATAGAGGCAATCGGGAGTAGTTATTTTAGAGACTTTAACCAATACTAGAGTGCTGTACCCTGGCTCAGACTGAGGTATGATGGAGCCATAAGTGCAACATAAACTTTTGTTATCTGCAGAAAACCTTCACAAAAGTAGCTAATTGGGAATGCTGGAACTGTGGATGTAGGTATTAAGTACACAGCCTTTGCCATACATGGGATGCTCATCAGCAATTTCTCATATATTATATTTTCTTAAATATGCCTCATGGTAAATAACTACCATTTGCTATACAGCAAAAGAAAGGGATCTAATATGCTTCCTGACTGGAAGAATTTCAAATATAACTGAATATCCACCTTGAGGAGGAGAAAAGATCTGCAACCAATATTGCTGCTCTGTGCTTTTAACATAATTCAGATCTGTGTGTATCTGTGCATTCTCTCCTAGTTAAAGAATGGATCTGTGATTGATGTCAGCTGGTAGCATCACTGCCAGTCACACTGCAACTTAAAACAGACATCACCAGGGGCTTTTAAATGTCATTTCTGCAGAGTCAGATCATGAAGCCCAATTTCTTGCAGGATATCGTGTTGCCCCTCTTCACTCAGCTCTGGCACTCTTGCAGCGTAGCTACTGTAAATCTCTGGCACTTCAAATTTAATCTTTTTTTTTTTTTTTTTTTTTTTTTTTTTTTCAAACTGGAGTTTACTTAACAAGAGATAAATAAAAAATCTTGTGCAAATTGCAAAACATTTCAGAAGTGCTCTAGAACCAAAAGCAGCCTCCTAAAAGTGTGCTCTCTGATGGGATGTGCCAAGAGGATGGCCAAAAAACCTGAATCCCCTGAATCAGAGATGAGTGGAAAACTAAAGTTATAAATACACCTTAAATAGCAGAGTTGTTAAAGGTGATGTGCAGGAAGATTCCTCACACTGCCTCAGTTCAGACCCTTTATAAAAAGCCCACTTGCTGCCAGGGCTGAAGTGAGACCTCTCATTTGTGACAGCCCCAGTATCAGCTGTAAACAGCCAGTGTGAAAGAATTATTTGTAGACAGGGAATAAACACTTCACAGAGACACAGAGCAAATGGGTCCTGCAAGGTCCTCTCATTACCCAGCTGCTGATTTCTGTTTTATCCTGGAGGCATCTGCCTTTTTTCCCTCACTCAACATGGAACAAACTTTGGAGCCTGGACAGCAGCTTCCCTAAAAAAGCAGAGAGTGAGGCTGTCCCTCTCACTTTAACCTGGAAACTGCTCCACCAAATGAACTTAAAAGGGCAGTGAGAAAATGGATTTGCCACAGCCAGTACTTAAAAAAAATGTTTATACAAACATTTTCTGCAAACAGATATTGATGCCAATCAACACATTTTTCTTATTTCTCAACTGTAGAACTACCCACGACTTGGGTTTCATTATTTCTAATCATCTGTAGATGCCTCTTTTTTCATAACTTTATTTCTTCCTCACAACTTACTCTTAAATTACTTTAACCATCAAGTGACCAAGAATTATTACTTGGAAATGCACAAACAGTATATGCTGCTTGGAAAGAAGTGTAGGAGAATTTTAACTCATTACCTCATTTCTCCATTGCAGATCAAAATGGATCTCTTTGCCTATATGAACATGCTATATGCATGATAGTTCTGCTTTGAATATTTCTTTAACATTTGGCCAAATAAGAAGCTTTTCCTCAAGGATTTTTTATTCCAATAAAATGAAAATAATAGTATCTGAATACTGGAAACAGTAGATCATTCCAACATGCTTCCAAGGGCTGCATGGACATGTTTCTCAATTGTTACAAATGTAAATTATGGCTCTTTGCTTCTTATAGGTTTGTGTATTTGAGCCACTGAGTATTCTACAGGAATGAAAGATTCACAATACAGTTCTAAAATCCTTCAGAAAATACAATTTTCCATTAAATTTCATGGTTTTTTTTCCAGAACTCATTTCTTAAATGGGGAGCAGGTCGAGGGAATAAACAGTGAAAGGGAGCATTAAGACCTCTTTAGAAAATTACATTTCACAGAATCAAATATACATTAGTAAAACTTTAATTGGCTTCATTAACTTCTCTAAATTATGCATGCATTAATGGGATTCTTATTATTAATTCATGCAATTGTTTGTACTACTTTTTTGATAGGGCTTTATTTATTTATTTATTTATTCCTGCTATTCCAGCACTGCATTGATGAAACTCATTAAATGTAATGGTGTTTGGCAATTTATCACACAGATTAAAAGCCTTTTCCAGATCACCTCTACTCACCCTTTCTTTTGGAGAATGTTTTTGGCATATATCTGGGAGGCAATGAATTGCACAATTTTCTTGTATGCAGCATTGGAAAACCTGCATGCCTGAGCAACACAGTTGAGTTTTAAAGCATCATTCTTTCATTTTCTCTTATTTTAAAGAGAAATTTTATTTCATTTTCTAATTTTAAAAGAACTTTCAGACTTTAGTGCTAATTCTAACCACAAAAAATATGCTTAAAAATGCATGGAGTAGTATAACAGCTTGGTAAAAGTCAATAATGGGCTTTACTTGACTGTATTTTATCAACTACATTCAAAAGGTGCTGTAGAACAGCTTTTCAAATACTAAAAAGCTCTATAATTTAACACCATTGTAACATCAGGAATATATAGAATAATGCATGCCCAGTAGTGCATAATGAGGCTGTAAATTCCTTCGAGGGTTCTGGCAACGTTATGAACCACCAGCGCAAACTTGGATTTTTTTGGTTTTTTTGGTCACCAAGTCAAAGCAATCAATTTATGCAGCTTTTGAAGCAGATTACCCCTTCAGAGCACAGTGGGGCAGCGATCCAAGTGTTGCAAGCCCCAGTCAGGCTGGATGGCAAGCGAGCAGTGCAGAGGATGGGAGATATGAAAGAATCACCCAAAGTCCTGTTGCTTCTGAGGTATAAACCACTGATTGAAAGGGTGTCATATGGACATTTCATTTTTCAAAGGCTTGGCTGTAATAGTTTCTTACTGAAAGACAGGTTTTAATTAAAGAGTCTCCATTTCAGATGTATTCCTGTGCTCACAGGCAGCAGTCTCAAGCAGTAGGTTAATACAAGATTATCTGGGGAAGCCAGCAGTTGCTGTGCATAAAGATACATACACCTCAGGGTGTGTTTGTCCTTCTGTTACAAGCTGCATCTTAATGTTTTTTGCTATTACTGGTGATTTGAGAGCTGCTTAGGCCAGCAAACATTCATCTGTAATTGCATAAAAATAAAATTCACAAGGTGATCTGTAGAAGGGTAGTAAAAAGGATAAGGGTCACTTATGAGGAATGAAAGAGTTGCAAAGATGACAAAAGTTTTGAAGTTTTCAAAGATCTGATTGTTTCTCTGGCTCTATAGTTTTTGTCCCTTCCTTTCCATGCAGCATTACCAGGTTAGTAGAGGACATCACACCTGCACCAGCTTAGTGGCAGCTACAAAATGATGACCTGAACTGCAGAGTCTGTGACTGTCCAAGGCTTTGCATTTTATTTTGGAGTTGTCACATGAACAGGCTTTCCTAAAACAGCTCCTTGTATGGCAGGTTCCTTATGAACATCTTGTTTCTATGTTTCTTTGCTCCCTGAAACTTGCTGGCTTTGCACTCTAACTCCGCTTGAAATGGGAGGGATTTTCCTACCAAATCGCTGTGATTTCTTTAGTTGGATCTTCCATGGTGGAAAAGCTTGGCATGTTCCTCTTTTTCTGTTCACTTGTTATGCAGATATGTGTGCTTTCTGGGGTAGTCCAAGCCTGAGGAAGGAGGGAAGTTGCTTGCTGGCGTGGGGAAGGGCTAACCCATGACCTTGGCTGAAAGCTCTGCCAGCCCCTGGCTATTGTTCAGCCCAAGCTGGATGGGCTGAATTGCTTGTGACTGATGTGCAGTCATCAATCACACTGAGCTTGCCCAGCTCTGAAAAGGACACAGCTAGGGATGGAGAAGTTAAGTTTCAAAGCACTGCTGTCTATAATTTTAAGTCCTGTCCACACAATTGTAATTTGTTGGAATTTATACTGTACCAGATCTCCTTCATGGGAAATCACGAGCATTGACTGAAGGCATTTTCAACAAAGGAACTTTATAGACACTTTAAAAATACCTCTGATGCATTCTTCAAAATATGGACATCAGCATCACCCTGTACCAGCTCATATCCATCTGCCTAAAGGAGGGAAGAACCTTGTCCCCTGTGCAATGCACAAACTTCTCTGTTTATAAAACCTGCTTGGTTTCTAACTGTGAGCATCCTGCAGGTACTTTCTCCTAATCCCTGGGGCAGTGGAGAGGAAAGATTCAGTGGTCACTATTGTGCAGAATTATCTCAAACACAATAGATTTTCCTCATGGTAAATCACACATAATCTCCATAGCAACCTTACATAATTATGCACAAGATTTCAATGTAGCAACAAAAATAAGTGTGGCAGGAATTGTAAATAGTTATATAGTGTGAGACAGATGTGGAAGTAGATGATGTATAGAAGACTGAAACACAACTGTTCTGAGATGTGAAAAGTGAACAAAAGACAGGGAAATTGCCTACTTTGTACTGGGGAGAGTGGTGATTAAATCAGTATATTATCTGAAAATTGGAGATGATGGATTCAAATATCTCCTCATAATATAGAAGTTCCTGGTGGTGCCTCAATAGTTTGAGGGATGCCAGCAGCAGTTTTATCCCAGTTTCATAGGATTATTACAGCTATAAAAATGATCGCTGAGTTGTGAATTGTCCTGCAAGAGTTAAATGTAGCAGGGTTTGGTTGTTGGGGTTTTTTCCCAAATTTTGTTTCAGTCGGTTTGTACAGATTGATTAAAAGGACTTTAAAAATATCATGGGCAGTTTTGTCATCATACTTATTTATTTATCTACATTTATATAATCTACATTGAACCTATGAATCAATCAATCAATTCTTTTTCTATCTGTTCATTGGAACTCAAAGGCTGCTGTTATCTTCCACATGAGCAGATTTCTATGAAAGAAGGAGTTTCATAGCTTTTGTTTTCAAAACTGCACAAGGATTTAGGGAGAAAATGGGTGAAAAATTTTTAAAATTTATGCCTCATGCAGTGTTTTTTATTTCTCCCAATGCTCCTGATACTTTGTACAGAATCCTGAATTAAAAGCCAGCTCACTTGTGAACACATTAGCAGTGTAAATGCAACACACAAATTCCATATTCTGCTTATGTATTCCTGTGCTGATGAACCCAATGATCCCATTGTTGGAGCCAGTCCATCTCAGAAGTGGGGGCACCTCAGAGGCCCTGGGTGTTCTGAGCTTCTATGGTATTGGAGGATTCCCAGCAGCAGATTCAATAATTAAGTTCACGCTTCAAGGGCAATAATTCTGTGTCAAGACGTATCTATGATTAAATCATTCTGATGGTAATTTTCTTTTAATTATCATGGCCTGCTCCAGAGCACCATATTTAACCTGGCTCTTTTGAACTCAGTCAGGTTGTCACCAGCTGATTTTGACTAATGCCGTAAAAAACCTAACATAATTACATTAATTAAAAGTTCAGCTGAAAATATGGGAGAAGAAGATATACTAAACCAATCCATAAAATTTCATTCAACTATTTGTATGCAACTAATGTTATGTGCCTTATTCAAGTTCAAAGATTTATTTCAATCCAGAACAAATTTATCCATAGGAATGGATAACTTCTTACTTTCAGTATTTTATGCAACTTCATTCTAAGTTTATTTTCCTCAAATACCAGATCCCATGGACAGCAGAGATAGGTTTGGTATTGCTAATGGTAGTTTTGGTTTTTTCTAATTTACCTAATTGAGGACTCCCAGTTCTGTCCATATGAGAAAAAATAAAACCAAGAACTGACCATCATTCCTAATCCATGAAGTTTATTTTCTCCCTGAGACATTAATAAATTTTAATTTTAATAATTTTTAATGTAATGTGAAACTTCCAAGTGAGAATCAAACCAGGACATGTCTCTGCCCTTGTACCTTCTAGAGCTATCATACTTTCCTCTCAGATCTCCAGGATCTTTCCTTTATTTAAAAACTAAAGGTCTTGTCTTCCAAGAACCGGTAAATATCTTCACTGTCCATCCTGACTGATGGCAGGCAGTTGGCATCATTTTGGGCACCTCAGGAACAAAGTAGAGCAAAGGTCTGTGTATTGTGATTCCTCCCCCTCCTGAGAAACAGAAGGTTTGTATGAGTGAGGTGTGGAATGGCCTGGGCTTGCCAATGATGAGCTCTGCTAAATCTAATCAAGGTTTATCCCAGGAGTCTCTGGGTTTTGAGTCCACTGTCTTGCACTAATGTGAATTAGTTGTTTTGAATCCTCTCTAGCAGAGCATTCAAGATTACATTGCTTTCTGGTTTTAATTCATGTTACTGCTATTCAATTGGTTTATTAATGTTGGGTATTAATGAGTTTTAGATTTTTTTTCTTGCATACAATATATTACTTTTTCTTACAATACAATTAAAATCCTTTTCAAATGAAGCAAAGGTGACTACAAGAAAATAATTGGAAGTTTGACTAAGATTTTCTAGAAACAAGCAAGCAAGCACTGCATCCTGTTGAGGTCTATTAACATTTCCTACCACAAGATGTTCTGTCTGCTCATATAAAACATAATAAGATGATTTGTCAGTAGATATATGCTGAACTTCTTATTCCACTCTCAGTCCATTTTATTTGCATATAAAGTGGCACATTTACACTCAACAATAACTAGTCCTGAAGGAATGATATTTAAGGGGAGAATATAATTAATCTATTCAGGTCATAAACATTTTCTTCGGGGCAATGGACGACCATCTAAGACAACATTTGTAATCATTCATGGACATTATTAAAACACTTTAGAATGAGCTGGCAAAGCTGAGGATGGGCAAAATATTGCCATTTTATTCCAAGGACATCTTTATGTTGGTCTTATGCAGCTTTTTGAGGATTATATTAATGAAAAAAATCTTTCTATTTTTTGTATTTGGCTTTGTGTTGATGCTGCATTGTGTTCCACACAGTGCTTAAACATGATGTAGATACTGTGCTTCCCATCATTTTATGTCAGAGCTCAAAAAAGCATACAGGAATTTTCCTATTTTTCAAATATTATGACCACCTTAAATGGCAAATATTTATAGAGCTCCTTAGCAGCTCTAAAGGTTTTCAGCAGGTCTGCCAAATAAGAAGGCATTTTTCAAGTACATTTCCACGCTACTTTATTTTGGGTGTCTTGGCACAGCAGTTTTTATAAACTTCAACTATTTCAGAATTCTTTGAAAGTTACCTGTAGGGAAGAGAGGAGGAGGAGGAGAGGAGGGAATTGGACAGTGTTTGAAGGACCACTCTGGTCTGCTGAGTATGGTGCTCCCTGCAGCAGGAATTCTGTTGTCCACTGAGTGCATCAACTGAAGGTGCAAAGGGGGTTCATGCTGGTACCAAACTAAATTCAGAGTTAATATGCAAAGGCTGTGTGAGAAAACGTGGGGGAGCCTGTCCCAGCTACCTGGGTTCACATGTACACTCATTGTGACGTAGTAATTTACAAAAAAAACAAAGATAAAAGGAAAAAGATAAAAGGCAAACAATCCTAGGCAGTCACTGCTGTGGCATAGGCTCAAGCCTGTCCACTCAGCTCCCTTTAATGCCAATACAGGTTTTTAAGGTAGCCTTATGAAAGAAATGTTTTACTTAAGAATATATTTCGAAATTATTTTATTTTATTAGACACAAAAGGGCCAACAGATAATGTTTAAGCCTGGAAAGGGAGTACACTGAGACACTTCTAAGGCCTTGGTGTTACTCTGTGATGAACTGGCTTAACCACACAGATAAGTCACAGAAAAGTAACAGTCACAAAAGTGAACCTGAAATACCTGGTAATTACTGATCACAATACAATGCAGACCTTTCTTATGTTGATTAACTGTAACTAATTTCTGTGAGTTTATCATCTTTGTAGTTGATTTTAGCTATTTTGTGGGTGCAGCTAAAGAAAACAACAGCCCACATTTACCAGGCAGGAACCACTCAGTTATTGCAGATGCTGCAAGCGATTCAATTTGGTCTTTAAAGTCCAGATTTGCTTTAATCTCAGCTTTAATTTGTTCCCAACAAATTCAAACTGCTCACAGAGCAGTGTCAAAGGACTGACCACAGCAGATGATCAATTTGTCATGCTCTTATTATCACTGCGCTTCAACTTGGAGGAAAGCAGAGTTTGGTTTGAGCTTGATAGGCAGAGGAACCAAAAGCTGCATTTCTGTGTCATAAGGCAGATGGGTTGGTGTCAGCATGTGCATTTTGCTCTGTGAGAGAGGGAAAAACTCTGCAGCCACCCTGCACGAATCACAACATTTTCCTTGAGATTGGATTTTTAATAGTCAGACATCTAATTGGCCAAGCAGACGTCTGCTCAGACTAAAATGAGAAGGCTGCAGGGGCAGAGCTGCCTTTCTGAAGGCCACATATCTATTTGGGATTTAGCCCTTCTCTGAAAATGTGTTTCTAATTTTGACTTATCTGTGGGAAAGAATTTCTGAGCCTAGGCAGGATGGAGTGAAATGTTTTATTTTTTATGTATATATAAATATAGGGTTCATGCTCTTAATGGCTTTAAAAAATGTAATCACATTTATCCTGTGAGCTCTTCATGTTGTCTCACTCTTCGTTTTCTGCCGACACTTGTTCAGCTGTGGGCTCAGCACCTCTCCCTGAGCAGGTGAGCAGTTCTGATATTGCTGATCACCATCACAGAGGGACTCCCCTTGTCTCACCCTCTCTGCTCTGCCCTCTGGGATGGGGTTTTACCTTCCTGATGAGGAATCAAGGCCTCAGAGTGAACTCAGTGGGGTGAGTAGTGAGCAAATGGCAGAGCTGGCAAGGAGAAGGTAACAGGATTTTCCATTGGCTCCATCACTGCAAATTTCCACTGGGATAAAGAGAACTGCAGCAGCAGTAAAATTCATTGCATCTGGACCAACTCTTTAGAAGGAGCCTTTCTGTCTGTGGTGTGACAGGAGAGGCATGGCCTGGAGAAAATCAGTGATGAGGCAATTGAGAGCAGTGAGCTGTTCCTACAAAGTGCAAACTTTTCAATCACCATTGTGGGCAGATAATAAGAATCTTTTCATTTACACTGTAGAAACTTGTTCAAGGCAGCAGCAGAGGTGCAATAATAGACTTTGCTTCTGGAGCTGACAGCAGGGGATTGAGATAATCCTCAGGCATATACTGGTCTCTGTGATTCCCCTCTTATTTTATGAAAGGTCCTATTTCTTTCCTTAAATCTGAAGCCTGTTTGAGCTTCCTGAAATCTTGAGCTTTCAGTGAAAGAGCTGGATGGAACCAGGAGTTCAGGCACCTCCTGCCTGAGGCATAAACCTACCCCACACCACTGGCAGTGACAGAGCTTATAGAAATGGGATTTTACAGGAAAAAGTCACCTCCTCTTTGCCATTCCCAGCTCCCTCAATGGCAGCAGTGCAGGTAGATCCAGTGCTGTGCTCCCACCTACCCTGTTCTTGTCCTGCTGGAAGGAGACAGCAGTGCCCTATAATGGACAGAAGATGTTAAATGCTTGGATAAAAGGTAAAATTCAGCCACATTCAGTCTACCTTTTAAGCACCATAAAACCTGAGAGAAATGGTATGTTTTTTTTTAAGGGATTCAGGTATTTCCCAAAATCCTGCAGTAAAACTTGTCTTCTACAAGACCAGCACTACTGAAATGAGAGGACCCTGAGCTCTTCAGCTCCCTCTTCATCACCATCTTTTATGTTTTTTACTCTGAAGAAATGGAAAGAGATCATCTGGCCCATAATACTTTGGGAATGCAGGAAGATGGAGGACTGTCAGGTTATTCTGCTTGGGAGTCTGGGGACAGCCCAAGATTAAAAGCTTTCCAGGAGAGGTCAGCTGTGCAGGGTGTGCTTACTTGTAATGGGGCTCTCCTGAGAAATTTAAAATCCCTCCTGAGACCCTGATGATCTGCCTTCAGTGTTTCTTTCTGAATGCCTGCACTTTATTACCTCCTATGGAGCTCCCAGGGCTCCCAGTGAAATTTGTTCAAGTGTTTGCAATCACACCAACCCAGCCGCCCAACCCCATGAAGTCATGCTCAAAAACTGCAGGATGTCAAATGTCCTTGGCATTCCTTCATTGCCTCTGGAGCCCAGGATCCTCCTGCTAGCCCTGACCCAAGACCAGGCTTATTTATGACTTACAACTAGAGCAATGTATGTGGTTCTTATTAAGCAAAAGCCCAGGGGACCAGTTTTTAAATGAAGCAAAAAAATGCACAGGAGCCTAAATATCAGTCATTTCTGTAATGCACCAGGCTCTCCAGCAAATCATAGTGCAGCTGATGTATTGCACAGTTTGTGCTACAGGCTAATCATGTCAAGGTGGCTGAAATGGGCTGTTCATTCATTTGTTGCCTTTTCTGTGTTGTCAAAGATCAAAGACATTCACTTTAACTATAATAGGGATGAGTTATTTTAAATGGAAAGCACTTTTATGTAATCCAAACACTTTTGGTAAAGTAAAAATTTTGAAGTGTTTATGGTCCAGATGAACTGCATGACTATTGCTACTGGTCTTGATGTTCCACCCCTTTTGATGACAGTGGTTGGCTGCTCTTCAGTATGAGGCTGCATTTTGCCTTACATCACTGGATTTGACTTCTGGACAGTTAATGACAAAATTTTACTGCAATGACATTGTCATTTGTAAACTAACAGAAATGTTCTAAGTAACACCCAACATCATGTGAAGGTTTGAGGTTAAGTATCCACTTATTTCAATAGCTTTATTTGTTTTGTTTAGCCCCTAGAAGCCATCATTGACGCTGGACCATTGCTTTTAATTGCCTCACTTAAAGAGCACATTTCAAAGTCTGCAACTGTTTATAGAGTTTATGATCGTTAAAACATTGGTTGGACAACTGATATGAAGAAATATTTTTTTTTCCATTTTTGAATTTTCAGCCTGGTAGGTAACAATAAGCAACACTCAAGTGAGCTGTCCCGTGGAAAACACATTTTGATAGTTCTCTTATGCAGGGCAGAGGCAGAGAGTAACTGCAGAGTCGCTGGTATTTGATGTGAGCTGGCAGGAGCATAGCTGGCCCTGACACGTGTCACAACACATAGACCCAGCACATACATGGAGGGAAGGCTGCTCTAGTGATTGTGGAGGCCCAGCACTGAAACAGGCTGTGGTCTCTTTGTGCTCTGTCTGTGCATCTGTTCTTGGCATGAAGGTGTGTTTAGTTCCCTTCAGAAAAGACTAAGATCCTTTCATGAACATATTTTCACTCACTGCCCTGGGACATAGTGACCACTTCCAGGACATTCCTGTTTTTTTTTCAGCAAAATCTATTCTTATACAAACCTGTACATAAACTGCCTTCATGTAGATATACAATCTCTAATAATTTTCTTCTGCTGAAATAAGTTCCTTTACATAGAAACTTGTGTTTACAACATCTTGGATAAACTCCATGTTTAAAAAATTCCTACAAAATACTGAGGAGATACAAACTTTTTCATTTACATGAAATAATGCAAGTGGAAAGTTCTTGATGCTCAGTGTCAGGCATAAAATGCACTCAGGCTGCCAGCTGTGCACCTGCATCCACAGGGACACCTGTGGATTGCACTGCCACTGAGATACATCACTGCAGCTTTCTGTGGAATTTTTTCCCCTTTGTTACATGGAAATTCTATTGACATCTATAACTTCATGAGTGTTCTCATTTGAGTCCCTGTTCTCATTACTTTTATTTGGGTAATTTAGCAGTAATTATGCAATGAAAACATGTGCAGTAAGTTCCATAGGTTGGGACAAGGATGCATTAACCTGGGAGACAAATACCCTGAACTGGTTAACAAAAACCTGCCAAACACCAGCAGCAGGTTCTTGGCAAGCAGAATGGACAAAGATGCAATTTATCTTCACCCTGAAAAGTGGGGGAAGTTAGTCCTCAATAGAATCACCATGCAGGTGAAGTTTGCTCCATATTTGGCCAGTTCTGGGCAGTCAGGCAACAGAAGGTGTGGTATGAAATCCTCCAATAAATTAATCTTCACTGGCATAATGCTTCCTTACTCTTTCATTTCTCATCCCCTTTGCAGCCTGTTTCCATCTATGCAGAAGAGAAGCATTTGTGACATGAGAGTGAAATGCAAAACCACATCAAAGCTCATGCACTCTGTTATATTGGTACCTCAGACCACTGAATATTTAACAAATAACACTGTGACACTGGCTTTTTTTACTTTTGGTTAGACATTATTATTAGAAAGTAAGTTCTGGTAAAAAGTACCAGATTTTTTGATGGACCAAGATTTATAAAGTAATTTAGAGATGTAAAGAACTGTATACATTCTAAGGGTTATTATTCATGACTAATCAAGTGAACAATTAACATAAAGAATGGCAGTGCTCTTACTTGCACTTTTGATGTTAAATGAAGGGAGACCAATAATACATAATGAATGAAGATAAAGCCAAATGAATTTCTGAATTTTGTTTGTAGATGAGTACATACATCAAACAGCCATCTGCCCACGGAGAAAGGATTAGAGGTCTGCTACCACTTCCATTCACAGCTGACAAAAGAAGGGAAATACAGTATTTTTCTTCTGTAGTCTCAGTACAAATCTGTTGTAGATATGAGTGTGATACTTCTTGTGACTCAACATTAGCATGCTGTAAAAAGTTAAAAACTGAGGGTACAAAATGCTGTTTCAAGAGCCATAGTGAACCTCATAAACTTTCAGGCTGAAATGTCTGTGATTGATGGATCAAAGATGTTGCAATGCTGACTCTGGAATTAAAAGTCAGCTTTTCTACAGAGTTTTGGGAAAAAAGAAACAGAAGAGAAACAGGAGATAAATAATGAAATGAAATGAAATGAAATGAAATGAAATGAAATAAAAATACATCCATATGCTATAGATTGTGACAACTCACATCCAAAATGATTTGGAATGGAGGAAGCCTTGTGTGTACATTATCACTGAATCTTTTGGTACATCTCAGCAAAGACCATATGCTGCATTACAGCTTAGGAAAGATTTTATAGGTCAAGCTGTTAAATACCAATTTAGTTCATAGGCTGCAATTTTGAACAGTTACCTCTGCATAGTGTTTCAATCTCATTAAAAACTTAAAGCCTTTGTTTCTAGCAGATCACACGAAGGAAAACATTTAGTCGGTTATGCAATGTTCCTTCTTCACCTCAGATAAATTCTTGGCCAGCAAGAACTGGTGTATTTGGGGAAGTATACACTGAATGTTCATGCAGCACCATGTACACTTGTGGTAAAACAAAAGTGAGGAAAGGCTATCCATGATACAAAACACTGCAAATTAAATTTGGGAATTTTTTATTTTAACAAGCAGCACAAATCTAGTTTTCTTCACACAGTTTTCCTTGCATATTTTCATATCGTATGTATAGAATTAAATGCTAAATTGCAGCCTACAATGGATGTTGTGCACTGTATGGGTAACACATCACCTGCAACCTTCAGAACTGGAGAAGGATTCAGGTCCTTTCTGAATCCTGACAAACACTGTCAGCAAGTGAACAGTGTTTTTATCTTCTCCAGAAATGACTCTGCAGCAGCACTGGCAGGTGACTGGTTCTGAGCTGCTGCTGAAAGAGCAGCCTGCACACTGTGTCTGAGTGGAGAAGGTGTTTCATTTATTTTGGGAATAATATAATCTCAATCTCTCTCTTCAGTGCAAGCTTGCACAGAGTTACATTTTCCTAATGTTCATTCATTGAAAATTTGTGTGCTTTTGTTAAGATATAGAAGATGGCAAAAGTATGAGTATAATTATTACCTGAGCAAAGAGATTCTAGAGCTTTGTGATCTATCCAAACTGGTCAACATGAAACAGATACTTAGAAAATGCCTATAAATTGAGATTTTCTCTTCTAGTATTCTATCATATGAAAAAATGGCTTTGCTGCTTGCACTTGTATGCTTTGTTAGAAATAAAAAGATGTATAAAGATGTGTTTTCTTCTAAAATCCCACAGCTGTATAGACAGTGCCTCCTAAATGTGTTTGTAGATGATTCCTATTTTAAATGTTAAATAACTGTTTAATTTATGTTAGGGAAAACAATTCTTGACTGTTGTTGTTATTATTATTGGCTGGGACCATATTGTAGTAAAGATTGAGAAACCTTTTCTTTTATTACCTGAAATAATGCCCAGTACTGAGGTTGCTGATCCTTTCCCTGCAACTGATTTGAGATCCTCTTCCCTAAATCTTAGGATACTGATCAGCACTGTTAGAAACTTCCTTTCACAATTAGGGGAAGATTAATTTTTTCCTTCGATTTAGTCATATCTCTACCCTTTTCCATTCAAGTATTTATATATGTTTTCTTTACTTTTATGGGAAAAATAATTTCTAAATAGCAACAGACTTATGAGAAACAAACTTTATATATTAATAACTACTTTCTCTTGGGATGCACCTCTACATCTTTTTGTATGTGTGTATATAAACATGTGTGTATATATATATGTACAGTTTGTGAGTTTGGGTCCTTCATTGCTTTTGCCCAGCTGTAAATGTAAATTTTCTGTTGTTTTATTTCCCATTTTGATTCTGAGACTTTTTCTGTTTGATAACAGGAGATTGCACAGAGAAATAGCATCTGACAGTGTGCAAATAAAATACCTGTCCCTTTGTCAGACAGGTTTACAGCCACATAAAAACACACAAAAGGAGTGAAAACAACTGCACAAATGCAGAGCAGACATAAATCTTGTTTCAATAAAGCTGAAAAGTATTAACTGACTCCTGGAGTAAGGGGGGAGAGGGAGAGCACAAGGTTTTGTGGTGTCCTGTGATGGAGCTGGGAACACATCGTTCACTTTTAATTTCCAGTGATCAGACACAGTTATGGGAAAGCACTTGGCTTTGGCATCTTTCCCTGTGCTTAACAGGCACTGAAGGTGACATCCAGGGGGATCCCAGCTGGGATTCTGAGTGTCTAACACTTACACTGGCACCGAGCAGGATGTTTATATTTTTAAGCTCTAAAGCTCAACACAAATAGGCTGAAGATTTAGCGAGAACATAATAATTGCTTTTCTTTCAACAGCAGGTGACTTATTTCCCACTGAGAAAAATATAAGCCTGCTGCTTTTAGTCATAACATGAGCAACAGGAGGAAAATAGATGAGAAGGTGGGAAATGTCACCAGTTGTGTCTTGGAAAAGATGTTTGCAGGCATGAGCAAGCCTGTAAGTGCACGAAATTAAAACATTAAATGACAGGTCTATATTTATTGTTCATGAGCCACAAGTCCCATAATTATATTGTTTAATAATAATAACTACCTGATTTTACTTTTTTCCAGAAAATGGTGGGAACTCTTTCTTGTTCCTTTTTCTTGCTGTGTGTAGCACACCTTGACTGAGCAGGGAGCATTTCTGTGCGCCTTGAGTGGGAGGGAGCAGCTCCATGGGCTGGTCCAGGGAGAGAATGGGCACAGAAAGGGCTTGGATGCTGCTCTTCATGTTCAGTAATGCAGACTCATACTGCTCTATCATCTTATAATCTTAATTAATAGCAATAACACTACACCTCTCTTACTGAATATCTGATATTGATATCCCACTGCATCCCTTTCCCTGTCGTTGTTTGCACAGACCTTAAACCTGGAGCTCATTTTCAAGCTCAGTCCTCCCTGTAGCCTTGTTGGACTGGGGTTTTCCTCTGATCTTGGGGTGGCCAAGGCATGAACAGCAGTGTAGCTGAGCTCTGCATCTGACTGCCTCTCTGGGAGCTAATACATGGTGATGAAAAGAATGATGTAAATTGGTGGTAGAAATGGTGAAATCCAGCCTAGAATTGTGCTCAGCTGTTACTGGAATTGCAGTGATATCCACTAGAAAATTTTCCTGAGGCTTTAAGGGCATACAAATAATCATCATGAAACAAATTATTGCTCCCATAAATATTATAGGTTAATAAATACTTCTGAGTTTGCAGTCATGTTCAAGAATTTCCTCTTGATAGATATTAATATGTGCCTCATGTCTTTTTCAGATAAAGCAGTTAGAGCATATCAGTGCCATAAATTAAAAATTAGATGTAGAGGAAATCCTCAGATTTCCCAAGAGAATATCTCACATTATTCCAATTCCAAGATACATTTATGATGTACTCTATTGGTTAAGAATTGAATGCTGCCTTTTTTAAAACAAAGATTTTCCCCATGTAGCCCTAATCATGGCTAAATGCATAATTATTGACTTGTGGAAAGCAGAAAACTCTGCCATGATTAATAACTTGGTATTGGATTTGAAAGCAGAGCTCTAATCAGGACAATGTAGGAGACAAATAATCTAAAGGTCTTTTTCATCAAAATTTAATTTGAAAGATAAAACAATTCAATATGTCTTGAGACTTATCAGCTGATACGTATTGGTACACGCAATGCAATCTGCTAAAGCAGCAAAAAATTGTGCCTGAGATGTCTCTGGAGCTGATTGTGTGGCTCCCTTATGGAAAGGGGCTCTCCAGGTTTCAAGGCTGTAAGATTAAGTCAGAGCATCTGAACTAAACACTTTTTGAATTAGCTGTTCTTACACGTGTGTGTGTGTATAATGCACAGCTACACCTGACACATTTTGGATGTCAGGTTAGGATGTAACCAGGCCCAAGGACTGGAAGGACTGAGCATGTCTTATTTTCACCCATGGTCCTGCCAGGGTGACTCAGAGAATGGGACTTGTTCAGTGACTCAGTTTCCCCCCGTATGCAGATCAGCCCAATAGTTTCTGTGAACTTCTTAACTGGTTTTGGCATTACAGGAGAGCCTGAAAAGTTTTGCAGTCTGTAACAGCAGACTCGTTTGCCTGGTCTTAATCCTCCTGTGCACTGTATTTACTTTGTGGCTAGACAGATACTCTCATATTCAGCATGGCCTTCTGGCCCCAGGCATCTGATGAGTGAATGCAAAGTAATATAAGGGGGAATTCTGCTATCCACATAAGTGATTGTGTCTTTCAAATATGTACAGAGGGAATTTTTCTTCACCTTATTCAGTATGAATGCAAGGAAAGGAATTTATAAGCTTTGCTTCCTTGCCCTCCTCCTCTCAGAAAATGAAAAGCAAAGCTGTTGGATACACTGAAAGAAATGGGGAGACATTTTTTAAAATTTACCAAAAGTCTACATGCATTTCAGAAATCTCCAAGGAAGCAGAATGAGCACATTCCCATTAAAATCTCATCAGGTGCCTATCTAAGTCTTTAGCTGTTTAAATGCTCCATCTAACACTGTATTGTTTTTATTCCTTTGTGATTTGTGCTTTTCCTTTCAACAACAAATGTGCAAAAGTGGCTGGACTGAAAGAGCCGGGCATACTGAGCCCTGAGATTTGTTTGTTTAAGTAAACACTGCAGGGTTAGGCATTGTCTGAAATCCTGCCCCAAGCGTCCTCATCAGGAGAGGCTACAGCAGGAGAACTGCTCAGGATGTCACCTCTAGGGTCTGATCACATCCCAGGCATGGAGACCTTTTTTTTTGAGGCTCTATCCCTTCACTGCTACCACAAAAACTCTTGGGTGGAACAATTTTCTTTTACAAGACCCAGTCATAAAGGGTACTTGGAAGAAAGGGAGGTGAGACAAGAGAAATGGCTCTGCTCACCTGCAAAACTTTTGAGTGCTTCCCTACAAGGCTTCAATCATGAAGTGTTAAGGCTCCTTCCTGCTGAGAGCTGCTCTTGCGCTGCTGTCACAGTGTGCCACTGTCTCCACATCCAAGCAGTATGACACTTGTTTGTGACAAAATTTCCACTGAGTCCCGTACAAACGGGGGATATTACTGCTTTGTAGTGAGGTGTTTGGTCTAAACTAAAAAAATTTGGAAAGGAGAAGAGGAGGAAGGTTGGTATTCAGTGTAAGGACTTTTTCTTCAAGAGAGAAATTGCAGAAGTACCCATGATATGCATTTATATAGAAGTAATTCAGAAGCTTTACACCAACCAGCTTGCTTTTCTTCTTAAAGCTTTTGTAGATGATTTATGAAAAGTGTTATTTCTATTATTCAAGCATATGAAAAGAAGAAAATTAACTCATTACATTATGTGGACAGTCAAAAGAAGAGTTAAATGGACCATACGACTTTCCCTTAAAACATTAATTTTCTTGTGTTGTCTTTGATTTCCTTCATAATAAAATGTTCCCAATAGCCACTGGGTATTACTGTATGAAAGATAAATTAGATCGCTCCTATTAGATGTAAATCCTTTCCTAGGCTTGTCATCAGGACATGATTATTGTAAATTTCTCTATACATGTGAAATGCCAATCCCCGAACACATTTCCTGTTGGAAAACAAGAGATTTTCAGAGTCTTTTCATTTAGATACTGTCAACTTGATGGCTGTGGAAATGCTTTTTAAATGAATGATTAAGGACTGTATCTTAAGTTTGGAAATTGGTTTTTCTCCCCTGAATAAGTTTAATTCTGCAGCATCAAGGAGACCTGCAGATGCTCAGCAGTTCTCACAGCAAAGCCACACAACATTACACGGGCACAGCTCGGTTTTATGACTCTTGATGTCTGTAGCACCTGAAAACCACACTCACCTGGTGGGCCTCTCTTTATGTGAGGAGTGAGACTTGAGAAATTCCTGTCACTGTGACTTCTGGTGGGACCTGGGCATCTGGGAGACCTGCCCTGCCTGAGCTGTGGGGCAGGGCAGAGCCTTCAGCACTAATCAACCTTTTCAAAAATAATAGCTAGGAAGGGCATGTTGGTGCAGATGATGCAGGTTTGAAAGGGAAAGAAACAAACACTTTCTGAGCTAGAACCTCTCTTAACTGTTAAAGTTTCTTGAAGATGTTGTTTTGGAATTTTTTCTCCTTTGGTTTAATGTAAGGTCAGTATTTCTGATCTAGACTATGCATACAAACATCCTAAGGCTTATGGAAATGGATCTAAATCAGTGCTCTTGTGAAAATCATACAATAAACTGTGAGTCATGCATGGAGCACCTACACAGTTCAGATGCAGAATTTCAGCCCTTCTGTTGTACATCAATTATTGCACTAGTTTTGAATACTCAAAAACATGAGATGCTTAACAAATGCTAGATAATAGCAAGAGGCCAGTACATTCCAGAGTGTTTGTGTACAATAATTACTATCCCCAAATGAAATTTTTTTTAAACCAGTGTTTGAAAATCTTTCAGTCCAATTACCCTAAAAATCATCCATTAACAATAGAGAGTAAAACTGGATTACTTTCTGCATCTCAGCTACACTAATTTTTGAATGATGTGGCTTCAGTTAATTCTCTCAAGGTCAGCATGATTCCAGCTGAAGCTGACCCACAACACCCTTACACACTGGAAATGGGATGTCACCTACAGGAGAAAAAAGTGCTTTTAGGTGCAGGATTTATACATACTGGGCATTTTAGTTTGTGCTGTCTGCCTTAGAGCAATGAGAGCCAAGGCTTCTGCAGGAAATTATGTCTCTCCCTCTGGTCCCCAAGACAGAGACATTGTCTAAACATCACAAAGTTGGCAGCAGAATAGTGGGTAGACTAGCAGGACTCATCACTTGTTGCCATAGATTTTCCAGTTGATGATGATAAAGGTCTTTAAAATGTAATTCAGTTAAATATCACAAAGAACTTTTCCAGTAAGCTTCAGTTAATGCCAAAATTATATTACCAGAAATATAAAGATTTATGCTTTTATTTCCACTGTTAATTCCTTTTAAGTTCCCTGTGGATTAAAGATTCATGTGTAAGAAACACGGACAGCTAAGTATATCACTTTGTATAGCACACATAAAATTAAAGGCATTTTTAAAGTTACATTTTTGAATGTTAACTGCCAAGATGGTGTATAAAACAAAAAGCTATCATGTAATCTGAATTGTCTCTATATATCCTGTGTAACAGCCGACAATGAATATTTATTTAAGCAAATATTTTCCAGCCTTTCATGCTAGAGTTTGTGTTTGTTTGAGTCTGATTTGAATAAACAGAATGCTCTACAATAACTATAACTAATATCTTTAGGCACATAATGTTTGAGATGGATCTGCAATTCAGTGCAGCAATATTCAACTGCAGAAGAATTGTTGGCTTTAACCAGGAGCTAAAATACAGCTCTGATTTCACTGGTACTGCATTGTAACTGTGAATTCTGTAGTGCTGAACAAAATTAAAGTTTCAGTTTAATTTTTATGAAAAGGAAATAGATTCTTGTTAAATTGAGCAGTATCATTACATTTGTTTAGCATTTACCAGACGTGGATAATGGAGTCACAAGTGTTCAGGACACAGAGCATTAATAGTGCATCAGATCACTTATAAAAGCACAAGGTAATAATGGTTATTAATAGAACTGTAGAATATGGGATTTTAAGAGGCAGTTTTTCTTTACAACACAAGTTAAGGGGAAAATCTACCAATTCATATTTTATGGAAGGTTTTGTATTAGGCTCAGTTACCTGTACACATTAATCTCAACAATTGGCATCCAAATTCACCCCAGGAAATGCACCCCAGGAGCTCTCCTGGTGCCATTGTGCATCTCCCACATAGAGATCTCCCATCTCCAATGGGTCTTTTAATCTTGCCAGTGCAAATTGCCACCATCCCAGACTGGTACCTATGGCTGTGAGTGTTTACAGCGTTGGTGGAGATGACAGGGTTGCAGCCCCACTAAAAATTGTCCTTGCAGTGCTTTTATGCTTTCTGTTCCACCCAGATTTCACTGGGAATTAATGTCTGTAACTAAAGGCACTGCTTTGGCTTAAGTATTTAACAGGCCTACACAACATAAGTGAATGCCTGTCTGCTGTTTGCTGACACAAACCTTACAGTTCTTATTTCCTTTCTGGGACTTTACTGAACTCTCTGCTTATAGCTTACCAGTACAGTGAAACATTTTCCTTCCACTAAATCCACTTTCACTAAATCCCTGATACACTAAAAGTTTATCTCCAGCCAGTATCACATGATGCTGTCTAGCCTACACACCACTTAGGAAATGCCAAACTTCTTATGATTAATCCTCTGACCCAGAAAGTCAGGTTCCATTGTGCTGCCTGCCTGTCCTGCCTGGGGATTGTGAGATCCTCACAAGAAATCTGCTTTGCAGAGCAGTCTACCTTCCTCTCGTATGGAACTGAATTGTTACAAGAAAATGCATTGAATTTTGCAGAGGTTTGGGTTTTAAAAAATTTTCCTACCTTCAGATACCTACAAGAAGGGCCAGTCCTGCTTCATTAATGAATTCTTTTATTTTCTTGGAGATTTCATGGAAATTAGTCCATGAGTTGGCCTTGAAGGGTGGAAGAAAAAGTGTGATTTAGGCAACAGTTTACAACTGATCCATGCCTTAGACTCAGTTGTGTCCTACAATCAGTCAGTACCCAATGCTGAACCTGATGCAAGTCCTGGTAGTGACAATAAATGTGTTCCAGACAGACCATGAGTTGACAAAGCTCCCTATGAGCACAGCTCCTGCTTTGTTTGTAATAAACTATGAAAATGCAGAGCTATATTTTTGTGTTAGCTTCAGATTAATTTCTTTTTTCTCTGTGCACGGAGTGAAAAATGAACAGGGGATTTTTAGGAGCATATTTATTTGTATGTTCCATCATTTTTCTGCGTGTTTGTGTTTATGTATCATGCAGTTGAGATGGATGGATGTAAGTAGTCCCACTAAATTCAGCATACCAGGAAGGGGTGGAGGGTTGGAAGCAGCTTTGAGATTTTCTGAGCAATACCACATTATTAACTCAGAGACAATCTTTTCTTGACTATAGATATACACAGGCAAGACATTGCAAACAGAGCTACAGACACAGAGATTAATTTTCAAAATGTGCTATAACCAGTTCCCTCCTCCAGGTGAAAATGTTTGTGGTTAGAGCAGAGCATGGTGGCAGGTGGACAAAAGAGGGGTGGTTGGAGAAAGCAAGTGAAATCTGTCTGGGAAAGGGCTCCCAGCCTGTGGTGTAGTACATCATCTGCTCATCTCCAGATTTCCTGCTTTCCATCCATCCAAACCCTTAAGGGTTGGTAATTTGGGTTTTGCTTAACCTCAGGATACCTTCGTCCTTAGAGTGAGGGTCAGAATCTGGAGATCCTCAGAACTTTTCCTCACCTTGTTTTGTCCACCAATGTTTGGACATATTTAGCATTGTCAGATTGATGTGCCTGTAACATTGTGTTGGATTTTTAACCTTACATTGAGATATTTTATATATGGGAATGGAGCCTACAAGAAAGACAGAAATGGACTTCTCACAAGAGCATGGAATGACAGGACAAGGGGGAGTGGATTCAAACTGAGAGAGGGTTGAGATTTGGTATTAGGAGACACTGGCACAGGTTGCCCATCCCTGGAAGTGCTCAAGGCCAGGTTGGATGGAGATTGGAGAAACCTGGGATAGTTGAAGGTGTCCCCTGCCATGGAGGGGAGTTAGAACTCGATGGTCTTCAAGGTGCTCTCCAAACAAGGCCATCCTATGATTAAATATGTGTATACTTCATAACTTTTGCTATTGACTTATAATGATTAAATGAATGAGCATGTACTGTCTGTTTGTTTATTCAGTTGTTTTTAGTAGAAATGAAACTATATGAAGATAGGATTGACTTATGTGTATGTAAATTGTTCCTCATCAGAAGCTGCCAGAATAAATGTGAGGACAAGTGATAACAAAGCAATTACAGAAAATGCTAGAGAAAACTTCAGGTCCTGAGGTGCTTATTGTTGGATAGATGACAGTGATTATTCCAAGGGAGTTGAAAAGTCTGATGCATTCCACGAATGAACCATCTTTATCTATGAATCCCAAACGTTCCTAATAACCATAGAATTAAATTTTCCTAACTCTGCAAAAGATCCCATGAATGTTTTTCTATCCTTGTTATAACTCTTGTCTTCTTTAGACAGTGGGAGTCACATGCCAGTGCCATATGTCTACCTAAGTCAAATGCCTCCCACCAGAAGTTCTTCCATGTGTTGTAGTTGATTTATATTCATAAAAAACATTCAAGAAATGATTCAGAAATTGTAATTACTTGGTAATGTCAGAAATTGATTAATTAAATGCTCCACTGTTTACTCTGCATTTTTAAGGCTGCTAAAATTTCTGGGCATTTTCTTACAGCATCAGAATATTTGCTGGGTGAAGTTTATTAATGTAAATTGGATTTGACATAAACAAGACTACAGCTAATTATTTCATGTAAATATACACACTGTGCAGCAGCAAACTCATAAAATCTGCACATCTTCCTACACTTTTTTTTATCTCTGTTTTAGCTAAATAGCTGTTGCCTTAAATAACACTGTCACCTTTTCATTCGTGGAATTGTTGGGCTGTTAACATTTGTGTCTCTAACATCTCCTTAACTTACACATGGTCATCAATAACTTCCAGCAACCAGGAACTCATATATGTACCATTATGCTAAGTTTCACTTTGTTTATTTTATATTTCACTGGACAGAGAGATTTTATACTCAGTGAGGACAAGAATTTTCCATAAGGTGCAGTAAATGGGAGAGCAGCCCCAAACCTGCCCAGGAGACACTGCCAGGGTGCTGTGGTTATCCATATTCATTCTTCTACTTGGACAAAAGGCAAATTTTTTCCCATTTCCTGCTGAAATCTTTGGCTGGTCCAGTGATCTTGGTGGCTTTTTTGGTTGGTTAAAAGCTCAAAGGGTTCTTGGTGGTTTCCTTCCTCTGGGACAAGCACTGGTGAGTGCAGCCCATACTCTGCACCATCACCTGCACGTGCTGCAGCTCCTGCTCCCTGTCACTCAGGGTCAGGACTTATCCAGCCACTTGAACCTCAGGACAGATGGATATCCATGGAGATGTGGCCTTTGTGGAGACTGTTTTGGCTCCATATCCAAATTAAGGACATCCACATGTCAATGCTGTAGGGATGTATGTACCCAATTACTCTGTCCATGGGTATCAAAAGCTCCACAACTTAGAGGATGTAAATACAAACTTTCCTACTCTGATATCATCCTTTTCTATTTCAAGATGACTCTAGTAAACTCCAGGTAATGCTTTGGGGTTTTTTTTTGACTGATTTATACTTTCAGGGAAAGAAAATCAGCTAAAAGCAGCATTGATTTACCTGCTGGACAAAATGTCCAGTTTCCTTTTTTTCTACAGCTAAATGGAATAATTTGCTCAATATTTAGCAGAAATGACATAACTTCTATAGCCTGCTATTTGCATAGGAAAAATATAAGTTTGTTTGCAGCTACCCAAATCAGCCAAGCACCTGGAAATATGACTGAGGGTAGTGGGTCCTACCAAGTCTGTTCCTCAATTTCCAGCATGTGATCTACTGGTCCACTAAGCCAGGGAAGAGCTCTGCAGATTACTGGTCCATACATTTCTCCTGCACATGCCTGCCTGAGACAGGAGATTTGCTCCTAGAGAATTTCTTACTGGCAAACAGAAGGGGTTATAAGCTGGTGGAAAACAGCATAAAACTTCAGCATTCTCTCTCCCTGTTCTCTTCCCTGTGGGGAAAGAACACCAACATAAGTGTCACTGAGTAGCAGGGTACCCACGCTGTTATCCCAGGGACTGAACTCCTTTAGGGACAAGTTGGCAAACCCAAAAGCAGCTCTGTGTGCCAGCTGCAGATCTGGCTAGCATTCCTCTGAGAGCTGTCCCTGCATCTCTGTCCTCAGGGAGCACAGGGTGCAGAATCTGTCTATCAGTTAATGAGCTTCTGCTATTTTGGGCTTTACTGAACTCTGCTGCTGTCTGTGGATGGTGCTGGTTAATGGGGTGCAAAGTAGAAGCCAAACAGCAGCAGGAGGAAAACCCAGCTGATTTTTTATGAAAACAACTGGCTTCAAATGAATTGGTAAATCAGTTTTAATCACTGCAGCTGAGATGTAATATGAACTGTTTACTGAGGCTTAAGTGATTTTGAACAATTAAGAAATTTGCTCAATATATTTATTAAAATAATCATTACTGCTTTTTCCATAGTGGTGTAATGTGCATGAGGGCTCTTGCCAGCCTCCTGCTCCATTGCAGAGCTTTCAGTGTACACTTTCCTGCCAGCCGTTAATAAACCCTTCAATTAAAATAATGTTGAAATCCTGTAGAAAAATAATAAATCAGCAATAACGGCAGTTTTAAAATATATTATCTTTAAGCCACATGGTTTAGCTTTCATTGTTATGTAGGACCAAAAGTGAGTAGTCTAGCCAGGTGTGGTATTGAAATGAGTGAAAAAATACTAATACTGAAGGCTTTTTTTTTTTTAATACCTGATTTCTTTCTAGTAGGCAACAGAAAGCTCACTCAATTCTCATTGATATTGCTTTTGGATATGAAAAACATTTTCTATTCAAGAATACATATATATAAATATATGTGTGTGTCCTCTTAGGCTGCTGGGAAAAAAGTCTATTTTCTATCAAAGGTTTATGCAGCTGGAAGAAAACATAATTTTCAATATTTTACAAAAGTCCTAATATTCCCTGAAGTCACTCTCCTTAGATTTAAAGCTTTACCCCAGGGCACTCTTCCAAGATCTTTGGAAAATGACTTGTGTCTCCACACTCAGTGTAACAGCTTACACGTCCCCCTTGCTGCTTTGCTAACATCATTTCCTAATTGCAACAGTCTGCTGTTTGGCTGCAGACAGCTTTGTTGTTGTTTGATTTCTAATAACCTTTCCCTGTGAAAATGTGACTTCCTGAACTGTAGCAGATGATTGTGGGCTCTCCATGGAGCTCCCTGTCTCCAGGGCTGGATGGCTCCAGACACTCAGAGGAACTTGTCTGTGTGCTTATCCCGCTGCTCATTTGGTTTTTCTCTGCTCCCCAGTGACCAACATTTTCCTCTGTGGAGCACAGGAGCCTCAGACCATGCTGGTGCTTTCCTGCCTGCTTCCAAATACAAATTTAGGGGAATCAAGGGGTAGTGCTGTGGAAGAGTGGGCTAGGGCTTTCTGCACAGTCTGCCCCAGCTGAGCTGGGAATGGAATTGGATGTGCCAAGGGGGAATGGGAAGCTCTGTTTGGATTGTGAAGGCTGAATATGGTGTTTGCCTCCCAGCCCAGCTTCCCAATGGGTCTGCAGGAACAGCACTGGGTCCCTGTGTCCCTGTTTTCTGCAGAGCTCAGGCACCTCAGCCCTGCACAAGGCCCTTCCCTGGGAGCTGTTCAGGACAGGAGAGGGGTGGCAGGGGGACAGTGGCCGTGTCCCCATGTGCCTGGCTCAGGTGTGTGGGTTTGGGGTGTCTGTGCTGCAGGAGGGGCCAGTCCCACCCATGGCCCAGCCCAGCACAGGCAAGCCTTCATCTCCTGAGTAGCCCTATTGAATTAAGTACGTAATCAAGTGATTTGCTGGTATCCTTAATCCTTTTCACATCTTGCTAAGCTCATTAAACTCTCTTTGATACCAAGCTGTGCAGGTTCCTTAAGAGAAGCAGAGACTCTAGGCTATTCCTCTGGCTTGAATTTATCACCTCCAGCTTCCAGCAAGGGACTCCTGTGCTGGGAGCCTAAGGCTGCTCGAAGGGTTTGCTCTGTAACAATGGATGGGAAAATGTTCTGTGTGCTAGATAATTTTTGATACCCTGCCCAGCACAACAACAGGGATATGCCAGAACAAATACCCAAGTAACCAACCAAAATACCGAGCAGTGGATCCCGGGCCTCGGTTGAGGCACTTCATTTCCTTTCTCTTCCCTGTTTTTTCCTGACAACCATCCAGCTAACAAAGAAGAGAAAAATAAAACCCTAAAAAACTGGCAAAACAATGAAGCATTGCAAAGTGAGATCTTTAGGTCTGTCAAAAAAACATGTTTAGGTATGTTTCTAGGCTTGTGCTTCAACTCAAATCAGCAACAATCTGGGTAAAGCAATTCTCTAATGCTCTCTAAATTAGATGAGCTGGTATGTGACATTTGCTTGCCATCTTCTCCTGCATGCCAGAATACATGCAGCTGTTAGAAAGATTTTCTACTGCATTTAAATGTATTACAGAAGGTTTTCCCCTTAGAACAGTGCGGTTATATGTGCCATCATAGGAGAAAACATGGAGGAGTGAATTTCTCATGACTGCAAGGTAACTAATTCAGAAGAAAAGGGACAGGTTTCACTCATTATTCTGTAAAGGATTTTAATTTATTTTTTTGTTTAAATCACAAAGTTCTCAGTAATCATGGAAGTTGTGAGGAATGGCTGGAGGTAGGAGTGAGACTCCAAGCAGAGCCAGCAGTGCAGGCTGCTGAGATCCAGGCATGGAAAACAGCATGGATGGCAATTCTACCACCAACACAATACTACATGACAGTATCAAATGTACATAAATACTTTAATTTGGAGTCTGCAACTTCAGATTGGAAATGCTGCATCATTTCAGAAATATTGACTTGGCCTTACACAGCTTCACCCCCTCCTGCTCTGCAGGTGCTTGGTGTCCATTGTTCTAGGGGAACAGGAAGAATTGTGACCCCCCTTTGAAACTTTGGGGCTGCTGTGCTTTTACAGCCTTTCTCTCCCATTTGGTTGTTCTGTCTCATTAGTATCTAATGTGAGTTCCATCATGTCTGCCTAAATTATTTTATCTTTACATCAGAAAACCATGCTCCACATAATCTTTCAGACTCCACAGTTCTCCATGCTGCTCAGAGCCTGCATGGCACAAGCATTCACATGACAGAGCTCCAAGGAAGCTACAAAATACTTGTATTTCCCTTCTAGATGTGATCTTTGGGCACTGTGAAGTGCTTTAATGAATTGTATACATTGTCTTGTTGAATATAAAGTCAGAGAATCATTTAGGTTGGAAAAGACCTTTGAGGTCATTGAGTCCAACCATAAACCAGTGTGCTTACTTTGGGGTTTTTACTCACATTTTCTGCTGTCACTGAATGTGCCAAGTCATTCTAAATCACGAAGCTGTTCTAAATCTCAAGTGACTGTTTGCTATTTGCTTCACACTGACAGAATGATAACACTGGGTTCTGATCCAGGGATGGCAGAGTTTGCCTTACTGGAGAGTTGATAAGAGAGCAGAAACCTGGGCTTGGGGACAGGGGCCATGTCTGAAGCAGATGGCTTGCTGCAGACACAGCTGGCACATCAATGTGCCAGAAGAAAGGAGGTGCTGCTAACCACCATCAAATCATGGTTGGTTTTTTACATCACTTTTGCACACTGACAAGATTACATACTCCCAGGCTGCAGGATTTTAAAGGGAAAGAGAATGCTTCTGATCTGTAATAGGAAAACCTTAACATCAAGGCAGCAGTCATACAGGATAAACACAGTGCTTTCTTTCCCCCTATTGTCCTTATTTCCAGAAAACAGTTTTAAGCAAATTGCTTCAGAATGAGGTTTTTGTATTATCATGGTAGAATTATGCAGAATAAAACTGCTGATCCTATCTTTGCCTGTAGGGCAAAGTGCACTGATGAATAAATCAGGAATATTGTTTAATATTACATTAAAAAGATGTAGAGGTATTAATACTAATTTATGCCAGATTCATTGTGGTAAAAAAAATATGAAGTAAAATTGGGAACTTGTTTTAAAGAACTTGATACTGCAACTAATCATCATTATATATTTGTACAGTGTCTATTTTGTGAACTCTAATATATGTGTACTGCAGAATGACTTTACTAGAATTAGCTTACAAGAAGCTTCCTGCTTAATTGCCACTAAAACTCACGGTGTTTCTCAGGATTTACATTATTTAATGTGCTCTGAAAGAAACAGCTATGTGATGCTTCTATTTACAGCAGTGTATGAAAATCAAGCATTCTATGAAAATCAAACTTGGGGCAACCACAGAGTTTGATGGAAAGTTTTATAATGCCCAAAGCTTTTCAAGCCATGCAGTTTGAACAGGATATGGCTGAGATGCTTTTGCAGAGACTCCTTGAGAGCAGAGTCCTGCTCTTGCATCCTGTCTGTGCCAGGGACCTTTCCCTTTCTTTGTGCCTTTGCAGGACCATTCTCCTTCCCTCTCTCTCTCTTTCTGAACAAGAAAATAATTATTGTGGACAGAAACACAGAGTCACTTGGAACAATTCCAGTCCTGAAGAATAAAAATGTACATTTATATATAAATTATGACCAGTAAAATCAGCCAACATTTATCTTCACCTTGAGGAGACACAATGATGTACAGTCCCTGTAGTGGCTGTCTCATACTCCTGGTCATGAAGATAAATGGCTCAGAAGAAACAACTACTTTGCAACAGAAATCCATATTTGTACACAAAAAGAAATAATAATAGTGAAGAGACAAGCTCTAATACAAACAGGAACCCCACAAAGTGATTCTGTGATGAGTCCAAAGGTAAAACAATGCAGCTATAAAAATTGAGCTTTTGTCTCCAGAAAGTAGAGATGGATTCTTTTCTATGTAGAACTCCAATACTTGAAATTTCCTGAACTATGAAGTTTGAGACATATTTTTTGCTTTGGTGAGATATTTCAGGACAGTTATATTATTACTGATAGACTTTCAGAATAATAGTAATGTGACTGTGTTGGTACTGCTGTCATCCAAATATATCACACTATATCACGTTATTCTGTGGGCTCATTCTGAAATATTTGATATAAATAACACTGATGTTGCCTTCCTGCTGGAAATGAGGTGGTGTATTTCTAGTACTGACAGATTTC
The DNA here is from genome assembly GCF_009819885.2 of Catharus ustulatus. Lineage (NCBI taxonomy): Eukaryota > Metazoa > Chordata > Aves > Passeriformes > Turdidae > Catharus > Catharus ustulatus. The sequence goes on along the minus strand of NC_046227.1, from coordinate 32,424,523 downwards.
TCTGCTGAGAATAAACATCATCTCTTTGCATTGAGTTTAAAGAATAGGCTTCAATAGGAAAAAATCCAAATTTTTCATCTGGTCAAGATTATTTATCAGAAATTCTGTCTAGACACAAGGACAGGATCTTTCATAGAGCTGATATTGCAAGTTATTGCATTTGCAAAAGTTGGACTGGAAATAATATAGGAGCTGAGTTATAGCTTCATTTTCAAATAGGGTACATACTATAGTATTTTTCATACTGCCCATAAAATAAATATTTGAGTCAAATATTCAGTTCACTTTGATTTATATCTAAAGTAAACAAAATGTGCACCAAAACCAGTGACTGCAATGCTGGGAAGTTATTTTTCAGTCTGGGTCCAGGGAAGATTATTCTGGGCTCAGAATATGGATATTAATTTATTTGTGCTGCTTGTGTATCCTCAGTGCCTCTTGTCTTCCCCTCAAATAATCTCTGAAGAGTGCATTAGGCTACTGCCTTGTTCATGTAACATAAATCCAAATGTGGATTTAATCTAGATTTTTGCATCACTCTGATTTCTATGTATGTGGGATAACTTTGGGAGCACGCCACAAACTGACTCTGACTAGATTTTACTCAAAATTTTACAACATTGAAGAAACTAATATTTTAATAATTTTTCATTTAGGAATATATGGACTCCAACAAATACATCGAGCATTTAGTGACTCAGCTGGAAGAGCAGCGCTGGAATTTATGGAGGCAAGTACTGTGCCACGCATATTTATTTATGTTGCTATTTTGGAAACGAAACTTCAAGCCATAGTTTCCATTTTTGAGTTCAGAAGAACGATTGGGTATTCAGTTTCTCCATTTTTGAATTCTTTGCTGACTACAAAACCTTACCTCATGAAATAAGCAGGGCAGCACACGCGAGTCGGATCATGCCTTTGTTAATCAGGGCAGTTGCGCACATGCACGGGTTTATTCATGTTAAAGTTTCTGGGCAGTGGATGCTAACCCTACTTCAGATTCTTTCAGCTGGGCTGAATTTCAGAAAATGTCTTATATCCCTGAACATAAGTGTTTTCATTGAATGGCTCACAAAATCTAGCCAAAATACCACCATAGCGGCACTGCCAATTGAGAGTTTTGAAACTAAAATACAATTTTGCAGTACTCGTGATAGTCTGGATTTTCTGTATCTTCTCTGTTCATGTTGCCCAGACTTCACCCTGGTTTGAGCAAAGCAGGGATTGCTACATGCTGGTGAGTGTTTTTACACAGACTACAGCAAATTTGGTAACTGCTCAAATCCTATCTAACATAATGTTTAATACAAAGGAACTGGAATAATAGCAGTGATAAAATTCCTTCAACATTCACAGCAGATTTTTTTTAATGCAATATTTAACTTTTTTTTTTCTGAAGACATATGAACAGTGACACTCTTTTAAAACACAGTCAAATATAAAAGTACAGTAATTTCACGACTATAAGGCGCACCCTTTTGACTAAAATTTTCCCTGGAACCCGGAAGTGCGCCTTATAGTCCGGTGCGCCTTATCTGATGGACAAAGTTCAAAAAAATTGCCTACCCGGAAGTGCGAGCCGCGAGCCACGGGGGGAGCCGGCAGGGCCATGGCTGCCAGGTGGAGGCGGGGCGGAGCAGCGGCGGGCACGCCCCAGCCCCGTGCAGGCGGAGCCGCCCCTCCAGAGGCACGCCCGGGCCCCGTGCAGGTGGAGCCGCCCCTACACAGGCACGCCCCAGCCCCGTGCAGGTGGAGCCGCCCCTACACAGGCACGCCCCAGCCCCGTGCAGGCGGAGCCGTCCCTCCAGAGGCACGCCCCAGCCCCGTGCAGGCGGGACGGCCCCTCTAGAAGCACCCCCTGGCCCCGTGCAGGCGAAGCCGCCCGTCCAGAGGCACCCCCCGGCCCCGTGCAGGCAGAGCCGCCCCTCCACAGGCACCCCCTGGCCCCGTGGAGGCGGCACGGCCCCTACAGAGGCACGCCCGGGCCTTGTGGAGGCGGAGCCGCCCCTCCACAGGCACCCTCCAGCCCCGTGGAGGCGGAGCCGCCCCTCCAGAGGCACCCTCCAGCGCCGTGGAGGCGGAGCCGCCCCTCCACAGGCACCCACCAGCCCCGTGGAGGCGGAGCCGTCCCTCCAGAGGCACGCCCCGGCCCCGTGCAAGCGGGACGGCCCCTCTAGAGGCAACCCCCGGCCCCGTGCAAGCGGGACGGCCCGTCCAGAGGCACCCCCCGGCCCCGTGGAGGCGGAGCCGTCCCTCCAGAGGCACGCCCCGGCCCCATGCAGGCGGAGCCGCCCCTCCACAGGCACCCACCGGCCCCGTGGAGGCAGAGCCGCCCCTCCACAGGCACCCACCGGCCCCGTGCAGGCAGCACGGAGGGGCGGCGGCCATAGCCCGGCCCCGGAGAGGCAGCACGGAGGGGCGGCCGCCATAGCCCGGCCCCGGAGAGGCAGCACGGAGGGGCGGCGGCCATAGCCCGGCCCCGGAGAGGCAGCACGGAGGGGCGGCGGCCATGCCCCGGCCCCGCCGGATGCAGGCGGGCCTGGGGCCCCGCGGCACCGCGCCTGCCAGGTACAGGCGGGCCCGGGGGCCAATGGCTGCCGGGTTGAGGCGGGGCCTCGGCCAGCAACCGCGCGGAGGGAGCTGGGGGCGGAGCCTCGCTGCAAAAAAAAAGTGCGCCCTATAGTCCGGTGCGCCTTATCTGATCTACAAAGTTGCAAATTTTGCCAACTCCCGGCGGGTGCGCCTTATAGTCCGGTGCGCCTTATGGTCGTGAAATTACTGTATCTTCAGGGAATAATTTAATGTTCATAGACTGAAACTTATTTCACCTTAGTTCTGATCAAGGGAGAAATAATGATCTGTCTGATTTTTCAGGTGAATGACTCTCATGTACAGAAAAAGAGCACCTTTGCACATGCCAGTATTAATTTTTCTGCACCTCACAAACTTTTTGATCTATACAATATAAAGTAATATCACAGCATTTACAGCTTACAGCATTATGATATTGACTCTTATTTACAGGCAAAATCCAAAAGTTTGTGCTTAAATCCTCCTTTCTAAAAAGTAGCTAAATATAATTGGCACAAAAGATTGAAGTTTTCATTTAACTTTACAGAATTCAGGACACTAACTTTGTAAGAATGAAGGTGATAACATTATATGCAGATGACACTATTGTGGTTAAATATAAATGAATAATAAAATATTAAAAAGTCTTTGAAAAGTAGCAGGGGTAGTGACTTTATTATGAACAGACATACAGATGTGTTCTGAAAATGCAGTGGTTTTGAAGAACTAAAAACATTAATTTATTTTTAAGATTATTTATTTTTATTATTATTTTTATGGGGTGTTGGCATAAAAAGTTAAGACTGGTAATGAGCACTACAAGGAAAACCCTTCTGGTTTAGCCAGTTTTCTTTGAACACTTTATTCCTGTCTTTTAAATCTCTGAGAAGTTTCATGGTGAGGATTATGCTAATAGCTGGCACTACACAGGGGCAGTGCTGGGCTGTCTACAGCCAGACAGATGTCCTAATAAATCAGCAGAGCCCTCTCCTCAGCCTTCATTATGCTCTTGATTTGTGACTGCCATGATCTGAGCCCAGTGGGTCACTGGGTGCTGAACCTGACAGTGACCGATGACCCCGCTGTACTGGGGGTGAGCCCATAAAACTGACACACACAAATTCTGCCCATTTAGCTCCTCCAGCCTCACTCACAGCCAGCACAGATTTATAGTGCCCAGCCTGAGGCACAGGAGACTAAACCCAATGCCATGGTGTGCATATCAATTTTACATTTCCCTTACATTTCCACATGTACAATGGGAGCCTAAAAGACATTGGGGGGGGGCAGGGGCAAAATTTCTTTTCAGTTTACAGGAGACTGTTTAGACATGGCATTAGCATCTGCTGTGGAACATTTATTGCTGTAATTGCTGTCCCAGGAGGACTGGCTATGCTTAGGTCATGTTTTATGGCTTTCCACTAAAGCAGACCTCTAACCCAGCTTTTCTTAAAACCTTGACTACAGCAAGGGAAGGTACCTCAGTAGTTTGTGAAGATGCAAATTTTTTTAACACAGCTTTTCTTATGCTGGACATTTCACAGTAGTTATTTTCATGTTACATATAGCATATTTGACTTTTCAGTGGTTCCCCTATTTCTCAGGTTGGAGCTAAACATATTTACCCAATGTGAGACAGATTTGACCCCTATCAGTGTAAATCACCAACATTTACCATTGGAGGTGATGTACAGTAGTGGTTGTGCATCTCCATGTATCAGTTATAAAAAGAAAACAACATTATTTTGGATGTCTCTGCCCTATCCTGTCTGGAAATAGCTTTAAACAGGACAGAATTAAGTCAGGCGAGTGGAATCCCCCTGTCATGTTGTTTTCTACCGTACCATTTAATGCTTTAGTTCAGCTGATGTATAATCTTTATGGCAGAATCATATGGACAATCAACATGAGAAACAAAAGTTTGCTGCTGCAGTCTTTCCTAACTGACTTGATGGTAAATCATAATTTTTGAATCTTGACACACTGAGCAGCAGCAGCAATTACTAATTCTCTTAACAGAAGAAAGAAGTCATAATTCAGCATAGGATGATTATTACCTGAATAAGCAAAGGTCAGACCCTGGTCTTAAGACCTTTCCAGGGAATTTTATTAGTAGTGCTACTGGAACCAGGACCAAGAATTCAGACTGCCTTGGTGAAAGCCTGAGGACATGTTGCAGTTCAGACATGACTAATAAGTTAATGAAGGTCAAACAGCCCTTCCTTACCTTATTACAGTAATGTAAAACACAGAGGGGAGGGACCAGAAATGCACATGAGGATTGCATTGCATTTCTCCTATGCTATATATTCAGAAAAGAGTTTGTTAAATAGATCTGCTCTGCTTTCATCAGCAGCATTAGCATGCTTCTGTGCTCCTGGTTTTAATGCCTGTGTCCTAAAGAGGTGCCAAGCATTAAACAGGTTGCCTTTGCTGTAATCATGAACTTCCATTGGGAAGCCTTAATTGCTACCAAGCAAAATAGCTCTGCTAGAATTCTTAATGGTGAGCACAGATTAAAATAACAACTGTGATTAGCTTTAAACTGCTTGACTAGAAAAAAGACTAATCTTAAGGGAATAAGTTGCATAGCAAACAAAGAAAAAACCCTGTGTATGATATTACAGTAATGAAGGCTGAGAAAAAAAATCAAATGCTAAATAAGGTCACGCTCTGCACAAGCATCTTTTTCTTGACAGGGCTTGCTAGTAACTTGGCCCAAGGGGAATGAAGGTGTAAGCAGCCAGGTCTTGGGGCCAAATACCCATTTTAACCCATCTGGAAGTTCTCATAACAAACATTGCCTCTGGTCTATGATACTATGATGAGTTATAGAAAGCATTTGGGATGAATTATATTCCAAAATTGTTGTTGTAGTCCATGATTAGAGGTTGGTGTGGTGTGGCATGTGGTGTGGTAAGAGCATGAGGCTTCCTTCTACTTTGCTTTTTGATCCACCTCTCTGGTCATACCATTTTGGCAATGCATGAAGCCTGGAAAAAGGTGTTTTGAGCTATTAGCTACTAAAGTCTGCCTCTTGTCTCTTCAGCAGTCTTTGATTTTGCTGGGGGAAATGTTTTCTTGGGTTTTTTTTTTCCTACATCTCTACAGCACTGCTGGATGTATATGGTAAATTTGTAAAACCCATTCAAACATTGATTCCTTTTAGTTTCCTGAGTATTTGAAGCTGAGGCTGAATGAGGTGGAGTAGAACTGAGTTTGGCAATTAGGAGTCATGCAATTACCAGGTACTAATTCAGATTCTTCCAACTCACATTGGAACACACATATCTCTCTAAGGCTAAGGTTTCTGATTTGTGATCTTAGGTGTGAAAAACACACAAAAATGTAGATAAAAACAAATAAGGCTACAAAGTTGTGTCCCAGAGCTCACAGTACTGCTTCAGATGAGGATTGCTGTTTACATATGTGGATGAGGATACCAATTTAAAATGAATGTAATTTTTGGCCAAATGTGCTTTTCTTTAGCTGTGTTTAAATGTGGATGGTTCAGTGAGCAGTGCAGATGTAGTTACAGGCCACAGAAAGCACTGCCATTGTATTACCTGTGAATGAGAACCCCTTGCTTCCTTTGTCTCCCTGGTACGATGCCCATGTCACACCACAGCTGTAAAAGATTCTTCATCAGGACCAAATTGGGTGAGAGCAATTTGAATAGTGAATGTAGAAAAAAGCAAGGTTTTTACTGTTTGCCTTTTAGATTGCATTTTTAATAGGGTCATAGAAAAGTAAGAGAGGATAGTTTAAAGATTACAAATGAACCTGATGGACTATGTAAGTCCACTATAAATACTGAATGTGCAAGCACAGGAAAAGGCTGAATAGTTGCTAAAGCACTTGTTGCAGTTGCAGTAGAAACAGTGCTTATTTGAGGCTTTATCTCAATGTTCAAATCAAGACTGATCACTGTCTTTCAAACAAATATAAATTCTTCACAGAAGTTTATACCTGCTCAGATTTTTTATTAGTTCCACTAATTAGTAGTATAAATTAATTGTCCTCATCTGATTAAAGTTGTTAGTAATTTTATGTACAGCTCTTTATCAGATCAATAAATAAATCTCTTTCAGCAATGAGCCCTTTTAACTCCAACAGGGCATATTTTTGCAAAGTATTTACTAAGCTGACTTAAAATTAAACTTGATGTGCCCTGGTAAATGAGAAATATGATCAGCATTATATATTAATAAAAAGTATTAATTTTAAAGAACATGACTCTCAGCCTGTTTCCTCTAATTGGAAAAAACTCCCATTAACACTGCTCATCAGTGCTGCATGAGTCAGGAGTGAAGTGTCAAGGCTCAGTATTGAAGTCATTACATAAAGGACTGAGAACCATCAGAACAGAAAATAATCTTGATACAAGCAAATATCTCTGTATCTATGCTAAACTACCCAGATTTCAGAACTGCAGGCAAAAGATGAAAAAGTGGTCCATAAAAAGTAACTTCATATGGCAGTGTTTATAAAATTAAATAAGTTAACCAATCCTAAATTATAAAATGTTAATAACATTCTGAAATTAATTAGGGATTGGGGTATTTTTGCACAGATGTATGCTTGTCATAATAGCAAGACTGCCAGAGCCATGAATTGATTTAGTTTCTCTTAAATTATAAAATAGAAGGCCTTGAGCAAAATGTATTCTTTAGATATATTTGGTAGAATAAGGATCACAAATGTTCCCTACCAAGTTGAAAGGAATAAAAACTCCAGCAGGGAAGTATGTGGAAGGTCTATTTGGCATATGGATGTTTGTTAAAAGCAAAATGCATGAACGGCCCAGACTAAATTAGTTCCTCATTTGTATGCTGGGAAATGAAATGTATAATCCTGGCATGGTTCTGCATTTGTTTTAGATTTTTCCTAAGAACAAACTCTTTTGTGTATGCAGATATACATATGACTGTAGTGGCCATTTAGGGTTAGGGAAAAAGAAAAGAAATCTGCTGTGAAGTGGTTTTGTCTGACACTAAGTGTGAGTGGCAGGATTTTGTCTGTCCCCTGCAGAGCAGCCTGGCCCAGGTAGCAGCACTGGGCGCTGCACAACTGCTGCATCCCTGCAGGGGGGAACAGCACTGACCCACAGGCAGCCCTGGGGGGAACTCAGGCACCTGCTCCTCTAACACTGCACCCACTTCAGAGGGGGAATTTTGGGCACCTGCTCCTCTGACACTGCACCCACTTAGAGGGGAAACCTGGGGCATCTGCTCCTCTGACACTGCACCCACTCCTCTGACACTGCACCCACTTCAGAGGGGAAACCTGGGGCATCTGCTCCTCTGACACTGCACCCACTCCTCTGACACTGCACCCACTTCAGAGAGGAAACCGCATCACATCAACACAGCCATCTACAGAAACGAGCGCACAATTGTCTGATGTTGGGGCTCTGAGATTGCCTCACTCTTCTTTAAAAATCTAACATTTCCAAATGGAAACTGACCCTAGTCTCATTTTATTACTTGGTGCTGAATTGACTCTTTCTCTCATGTCTGTGCACTGCCATGCTTACTCGAATTGAATCATATTTCACTCCTCAGATAATCCCAATTATGTTATTGGCTCTATTCACAGAGCAAAGAATAATTTCGATGAGTAATAGTGGCATTTCCCTGAAGACTTCTCTAAGACTGAACAACTTATCTTTACACAGAGCCCTGGCTCCCATTTGGCAGAAGAAAACCTGTGGATTTACATCAAGGCAATAACTGATACTTCAGGCCCTTATAAAATCAGGATGTCAAAATGTATTGTAGAAATGAGTACTGCACAGTCACAGGCTATGAGATAGGGTTTCAGATGGTGTGGTGGGTTTAAGAAAGGAAGGAAAATTTTATTTTTAAAGGAATGGTACCTTACTGACCTGTTTCACTGATGAAGTCTATAAACAGGGCACTGCTGATGGCAGATGTAGAAAAGGCCAAGGAGAAATTGTATATGAAGTCATGCAAGGCAGGTTAGCACCTTTCCTTGTAAATGAGTTCCACTTGTGACAGAGAAGTTAAATAATCAACTTTAGCATTTCTATTTCATTCTGTAATGGTGAACATTTTTTGTTTTTTCTTAAATTACATTAAAGTAAGAGTTTAAGATCCCAAGTGAGAACAGGGCCTCATTGTTCCACACAAAGTGAGAAATAGTTTTCATCTCCTCAGCCCCAAGGATGCAACAAGAAATAATATAATTCCCTTTTAACAAAGAAAAGTAATGGAGCTTGTACAAGGGATCCGTGTGTAAGGCAGAGTTTTGCAGTGTTCAGTCACAGCACTGTTCAGCCTGTTCAGTCTGAGGGATGAAGTTCCCACATCACTGCTTGAATCTTTAAAAAGCTCTATGGCTTAAAACACAGCTGGTGACAACCTTATCCCATGCTGTGTGATGGGAGAGGGATTTCTTGTGTTTACAGTTCACACCAGGACGAGGTGTGGAAGGGGTGACCTTCCTTTGGGTGTCTCCTCTCCAACTCCTGTCCTTGGGCCTCACCACTCCACAGTAGAAAATAAATTATGTCCTCTGTCAGGGGATGGGCAGTGGCAAGGGGAGCAGGAGAGAAGAGCTCTGTCCTGTTCTCTTCAGGCAGTTTATTTTAAAGTACATGGCTGTTCCTGTGCTGATGAAAGCATTGAGTTTTTCACAGAGAGAAAATCATGGATGTAGACCCTGTGTCATGTGGCTGGGCCTGTTACAGAACAAATATTGCTTGAACTGAAAGCAAGACACCTGTGCAGCCAAAATACTGCTGTGACACCACTTATTGCTGCTATTTAATTGTGTGCTGGTCCGTCACTGTCATCTTCCTGCTTTTTCCATGTGAGACTGGCACCTAAAGATCCAGTTTCTCTGAATTCTGTAGGAGTTGGCTGGCTTCCACTTCACACATGGTGCAGGAGATTCAGGGCACATTTTCTATCAATTCTGCCTGCTGTACAAAGTCCTTTTTATGTTAACAAATTATGTTTTTCATTGCTTCATTTGTTAATAAAAGGGCATAATTATGCCTATAGCAATCCAGATCTGGGATAGGGATAGCACCCATTCACACTTTTTTTTTTTTTAATCAGGAGTAAATTCCAACATATTCTGCTGTAGGGAAAATATCATGCATTTATAGCATAAACCTGTATAAACATTATTGTAATGGGTTCCACTGGGGACAAGGTTTTAAACATAAAGCAGCATTCACCACATATTAAAGACACGAGCATATTTTTTTCGTACTTAAATCTGCATAGCTCACAATTTACTAACTCTTGCTTATGTAGATATTCCCCTGAGATTTTCAAAATTTAATAAAAGTTTGCAAAATGCAGGGCTCTTAGTTTTATTGCCACCTGATTAGCTAAGCAGAATTTAGAAAGTATAACTCCAATAAGGAAAAAATAAAAACCCCAGACTGATCTCCACCAAATGCTATGCAGTAAGGAGATGCCAGCTTTTGAAGGTTATTTAGTTTGCTGTCATTTATGTAGCACCTTTAAAGACGGCAGAGAGAGAAGCTGATCTGTTTCCACTCCCTGGAAAAATCAGCATGTGCTCTGTACTGTACTACCTTACAAATTCTTCTCAGTTCAATTCTCAATAATGCTGTAATAAATCAATTTTTGTTTTTCATTCAGTAGATTCTTAGTCCTCAGCCAGGCAAGCCAGAAGCCTCTGAAGCCCTTTTGAAAGACATAAGTATGTATGTTGTGGTTCCTGCAAGGCTTCCTGTATTTTTATTTTTAACCACTCCTCATAGCTGGGAGAGTTCAAATGCCAAGGAAGTATCTATCTTCTTAAAGGGCCCTGGGAGAAATTGGTCCAAAAACACACTAGAGGTTGTAAACACTCTCAATTAGTATCCTTTCCTCTAATAACACACTTGTAATTTTTTTAAAATATGGCCAAATGCTGTGACAGTAAAGTCATGAATTCACTTCTGTTCTGCAATGTGGAAATGTGCAAGTGGCAGCACTTGACCCTTTATATAGCCAATTCAAAAGACACTCAGAATTCCCATGAAGAATCTAAATTCTAATTTCATTGAGATCCAACTAAAACTTTTATGGAATCCTTTTTGGTTTGAATGTACCCATTAGCAGCAGGAGCTGATGCTGACACACATCAGCTCGAGTCAGCACCCAGACTGCCTGTCTTCCTGCAGTTCTGCTGCACTGGGAAATTCCAGCATGGTTACTGGGGACCAGCTTGTTCTGTAACCTCTCCTCCAGTGAGTGATTTTTACTACCAGAGCAGGGCGCTCCATGAGTGTCCCTGTCAGCTCCTGTTGCACAGCTTTCTGTGCCATAGCCCGGCCTGGCAGCTTTCCTGGGTGCACAGGCAATCATCCCCAGAGTTGAATTGAAGTCCTCAAAAGGGCAGCTCTGCCTCAGGTCTCACTGAACAGTTCCCTGTGTCAGGCTGAAAGAGCAACTGTTTCTAGAAATGATGTCAGTTCACGCGATTTCTACCCTGCTCATGTTTAACAGAGCCCTGCAACACCGCTGGTGTTAAGCGCCAGTAACTTGTAGTAGAACATCTGAAAATCTGGTATTACATCACCCAAACACAGCCTCAGCCCTGTGCAAGCAAATATGTAACTATTAATAAAAGGACAAGAAGTGAGTAGTTTAATAACTGCATTTTGGGAGGTTTCTTCCCCCTCCCAGATTTTTAAGTATGAAGTTTCTCTGTGAAGCAGAGACTGTCTGAAAAGTTCTGTGGTTGTTTTGTGCAAATCATTTCCAACCTGCAAACAAACCTGTTCTTTCTGGGGTCTCTCCCATTTAGAAGAGCTGCAGAATGCAGCAGTGAGCAGAGTTACATCACCTCCACGTACGTGCACATTATGCCAGCTGAGAAACAGAAATCATTTTAGGAAGTACCTGTCCCTCCAATGGCAGCTTGGTGCCTCTGAGAAAAATGAAAAAAATTTCCCAAATCACTGCATTTGCCCATGCCAGCTGTTAGGTTGGTTTATTTAAAACTTTAGTTACTAGCAATGTATTGAGCTAATGCTATCATCTACTTCATTTTAGTGTTTTGAAGTAGGAGCACTGCAGTGTTTTGTATCTCTCAGAAGCAATGGTGAGCCGAATCATGAATTTTGTTTGAAGACTGGTGTATTATCTTGTAAATGTCTATGCTAGACAAAATTGTGCAAGCCTAGGGACAAGAAATAATGATTTGGAACATATACTTATTGCTGTGTATGAAACTGAGATACTACTAATCTTAGAGAGACACAAAATAACAGTATCTGAGCAGTCAGATACAATGCAGCTTGCATAAAAAACACTTTCAAGTTGTAATTATACCTTTAAGTTGTAGATAAATATTGGTTCTTTTCAATTCTAAATCACTTCTAGTTGCAGGGTAAGAGACCAAGTCTGTCACTCTTGATTTCAGTGAATGTAAGTTTAGGACTGAAAATAAACAATGAACTGGCAATATTTTTAAAAATATTTTTTTATCCCTTTAGCTGCTGTTAGTCTAGCAGATTTGGTGAAACCATTCCATGTTTTCACTAGGAAATCAGGAAAGGAGAATCATGGGAATATAAATGCAGTCTTCAAATAGAAACTTTGTATGCAATAATTTACAGACTTCATAGAAAGACTTGACCCTGACTAGGGTAATATTTTAGGATCTGCAGCACCACACCTAGGAAGGGACCATGATTATGCCAGTGATTTTACTGCACCTTGAGTACCAGTTGCAGTTCTGGTCCCCCACCTCAGAAAAGGTGCAAAAAAATTGGGTATGTTCAGGGGAGGAAGAAAAGGGTAATCATAAGCAGGAATTGGTTTCCATTTATGGAAAAAGTAAGACTCTTCAGTCTGAAAAAGCAGTAACCCAGGCAGGAGAATGACAGAGCTAAAATGTGAGCAGCATGGAGAGGAGCTGCTTGTCCACTGCTTCTTTCAATGCAAGAAATAGAGGGTGCTGGATGAAAACAAGCAGCACGTTAAAAAACAAATGAAAGGAAGAGATTTTTCATGTAAACAAGAATTCATGTAAATTAGAATTACCGTCTGCAACATGGTAACCACAGATTTTAAAAGTGTATGTGGGTTCAGTTAGAAGATGGGAAGGGAGCTAGTGAGATGTATTGAACACCCAGAGAGCAAGCTTGGTTCAGGAGATCCTTGAGCTTCCAAGGGGTTGGAGAGAGGTGAAGTGCTGGATCTTTCCCCGGATATTTGGAGTTTGCCAGTGAAGAGAAATGACACTGAACTACACAGACTTTCTGGACAGATCCAGTGCAGCCACTGGCACGTTGGGCAAATCTCAAAAACCACACTGCATTTGCAGTTTCAATCACTAATTGGAAAGGAGTCTGGATAGGAGCTTCAGGCTGTCTATTCAAGCAACAGATCAAAATCACAAATCACAAATGTGATTACATTTTATTGGGAGGTTTTTTTCCTATTTAAACAGAAAGTTAACATATCTTCTACTTAGTAAGCAAAACTGGCTCTTGCAAGAGTTGCTCAATGAATTTTCCTACACAACAAAGCAGTTAAAACACGTCAGCAGACAGGGTCTTGGTTTAAATGATGAAATCATGTTTGGAGACCCCAAATTCTACTGGATTTGGAGAGGACCTCTTGTCTGCCATGATGCTTAGTTCCTGTCTCATGCTGCTTTGTCACAGAGTTTTGCAGTGTTTAAGAACATCACTGTATCATCTGCTCTGATTTGCAGTGTGGTACAGACTTTATGCTTCACTCCATTACAGTTAATTAAACCCAAGATCTTTGACTGGCCCAGGACTCTAGGTCAGCCCTCAGGAAATTGAACAATTGTGTCTCATTAGGAGAGAGCAAGGTGCCTGTGTCCTGGAAAGGACAAACTTACAAGTTGGACAGATTCAAGTAATTTTGGAGGTTCTTATTCCACATGGAAAAATGAATTGCCAGCCTGGAAGAAAATCTGCATTAAGAGATCTGGCTATGGGTTTACTCAAGACACCACAGGAACAAATTTAGCTGCAAAGACTGTTTTTGTACCACCACAGGAAGAGATTCCTTCTGCAATTTACTGCACTGTCTTCAGCCACAGCTAATCTGTTAAGTAAAATCTGAGCACTATCCAATGATTTATTTGTTCTTCTGAGCTCCTCTGCTAAGAAATCTCCAAATCCAAAATCCAGAAAAACTCCTGCCACCTTCATTTTTGAAGTTCTGCTTCTCCAGTACTTGTCTTTGATTCTCAGATAGAACTCTAAATTTTGATTCTTGTCTCAGCACCATAGATGAGGATTTGCTTTGCACCCTGGCTCCTGCAGTCTCTTCACTGCAGTGTACCCACTGTTTCTCATTTGCATTATGTCAGTTTTTCTCACTCTGTTTCCACAATCTCTCACTTTGTCTCATTAAACTGGGAAATCCTGCCTGAACTCTTGTTCACTGTTCACTTAGGTTCTGTCACATGTACTGTGTACATGTACTCTTAGGTTCTTTTACACACACCGCCTACTAACTGAATCATGTTAGATTTTCTTCTAACCAGGAAAAAAAAATTACTTGCTATTTTCGGATTAACAGGTGCCCAAGCTTTCGGTGGTTCTTTTGGAACTGCTTTTTCATACACTACGAGATTTAAAAGCCTGCCGTGCATGCCTGTGGGTCTCCATCCATCTGAACTCTTTCACCTGCGTGTCACACACCGGGCCCTCAGCATCCCTGCGGGCACAGCCGCTGCATCCCAACTCGTCCCGTGCCCTCTGCCCCAACTTTCGAGCATCGCTGGGACGGCAGCGCTCGGGGCTGTGCGGAGCGAGGCTTTTCCCCACGATGTGCGAGCCCGCGGGCAGCGGCCCCGGTGCGGCCGAGCCGAGGCTGAGCCGCTCCCGGACACCCGGGCACCCCCGCGGGCCGCCCCCAGCCCGGGGGCACCCGGGGGCCGCCGCAGACAATGGCCCGGCCTCCCCCACCCCCCCGCCGCGGCGAGCCCCTGCTGCCGCCGCAGATTTGCCCGAGCCATTCAGTTGCGACCGATTGCGATCGCGGCAGATGGGCTGGATCTGACAGCCCCGCTCCTCCGCGGGGCCGGGGGCGGAGGGGCCCGGCCGCCGCGCTCCCCGCCCCGCCGAAAGTGCCACCCCGGGCAGCCGCCCGCCCGCCCGCCCTCCCCAGGCACATGTTACGCGTCCCGCGGCTGCGGCGGCAGCGGCAGGAGAAGCCGCCGCGGCGGAACAAAGCGGAGCAGGCGAGCGGCGGCGGCGGGGCGGCCGGCCCGGGGGGCGGCAGCCGCTCTGCCCAGCCGGGGGGCGGCGGCGGGGGGCTCCCCGGCCCGGGGGGACGCGCGGCCCCCGCCCGCCGCAGGATGCGCCACCGCGCCCCAGGTAAGGAGCGGCCGCTCCCGCGCCTCCCTCCATCCATCCATCCATCCATCCATCCATCCATCCATCCATCCATCCATCCATCCATCCATCCATCCATCCATCCATCCATCCATCCATCCATCCATCCAGCCTTCCCTCCCTCCCTCACCTGCCCGCCGCGCCTCCTGCCCGCCCCGCCGCCGCCGTCTCCTCCCCTTCCCCGCTGCCCCGCGCCCGCCCCGGCGGCGCCCGCCGCTCCCCCGCCCGAGGCCGCGGCGCTGCGCGGAGCCGGGCGCGGTCCCGGCCGGGGGGAGGCACCTGCCGCCGCATCCCGCCGCCGGCCCGGCCTCCTCCCCGCCCCGCCGGCCGTGCCGCAGAGGCCGCTCCGAGCGGACCGGGCCGGCCGCAGCCCGCACCGCCCCCTGCGCGCCCCTCCTCGGCCCGGGGACGAGGGCAGCTCGCTTTTCCTCCTGCTTTTCCCCTGCCTGTTCCTCCCTGGTGCGCGGGCAGCGAGCCCGCGGCGTCTGCATTCGAGCCCTGTTGCTTCACAGGCAGCAGATTTTGTTTCCGTTCTGTGCCTCTAGCAGGAGCATCCTAACGAGTTTTATTTCTGTTTCAATTTTATTCCTGATTATTTAAAGCTTGACCCCTCCACATTGCAGTGGTGGCTGTCCCCATGGAAGAAGCCTGTTAGGTAGAGGTCTTTCTGAAATGTGTTGAAGTACACAAAGCAGTAGGTAAACGCAGTGTTGAGTGACCCACCGCTGGTGTGAGACTTTTAACTGTTGAATCTTTGGCTTTGGTAAAGTGTTAGATCCACTCTCCACCTCCGAGGTGGGGTTACCCAGGGTGTGACAGAAATAAGGTGGAGTGAGTGTGAGTGGGCCTTTCAGCAGGAAAAATGCAGAGCCACATAAATAGCACGTTGTTGCAAACTTTATTTTGCATGTTAACAATTCTTTTTCTGCATGTAACAATATACACAGTCCCTTATTGAAATGGTCCTGTAAGTGTCCACGGCCCATCCCTTAAAAACAGATATTCCAGATAAACCCTCTGTTTATCATTAGGAAGCTAGCAAAGTTTTAACGAGGGAAATATCATGAAATAGAGAAGTGATTTACATCGGAGGGGCTGGCTGTATACATTAGTGGATTGCAGATAAGCTATGTAAGTAAACAGAAGCGCAGTGCTCTGTTATTGTGCATGACTATGGAGATATCATGGGACTCTTTTGCTAGTTAATAGCATAAGGCTTCGTGGGAACTGTTTGATCTGCAGGACTTTTGCTTGGCAGTAGTTTACTTAAGGTTATTACACTCTGTTTGGAGACTCGTATTTGCTAGCCATTATTGCATTCTTAGCTCCAGGCTTCCCAGAGTTACAGGTTAGTAGGTCAATAAAAATTGCACTGAAATGCTGGAATGGGCAGTCCAGAGTTTTAAATGTGGTTGGGGAATAACTAGACAGTAATCAGAATGCTGAGGATTTTTTTTGTTTTTCAGTGCATTTTTCTGTTGGTCGTTGGTGTTGAACCAAAAATACTTTTTTTTTTTTATTATTTTTTTTGTCATGAATACCACAAATATTTTTCCATTTCTTGTTAAAGGAGGAAACAAATCATATAAGCTAAATACAAAATTCCCTTTCAGCATAAAGCAACCAGTGCCCTTGGTTGAATTTACTAGGACTTAGTTCCTTTCACTAGTGAACATTGGGATTAATGCCACTGGCATTACATGGGGCTTGCCAGTAGCAAGAATAAAAATGTCATCAGGTTTCTGCTCCTATGGATTTACATGTTTCTTTTAGAACCTGAAATTTGCTGTGTTGTGCAGGGAAGCAGTAAGGAAAAGCACATCATTAGGTTGACGTTGCGTTACAAATACTCCAATAAAATTTTGATCCGCCCAGGTTCCAGCGCTCACTGTGACCCGGTGGATTCGGGGTGTGTGGAATGAGGCTGGAGCCAGGCTGTGCTGCTCCTGTCTGAAGCCCTGCCCGTTCCCAGAGTGGCTGCAGTGTGTGGTGTAATCCCCATTCCACCCAATCCTTGGAGCTGGAGGTTGGCTGTGTCGGTGGAGCAGTGCCATTGTTGTCACAGCGCACAATTTGCGCGGTTAAAGTGAGCCATATGGTGTGTGTCCCCCTCCTCGGTGGTGTGCTGATCAGGGACGATGGATTGGATGTTCAGTGCAGAGCTCTGATGAAAAAACAAAAAATACTAAACGTTCACAGTGGTTTCAACATCTCTCATTTACTTTCCCCTTTCACTGGACATCATAGACAGGAAGATTATGTACTTTAGCTCAGAAATATTGTATGTACTTTTTGGCTTTTTCAACCTGGGCTCTTTTTGTAGAGTATTTCCTATAAAATTTATTCCCACTTCAGCTTTTTCTCATCTGCATTTTTGCAGTTTATTTCATGTAGCACCCACTTATTGACAAGTTTTTCCTGTAGTATCCTTTGTAGTACTACTTGTTGCCCTCTTTCTTTAGCAAAGAACTTCCCTTTCTGTGAGCATTATTAATGGTTAATTTTTCTTCTTCTGTGCAACGTGGGGCTGGTTACAACTGTTGCAGACTGTTACTGAAACACCGCTGCTTGTCTCTACCTTATCCCTACATAGGTAAGCCCAGCAGCAGCAGCAGCAGCCAGGTGTTGTGCATAAATCCACTTCTTACACTGATTAATTTTCCTTTTAGCCATCACTTAGGCACCTGCTTAACCTTGGAGTTACAGCATTGAAATTGATAGGCTACTCTGCATGCAAAACTAAGTGTGTGTATCTGTTCACTTGTAGCTTGCAAAAAGGTACTCTACAAAAATCCCACAAACAACCCAATCCAAGTTTGCTTTGCTCCGATTCTCAGGAAGTGCAATTCAATAGCTGCTGTTAGTTTGGTGATTTAGCTAAAACTTAATCCCATTGAGTGATGGAACTGACCTGGGAATGGTATCTAAGACACAGGCATGGTGTTTCTGCTCTTGGCTGATGGTTCCATGGATTTTCAAACTCTCTTTTTCCACCTGAAACTGCACCATGGTGAAGTTGAAGCTATCAGAGGAGTAATGCAGAATTTCCACTGCTCAGAAAGGAGAGAATGAAAAGGCAATTTTCATAATATTTGTGTAAAAACGTCAACCAGAAGGCTGATGACAGGATTTTTATTTATACTTCCATTCTGAAGATCTGGAGGGATTATTACAGCAGCAAAATTCTGTTTCTTGGTTCTAACTATTTAATATTTAGATCTCATATAATGGAAATTTCTAGGAATGACAAAAGAATTTATAGTATTAAGACATTAGATGATGGATACAGTCTCAAGCTGATGTGAATGGAATTTTTTAAAAAGATACATATAGTTTTGATATATTCAAATGATTTAAACCTTAAGAGAAAGTTATAGGGCAAGACTTATGTCAGAAACCCTCAAGTTGTCTGTTTCTTTGAGAAATTTTTTTTCTTCTATACTTATCATTTTAAATGAAAATAGGAAGGGTTTTTTTGTTGTTGTTTTTTTTTTTCAGAGAGAATCTTTAAAGTATAGAAATGAATGGCTCACAAATGAGAACCAAGTACTTCTGCATCTTGCTGTGGTGTGTGCACTGACAGTTGGCATGTGAAACATAAATTATTCCTCAGAATAATCAGAATGAAAGTAGATCATGAAGGAAAAAACCAATATGAGGGGAAAAAGTTTGATATATATTACAGAAACAAAGTTCTCAACACTGCTGTAAGCTGTGAAAGAACAAAAAGAAGTGTTCTTCTTTTCCCAGTCTCTCTTTATAGGATTTCTCTTAAATCTGTGTGGTTCCAAGTGTCTGAGCCAAAATATACCAGTTGCTATCCATGTCCATCTTTGTTCCACCTTCTAATAACTTCCCTTGCTTTGTGTGTAAACCCCTCTAAAAAGGCTCTTGGCTCCTGATGGCCTGTGTTGTTCTAAATAGACAATGCAGCTGCTCTCTCATTATGTCCACTTGAATCCTCTCAGTTCTTCTCTGTGCCAAGGTTTTACCCATGCTCTTGGTCTAAGCCACTACAGGAAGCTAAAATCCTTTATCCCATTGTATAGTTGATGATGATAAAGTAATTTGTGCCTGAGTTTTCCCCATCCTTATTCTGAGAGGGGTTTTTTAATTCTGAAAATAAGCTATATGCTTTAAACATTTCAAATTATAATTTCAGGTTTCATTACCATAAATAATCATTTCTGTGGCAACAGACATTAATCTTTACAGAACTTTCCTTCCATTTCTTTCCCTTTCTCTCCCTTCTTTGAATTGACTGCCTGTGTACCTCTTCTCCATGTCCACTGTGTGTGCTTGCATTCCAGTGGATGTTCCTTGTGTCAGGCAAAGGAGCCAGCTGGCATTTGCAAAATTATGAGCTCAGTGACTTGGTGCACCCTGAAGGGCAGCAGTGTCCTGACTAAGAGCACACCTGTGTGGCATGTGGTCAGAGGGGAATGTAGGCCAAACCCAGTGCAATAAATGCATCTTTCTTTGAGTTTGGGAGAAGAGCAGAGCTATCAGTGGAGCCTCAGTAACCATGTGTTGTGTCTTGGCCTTCTTGGCATCTGCAATAAAGTGATTCCTGGTGGCTACTGAATATGAGATTAAATTGCAATCATTCCTTGTGGTGTTAATGGGAATCTGGCGTGCCAATATTCAAGCATATAAAAATATTTTTTAATGTAAATAGCACATGTGGTAGTAGAGAGGATTGCTGGGAATGCCTCTGGTATCTAAGCTCTAGATGGGTGTTTGTAGTTCATAATGTAGGAACAATTTGCTCTAAGTTTTGCTGCAAGGCTCTCAAGTAACATTGGCTTTATGGCTGCTGCTAGAGCTTGTATCCTGGAGATGAGTAAGTTATTCAGTCACCATCTTCAACGTTACCTAATGGAAATGAACAATTACAGTGTTGTAGTATGTGGCTATGGTTTTATTTATTTCTTTTTTTAATGCTCACTCTTTTTAAATAACTTTATTTACATTTGCTTTGGCACTGTAGCAGAGCCCAGACAAGGAGCGTTGGTATCACCAACTGACATAGCACAAATGAGAAAAGAACTTGATTTGCTGCAATCCCTGGTGGGTCCAGGACCACACCTCCACTTCATCTCCCAGCTGGCCCAAGAGCTTGCACCAGCTGCTTGTCCTGGGCATGCAGCAAGGAGTCAGCTGCTGGGGACCTTCCATCTGTGTTGTATCTGGGTGCTCAGGTTGTTTTCCTGGAGCACAGCTGCAGGGGGAAAATCAAGGCAGACTATCATAAATAGCAGGCCCAAGACCTTAAATGTCGACACACGTCAAATTTTTACTGAGAAAATGCCCCTCTTCACATTAAATTGGCAGTGCAAATGCACCTGGTGAATTAAAATATGATCACAAAGAATGTCTGTCCCCAAACTTCACATGGTATGTGTGAAACACTGCTCAGCAAATGATGAGAGAGTTAGACTGCAGGGTACAAAGAAAAATGAGGAATTGTTAGTCCGAGAGTGAGAATAGATTTGTTTTGATGTCAGGGGTTCTATTTGTTCTCAAAGCCTGACATTCTCACTAGGCTGAAATCTGAAGAGCTGCTTCAAAACTGCAGAGCCTCTGTGGCTGGCACTGTCTTACAGGTCCAAATGTGACTGGTGGGTAACAGGAGCCTCCAAATGCTGATGTCTCCTGGTAACCTTGGGCTGCCTCTGTCCAAACTCCATATCTGAAACCCAGGAACACATCCCAAGGTTTCCTGTTCTGGACTCTGTAAAGCAGCTCCTGATTTGAGAGGAGGAGGGGTTCATGGCTCCCTGATGAGGACTTAGGAGCTGGTCCCTGAGATTGCAACTTCACAGAGGGTCAAACACCACTTCTGGTATTTTGATAGGAAGGACATGGAAAAAGGATGAGGATGAGTGGCAGTGTAATTGTTCAATATTCAGAGAATGAAGTAAAATCGAGGATGGCTGTTGTTTTTGAGTCAGGAAGGACTAATAGACCTGTATGGCAAAGAACTGGAACCAGGGACAGCAGAACTCTTAGGAACAGTAAGGTGACCGAGTGAGAGGAGGGACTGAGACATCAGCATGATCTTGGCAGGTGATGAGGAAGGAAATTACTTTCTTGAATTTTGATTTGCTTCCTCTTGGCAGGAAACAGTGAAGTCGTGTTCAGGAAGAGAACTGTGGGTTTGCAGGAATTAATCAAAGGCAGAAGACACTTAACTGCAAAGAGATATTCTATTAAATTTGAAAAGCTGAGTTAGGAAAGTGTCGGTACTAAAGGAATGAAAAAAGTGCAATGGAACAACCTGTTCAGTCTCGAGATTTGTGATATGGGTGTTGCAAAGTGTGAAAGAAGGCGTGGAGAAGGATATTAAGTTCTGCAACAACATGTATTACAGTGAGGGGTTAAACCAAGCTGTAAAACTGTAGGAGAGTAAGTGTGGCATTAACAGACATTAGACATCTTTTATTTTACTGGGACTTTTTTCCTAGGGCAGAGCTACTTGTGTTAAAGAATCTGATTTTTTCATAAGTACTTAAATATATTTTTGTTATAAGCCAACACTCTTAATTTATTGGTGTAGTGTGCACCATTAAAGCAAATGGTGGCTGTGGTCCCTGATGGATTTACTTCCTAGAGTAATGAAAATGTGCTTTATTATTAATTGTGCATTTTCTTGTCTGATTCTGAGTTATGTGCAAGGGCGGAGGTTGGATAGTTTGGGATGTATCAATATGTGAGTTTATCTCTCCCTTGGCATGTAAAGGCTTTTCTAAGAGAGATATTTTTAGCAATACTTTGATAATACTTTGATTAGTGTCTGGATTAATCTCCTTAACATCTTCACTCAGCAGTGTGTAACTGTGATAGCCTTAAGGATGGTAGGCAAGACGAGGTTTTCAGTCATGGGTGTCTCTGATGAGATTAACACAGGAAAAGAAGTCAGGCTTTTGGCACACAAAACCTATTGTCCATCCTTTCAGTTCTGTTAATCTCCTCTTTTCTGGTGGCAGCATGGACCACGTATTTTTGAATCAGGTCCAAGCTGGTTTGTTTAGTAGTAGCTGGATCAAACCTCAGTGTGAGGCATTTAATAAATAGTTCTGGTGTGTTTTGCTGCAATTTTCTGCTGTATAACTATGTAAAGGTAGCAGGTAAATTAATGAGAGCTGTTGTTAGATCTAAGTATGACCCACAGTTCCAGCCAGGCATGGATTTATTGATGGCACTGGGGGGATCTAGGCAGGGCATGATCCTCTTCCCTCCAGTTACCCCAATCAATATGTCAGATGCAGAGCTCCTACATGACAGGATGAAATTATAGCCCTACAGCTGGGTTTCTCTTCCCATTTGAAGCAGTAGTGAATTTCCCTCTGCCTGCAGAAAACTTACCCTGTTTGTTGTTGGGCTGTTGTTTTTCTTCTACAGTGCTGTTACAAATTATCCCATCAGCCACGTCTGGATAGGATGTGTGAAAGCTTTTCTAGATGGTGAGGCACTCAGTCAATCAGTGAAATAGTTTGAATTAAGACTGCATTGAAGGTCTTAATTTATTTCTTTGACTGTCTAATAGGTGGTGTAAGTAAATAGGTAGTGTAAGTAAATATTTCTGAGAGATTGCATCCACTGCTTTATAGAGAAAGCTGCTCAACACTGCTAATTTATTAAAAATAAGGAGCAGATTGTTAGATCTTCAATAAATTGTATTGTTGGATCTTCAATAAATACATCTTAAACATCTTCTTTCCTCTCTAAGAGAAAAAAAACTTTTATCTGTGGAAAATCATATAGCACTTGCAGGATTGTTGAAGGTTGTGAATAAGATTGCAAGGAGACAGACCAGAGTGACTGGAAAATAATGTTTGAGTTTCTCTTGGGGCTGACCTTGAGGAGCTGTGCCATCTCACCCAGCCAACCCCAAAGGGGCAGCTGTTCCACCCTGATGAGGGACCTGCAGGGGTCAGAATTGGATCATTTGTTGTCAGCAAGAGAAAATGCAAGAGAAAACATGGACTTGACCTACTTGTTATTTATAGTAATTCATATTGGTTTAAAAGCCTGAAAATCTCCTGCTTTGCTTCAATTTGGAGCGAGCTGGTCAGTGCAGTAGTTGAGTTAGAGGATCCTTCAGCAGGCAAAATGGGGCTGCAGCAGCACAGCCTGCTGTGAATCCAGCCTGCCTGCTTGGGTCCCAGGCAGATCCTTGTGAGCTGAGGAGGAGATGGATCACAGCTTCTCGGTGGAAACAGCAGGATGGAGACACAGCAATTGCAATCTGTGAGCAAAATTGAATTTTAAAGTTGTCTAAATAACCTGTATTTTAGGCACATGCCTTATTCTTCAGTTATTTTCTGCCCATAGGGTAGAGTTTTTTGAATGAGGCCAGCATTGATTTGTGGGTGCTCACAGGCTGACAGCCCAGTGCCTCAGACAAGCTCATGTTTGGTTTTGTAGTGCCAGTCAAGGTTCCCAGGTTTCAGGTCAGATCCTTCAAGAGGTGCCACTTCCACAGCCCCCAGCAGACCCAGCCAGTACAGTGTGGCACTGGGGAGAATAAATCTGGTCTGTACAGCTCTGTCCTTCCTGGGTTGTCTCCAGAAGCCATTTAAGTAAGAATTGCTGGTGTCAGAGGAGTTTTCCAGAGAAACTGGAGAAAGCTATCCACAGAGAGAAGTTACCCACTAGAGAACACCACAGAGTCACAAAATTGTGTCGTTGGGTGAAATTCCAACCTCTGCAAGGTGTAATCATGTATATACTTACACTCCAGCTTTCTTCTTCTTAAGTAAGTTTCTTACAGACTGAAATCTTCCTACTTTTTGAATACTGTTCTGGATGGAAGATGTATTTCTTCAAAGGTTTGAGTCTTTCTGTGACTACATTTCCACAGGAACACTTCTGTGGCTGCCAGTGGGAAGTTGCCACACGCATTTGCAATAATGAACCTCTGGCTCCTTTGTGTCTTACCTTTTCAGGGAAAAATCCTTCATAATCTCTCAGCATTCATAAAAAATGATGATTTTGTCAGACTGTATTAGAAATCACAGCTTTTGTTCAGGATAGCTATATGGGATATCCTTCAGAAAGGATAAGTTTCATTTAGTGAAATGTGACAGTTAAATAAGATTAGAAATTTCCTCTTCATCTGCAAGTATTTACCTGAGTACTTCTATCATAATAAGTAATAAAATATTTTCTGTTAGGAGATTGGATGGTTTTCATATGGATATTTTAGATAGCTGTCTATTTTTCCATGTTTTTATGCTATTTTTGACTGATTATCATAGTAATTATCAGTATGAGGACAGTTTATAAGGCTGTGTCATCCAGATCTGTAATAGTGCTACAATGTCATATCAGCTTTTCTCCCAACAACATCAACCAATATTTTGCTGTGGCTAATGTGCAGCAACATCATAGATGTTGATAATTATGACTGGTGCCACTGACTAACCCTCTAAAAGTAGCATTTTGATTTTTTTTGTGCTGCACTGGGATGGCGGCCAGTTGGCCTCTGAAGATAGTTTCCATAGCTACTGTCCTACAGAGAAAGAAAATGCTGCCACAGCATTTTTCCTTTGCACCTTTATAGTTTTTATGCAAGCTGTCAAGACAATTAATTTTCATCAGATGTATTGGTTATTAGCTTTTGAAGGCAGGGGGGCATGGGTTGGTACATATGATGAAAAAGAGCATTGAACTAAGTAAAACATCAAGAGATTTCTTTATGTACATAACATGAATGCATTTCAGATTTACAAAATCTCATTACTGCAGCATCTGATATGCCAGAATGCAATCTATGCTCAAATGACAAGGTCCTGAGACTGCTCAACTTTATTTCTGAGAATAAGCAAGCCTGGCACTGACTTCCACTGTTGTTTGTTGTTGGATATTGTGATCTAGATTTTTAATTCCTTTGAAAAGAGAAATGAAAAACAAAATCCTTGCCTCTCAGGAAAGCTCTCAAACTTTGCCTAGTTTAAAATAAAGACAATGTTACCTGCTTCTGTGCATAGAAGAGCATAAAAAGGGCAGCAAGAACTAGAGCAGTATGCTGTGTAACAATGAGCATTGAGTATGAGATTATTTCTTGTGGTTGGCATGGGTAATGTCTTCATTTCTTTCTGCAGTGACGCTCAAGGCACATTGTTTCAAAGTTGGGGCTGGTTCTGGGAATTAATGTGGTCCTATTACCAGCTCAAACTGCACATTTCCTGTAGAGTGCTGAGGTAGAAATAAGTATTTGAGTACTCAGATTGTAATATTTAAGCAATTTGTGAAAATTTATGACACCTTTTTTTATTTTGTGTGAAGTAGCAGTGACTCTGTCAGCTTTCTGCAGTTACTGATCCTGCTGCTTTAACCTCTTCAGAGGCTGTAATGCTGGCTCTCCCCAGGTTTGTCCTCTTCTGTGATGTACAGGGACAGTACACAGATGTTCCTGACAACTTCAGGATCAAACCAAGTTTGCTTAGGAGAACCAGCACAAAACCACATGTACTAGAACTGGTGAGAACTCGTTGACTTCAGCAGTGTTAAAATTCTAGTGAAAAGCAGAGTGCTGTGTGGAAATACAGGAGGAGAGGATGTGGAGGGAATTAATACAGGTATAGAGAGCATGGGCATTGGGGGGTACAGTTAGATAGGTTAAAGCATGGCTCTGCACTTTAGTGGCCAGGGAATTCCTGGGAAAATCCTTTGACCATTGAGGAAGGAGCAGATTTATAACCTAAATGAAAATGTCCAGCCAGAGTGTGACAGTAGCTGGAGGTCTCTACTGAAGAGGAGATCAATAGGCTAAAAGTCTGAAGAGTCAGAGGGAGTTTTGCATTGTGGCACGTTTTATTCCCCTCCCTTTGCAGTGAATCCCTCCCTGTGTGGTTTCTGGCTGGCCAGCTGGGCACTGGCAGAGGGGCTGTGTGTCTGAGGCTGCTGCCACTGGGACTCTGGGATCACAGGCTGGCAGGAGGCTCTGGAGCTGCAGGTCTGTAATTAAAAGTCCATCTGGGGCATTGTAGTGGCCCTGGAGGAATGTCCCACAGGTCCTGCTCAGCCACTGGGGTTTCCAGCAGGTGCCTGAGCTGTCCTGCTGGCCCAGGCAGTGGGGCTGAGCCTCTGGGCTGCCAAGGGTTGGCAAGCCCCAGGCTGAAGTAATTTCTAAACCATGCTGATCTCCAGCTCCAGTTATCCTGCTCCATCACTGTCCTGCTCTTAGAAATCCAGGCTGGTTGTTTGTCAGCTGATTAAATGCATGTCAGTGGGAATGGGCTGACTGAAACCAGCCATCTGGCTGCCTGTTTCAAGTGTTAAATTACTGCTTGGTATGATGGGCATCGTGTTCTAGTGGTTTTAAATACTTTTCTTCACTGATAGGTTTGACTATCAGTACTTGTGTGCACCAAGAAATATTTTCCTGGTAGAAGAAAGGTTGATTGGTATTGTTGCAGGTAATGCTCCAAAAATATCGCTGCTTTTAAGGAAAGTATGTCTTTGGGAGACCATGTAAACCATGATCTATGTATAGGGGAAAAGAAAAATTATTCCCTACCTATCTAGAAAATAAATTGTTTTCTCTATCTGTCACTTGCAATTCTGAGAAATTGGAAGGTAAGGATTTTTAAACAAAGCCATAGTTTTTATAGGTGCATACAGAAGCACTTTCTATATGTAGGTACAGTTTTTCACAATGGTTTTACAAGACAGTGCTGGAGGAAAATACCTGTTGATAGACCTCACATAACTTGAGAATTTAGTCTTTTCTATCCTTTCCTTTTCTTTCTCTGAAACTGGGAAAAAAGCAGCAGTGTGCTAACTAAAATAATTTTGAATTTAGCATGTGGCTTTATTACCATCTAACACAGTGGGACATTGTGTTGATGCCAAGAGCTTTGCAGACAGAGGCCAGGGAAGTGCTGCTGGTGCTGGTAAATGTACTGACATTTACCTTTGTGCCCAGAGCCAGCAGCAGGGCAAGGCAACACCTCTGTGTCTGGGTCATGTCTTCTCACCAAAAACGTTTGATGAAGGGATGAATATGTGGGTATTTTGTGCAGAAAAACATCCTAGCATTTCATTTCCACATGAAATTAGATGATGACAGCTTTCAGTGTCAGCTGTGAAAACTGCTTTTGTGGGATGAGCAGTAATGAGCAGGTACTGGTTTTTTAATAGGGGATAATATGCAACCTAAAAACATATGGGCTTTTTCTGCTTCGCTAGGAAAATCCTTAACTTGTCTTCTAGATAACCTCCAAATGGGAGATGAAACTAATTAAGACAATATCTTGTTAAGGAAAATATGTCAACATGGAAGTATCTTAGCATATCAGAGCACGCTGGTTCTTGCAGCCTGGTGAAAAAGGAGAAGCAATTCTATTTTGTTTTGGGGACTTTTGGGAAGGAAAGTGAACCCAAGCCTCTCTTAGATATCGATCCCCTGAGTTCAGAGCAGCTCTGACCTCCTGTATAACAACTTAAACCATTAGTTACACATATTCTGTACAGACAAGTACTTTCAGCTGTTTATGCACTCCTATAAATCACTGTGAAGAGCCACAGTTACAATTTTGCTAATGAACCCAGGGAATGGAGGAGTTTGCTCCTGTTGGTTTTCCCTGACACACTTGCTGGTTATTGGGGGGGATATTAAAGTAGGTGCTTATTGCAGTCCCATTCTCACCCTTTTGTTATTAAAATAAGGTAAGGAAATTAAGGTAAAGCTTAGGTTTAAGCAGAAAAACCTCAAGGTACTGATGCATGAATTTTCTGTCAGATGTTTTCTTATGTTCTAAATGCATGGCCATGATGTGGGAGATTTATCTACAAAATTAATTACCTATTTTATATATGTCTGTTTTAATTCCTACTCTAATAACCTGGATACTTGAAGTGTGGTTCTACTTTATGATCTCTAATATCAAAGTAACTTAAAATCAAGATTAGGGTCACTTACTTAATTGGAAAATGCCCTTTATTGGATTTGTTTTCTTGTTACAACTTTTGACTGCAGGATTAAATTCTGAAATAATCAATACCTTGATTTGAAATGGAGCTTTTCCTGATTCTGTAAATGAAGTAATGTTTGTGGTGATGCTATGTGAGCACTGTGTGATTTTTATTTTGCCTTCTGCCAAAGGTGATATAGCTGGATCTGGTGATGACTGTAATAAGTTATTTCAGAGCACAGTTCATTACCCAGATCTAATGCATCAGCTGTGGAAAATGGCAAAGAGCTTTATTCAAACATCAAATGATTTCAAAACATGCTATTTGTTGCTGAAACTGGAGAAATGTGGAATTGCCTAAGTGTCTGGTTGACATTTGAACTGCTGACAGCATTTCCATTTTAATACTTCAGACAGTTAGTATTTCTCAATATACATTTAATATGTTTGGAAATGCCTGAGCACTAACACATCTTAGTCCTTATTCATCCATATCTTTTAAATTACTTGTTTTGTTTGCTGAAGTTGAACTTCCATTGAAGTTGATGCTATTTGAGCTCTGAGAAGCTGGCCTCATTCACAGAGCAGAGCTGGCTGCTGTCTTTGGGGGAAATGATTTAAAATGCCCCAAGAGGGTTTCATTTGTCTGGGGTTTCTTGAAGGTGTTTACTTCCCTGATTCAAGTTCTAAACAGAAAGCTGTATTTTTAGATTGTGTTTACTTGTAAAAGGATGACATTCTTTTGTAATAGCATTTTCAGTCACGTCA
The DNA here is from genome assembly GCF_009819885.2 of Catharus ustulatus. Lineage (NCBI taxonomy): Eukaryota > Metazoa > Chordata > Aves > Passeriformes > Turdidae > Catharus > Catharus ustulatus. Next base: position 32,395,891 of record NC_046227.1, on the reverse strand, counting down.
CAAATAAATGAAAAAGTTCTAAGTGACAGTTCTGGCCCAGCTTTGTTGAGCTACTGACTGGAAGGACAGACAGTAGTGAGCTTTCACCTGGTATTGTTTTGTCATTTAATATTCAGAGAGCAGGGCTTGAGATATACTGAGGCAAGGTCAGGGTACCACATGTTGAGTTTTTTAACTGAGCTCAGTAAAACAACTTGAACAATACAAGTGGATCTCGTGCCTGTTGCTATTCAGTTTTCTCTGTTTTATTCCGATTGTGATTTGACTGTATGTGAATTTAAACAGCTTCATAAATATAGAAGTACTGCCATTGCCCCACTGATGTGTCTGGATTTCATTTTCAGTGTTGTTAAGTGCTACACTGGTATATTATGTGGTAAAACTGTCATTGATAACTTAGTTTCTCCATCTTTACTTGGACATGTTGGAAAGCGTTTTGCATATATTGCCATATGCTGCTCCCATTATTTAAAGTGACAACTGTAATTTCTCTGTTGGAATTAGGCTGTGTGCATGGCTGTGTGCTCAGTGCAAACACTGCTCTTTGAGAAGCACGCTCAGTCTGGGCTGAGGTCCCTGTAGAGCCATGTCCTTTCAAAAGCAAAGCTTTTCTTCTCCTATTCTGGGTCTACTGAGACAGCAAAGCTTGGGTTTGAGGTTTCAGTTAATCATCTAATTTGTCAAAACACATAATCAGCCAGAGGCCACTGCCTTTGACTTTATCTAGTCTTCTTTTATAGACAGAATGATAGAAGAAACAATTATATCATTAGCATGGAACTGATTTTATTGCTGTAAGGCTGCATGAATATGAATTCGTGTGTTGGGTTACTGAAGGATACTTCAAAGTGATTTTCAGCATACTGCTTGTTTTCTTTCTGGCATGGTGAGATGTGGTGTAGAGAACTTATTTTGTTTAAGGCACAGTGGAACACGTTCCTTAGTCTGGGGGAGGACTATGGGAAGTCCAGCAGTTTGTAACTTTTTCCAAGGAAATTTATGCTACAGCATCACTTTGAATTAAAAAAAAAAATCCTTATTAGCTTTTATCTGTTTTTCTCTTCACAAAATCATAGCTTACACAAGTCCACAGAAATTTATATGAAAGTCTGAATTACTTTCTCTTTTGAAATCTTTGCGTTCAATTAACAGGATCACATTCCTGAAACTGAAAACTAAGTGGCAGCTATTGCCTGTTGGTAAATCTTTAATATGTTTGATGTAGACATTTAAGAAATGCTCTTAGAAAATAATTATTTCATTTATTTCATCTGGCACTTGCTGAGGATCCTGTTGGAAGGCACCTGCAGGGGCTGTATCACAAGTTCTGTATCCAAAAGTGTAATCTCACTGTTCAGATTATTTGATTTTTTTGTAAAATGATGTGAGAAGAAATTCTTTTGTATCTCAGGTGTGTGGGTAGAGAGCAGGGATGGGTTACAACAGAAAACTCTACTCCAGGGGCCTGATCTGAGATTCAGCTCCTTTGGCCTTAAAAATGTAGACAGTTCCCAGTGGAAACGTCCCCCTGACTGAGTAGTATATCTGGGTCTTAACAGAACAGTATTCTTCAGGGTGCAAAATGAGATTACAAGAAAAAACAAAAAGAAAACAATTTATTCAGTCTTTTCTGACTGGGTTTGATCCTTTTTTGTATTTTTTCTGTGAGTGAAGGTCATTGCAAATTTGTTAGTGATTTATACTAAAATATCGAACAATTGTGTAAACACAAAAAAAGTCAAGAGAGAGGATTGTGATCAAAGCATAAAAATCACTTTGTTCTTGTTTCTTATCCACATGGTTTTTACAATGTATTTCAGTGTTCAGTTAGAACAGGACATGAGTGGCATCTGGAAGGTTATAGAGTTTGCAATAAATATAGCTCAGAGAGGAAAAAGACATAGCAAGTGCAGCCTGTTAAGAAAATCATAAATCCTCATGCTGTGGGCTTTCTGGATGGCTAGAAACATATCATACTGTGTAACACCTTCCTTTAAAAAGAGATTACAAAGGATACCAGGAATTGTTGTGATGATCTGGGAACAAAGGAGTGGAAAACAGAGGTAAGAGGTCAACCAGTAATGAAGCAAAATCAGGTATCTTTGAGCTGTAAGAGCAAAAGTGAAAGGCTTTGAAGAGAGCAGGGAGGAAAATCTTTCTGAACTTTCTCACAAACAAATGAGAACTGGGTGTATCTCTTGGGCAGAGCCAAAGGAAAGCTAGTTATGAAGAAAGCAGTGGGATCTACAAGTTTGGTTGAACTTAGTATCCAAAGCAATAAATTTGAGGTTTGTGCCTTGCACTCATTTTCCTTCAGTGTTTGGTTTCATTTTTTTGGGGGGGGTGGGGCTAAAGAAATGTATTTCTTCCATTTTATTTTCTCAAATATACAGAACTGGCTTAGGGGTGTGTTTTTGGGATCTCAGGTTTACAGACCCAGTTGCCTACAGTCTTCATCACTCTGCAAATTTGTTGATTTTCTAAAGATGGTAATTTACTACCAGGATATGGAATCAATACTTTGCATGAATGTTACTCACAGAATGTAAAAGTAATTAGGATTAGGACTAAGCAAATACCTCTGGTTCTGGTAAAAGGTTTGTTTGGAAGGAATGGGTGCTCTGAGAAGTCGTGGTAGTGTACTGACATTTCTTGCTGTTAGTTTATATCTGGGTAACTTTGCTTATGAAAAAAATGTTTCCATGATTTTCAGCTTTATGTGAAACAAGAGTTCTGACTTCATTTTCATAGAGGACAACAATATAAATTTCAGCTAACACCCTCTCTAACACCCTCTCAGACAGCCTCAGGGGATAAGACGGAAGGAGTGAGAATTCTTCCGTGCTTTGATGCATTGGTTGGGAAAGTTACACTCCTGTTAAGTGTGATGCATTTTATGTTAATAAACAAAAGATCATTAACTGAAGACTGAAGTGCTGCCAATCCTGAATCTTTCATGAGCAATAAATTCTCATTAAAAACCCCTTGGGGAAATGCATGTCCTTTCAAAAGAATTTCCACAGCACATCATCTCCATGTGACAAATCTCCAGAGGAAAAATATATAGGAGGAAAAGTGATTGGGGGAATTTGTTAGCTCAACTTCCAAGCCCTTTGCAAAAAGAAAACCTTGTTTGCTTGTTTCTTCCTTTGTTTTTCATTTTCCAAGGTCATCTTGTGTCCAGGCTCAGTGAAAAAAATAATTCACTCCTGCTAGAAATAGCTGAAGGGGTTTGGGTCACAAACCAAAGAATTCATCATATGGCAGGAGATAGATATGTTCTGGATTCCAAATATTTACTTAAGAAAAAAAAACCCCAAACTAACACAAGAAAACAATATAATAAAAATACATAAATCTGTATACTGTAAAGATCTGATACTGCGAACTATTCATAACCAGAAACACAAGAACTGAGACCCTATCTAGTCTAGAGAATGGTTTGACCCAGATTAAAATTGAACAGCAGAGAGATGAGAAGTTACACCTCTCAAGCTGGGAGACACTGCTAAGAGCAGTGGCACTGAGGAGGAACAGCTTTTCTTGCCCTAACAGGAATTCTTGCATGACTTGCAGCTGTAGGCTGGCTTGAAATCTGGGGTAGAGCAGAAGTTCTGAACGATGTGCTCAGTGCAAGCAAGATGGGAGAGGTGCCCTTACACAGAGTGGTTCCCATCTGGTCCTTGCTCTGTCTCTTCTTTCTTGAATGTGCATTAAAAAAAAAAAAAATCTTTTGATAGCTCTATAGGCAGAGCTCCTCCATTCACAGCTATGCTGTTGCTTTCAGTGGCACCAAATCACAGAAATAAAAATCTGACTCATCTAGAAGCAGCAGCTGCTTCAGCAGCACCTTCCTTGTGCTGGTGGCTGATGTGTTGCCAGGCCCATGTCAGCTCTGTGAACAGCCCAGTGTCACCAGCTTTGGTGCTTCCAGCAAAGAGAGCAGGTGTTTTTGGGGATTAGCACCAAAAAAAGCATCTTGTGGGCGTGTGAAATGAAGAGTGGCAGTTTGTGTGTGTTGGGAATAAGAGGGATTAAAAGGTGGTGACTTACACTGTTGTCTCTCTCCTTGGGCCAGACTTTCATGTAGCAATGACCCTGTGCCTCTTTCTTAACCCACTCTGAACTCAACCGCACTATCAAGCTAATCTGGGAAGTTTTGAGCAACCTGTATGGTCTTATCATCCCACTTAAAGAAGTGGAGCTCCTGGACCATATACTGCTGAGGGAGAGTCAGGTGAATTAGTCATGGACCAGAGGGACAATTTGCTTTTCACACTGACCTGTCCTGGAGAAGGTCATAAGAATCAGGTGGTGGCACTGAGGATGCCATCAAAAAACAGATAAACACTACAATATGTTTAATTAGAAAAGTGCAAACTATAGGCCTTGTGCTATGAAAGGATTCTCAGGAGGAAATTTGGTACCATTTAAGGGCTTTGATTAAACATGCCTTCATTAGTGTAAAATATTTTTTAAAAGTAGCACCTGACAAAAAGAGCAAGCAGTAATTCTCTTAGTAAAGAATGGGGATCTCTGTGCAACAACTGCCTATATTGTGTTGTAAAGTTTTCTTTTCCTGAATTAATATTCCATACTGACTTTTATTAGTCCTTTCTTTCTTTTTTTTCCTTTTTGAACACTGAGGTTTTCAGTGATGATAATTCTTTGAGAACTTGGCAGCTTGCCCAATTGTACAAGTTCCCACTGTATGCTTCTTGGATTGCAACTTATTGGCAGAAATAATACAGCATTAAATATAAATATTACTGTTAATGTGATATTGAAATTGATAAATCAGTCACTTGTGTAAAAAAATTCCAAACTACAGCGGTGTGAATTTGTCAAATTCCTTTTGCTGTATACTTTAAAGTGTGAAGAACAGAAACAATAAGGTTTATAGTTAATGTACCACTTTTAATAATAACATTTTTTGTGTGATGGATTCAGTTCTCATTTATTTTTAGCAGTAAGTTTTATTAGTTTTGCTGGGATATATTGAATCAAAAGATTTAAGCAGGGAGCAAATCCATGCAGGATTTGGCCCTGATAAACCTTAACTTTGCTTTCTGATAAATTCAAGGTTTACATAATGCATGGACTATTTAATTTATAATGTGAAAACTTGTACTTTACATGTATCAGAGTGCAGTATTCTGGTGCTGTTTACTTGGTGTTTCTTGGCACTTAGGTTTTGATGTTTCATACTTGAGGAGGTTGCATTCAAGTTTATTGCCAGGTGTAGCTCCCTTGCCTGCTGCAGTTTACTGCTCTGTGTCTGGGCTGTTTTTAAAAGAAGTCTGTATCTCTCACTACTCTCTGCAGATTTGAGAGATGATTAGAAAAATGTGGGGCTTTCCCTCCATTTTTGTCTTTCTAGAAAAATTCATTTTTATCCTCTTTGGTCTGGAATCTCAGACTAAAAGAAAGGCTTCAGAGGAATGTATCTGAAAAAAAATTGCGGTTGAATGCATAATCTCATGAATAACGGTCATATAGTGAGATGTTCCAGGAGATTTGTAAAATGATTGCTTGGTATAGTTCATAATTATCTCAGTGATTTGGAATTGTATCACACAGACATTAATCTTTTATCCTCCAACTGAATATGTGCATAATGGGGCAAAAATCACTTTTTCTTCCTATTTTTTCCTTGGTCAAGAAACTGCATTGATTGTGGTGGTTAATACCATCCCCATGCCTTGCTTGGTGGCTCTATTTCTTGTAATTCTTATTATTTTGCAGTTACTAATGGAGTTATTTATAAAGCTTTTGCTCTTCACTTGATGGTTTTTCTGCATCAGCAAGGCTAAAAACCATATCAGCATTCAAAAGAAAAAACCCAACATTTTAAACTTTGGGTCTAGATCTTCTTAACTATGGGGTTTTTTTCTAAATAGGTACAAAATTTGAAAGGTGGGCAGTATTGTGGTGTCAGTGCTAATAATGGAAGAAGACACTGCAACATTAATAAATAAATAGATGTATTTGTAGATAAATAGATATACTTAAAACGTTGTCTGAAATACCAATGGATCATTAAAGTACCCAGCCTTGCACTCACAATTTCAGTGTTGAAAACAATAAATATCAATGAAATAATAAAGATTGCCAGTGTGAGAGAGGATGCTTTTTTAAAAATGCATTTCTGCCTGCTCCCATGCTCAGAGGAGGGGAATGACCCTGCTCAGGTGCCCGGCTGCCATGCCCATGCTGGGAGAGTAATTTGTCATGGAAACAATTCAGGGATAATCTGCCATGGACTCCTGATAACCTTTCCTTTCTAATTTCTTTGCCACAGCCGTCCCACTTTTTAGCCAAAAACAATGTTTCTGCTTTTATAATGAAGTCTCTGCCCTCATGATGTTCCTCTCTTTGCCTCCTGCTTTCTGACCTGTTCTCCTGTGATTTCTTTCATGACATTTCTTTGGTATTTGGTGTCTTGTTTGGATGTTTCTGGAAAGTGGTTGTCTTTGAACTTCTTCAGATTAATGTACATGAAAATCCACTGGATGTTGGTGAGGAGCCCATGGAGATTGCTGATCCTTATTTTAGATTATAGTTATAATTTTCTTTCTCCTTGCTGTTAGTATCACCCAAAGAAAATACAGTTTAAGCGAGATACTACCTGTTTCTCTTGTCTGGATGTGGCAGAATCATGTCTTACAGAAGAGAAGTTTAGTGTAAATTTTATTTTCTGTAGGCTTATCTTTTATTACCAATAAGTTAGCAGTGAATAGGAGCTGCTCCTTGCTGGTGGCTCATCCTGTCTTCTGGCATTAGTACTTCCATTACTGTAACTCCAGTCCTTGCAATTATTGTAAAAATAGTTAAATAAAACCCGTAGTTCGCTCAGCTTTAAATTCGCAATGAATATTTTTTGTTTGGGATGACTCCTTTAGTGCCAGAGCTCTGAAAGGCGGGTTCCACAGTGCTCTGACATTTCTGGAGCTGTGTGGTCGGGGGCAGGAGCGTCGCTGAGCGCCGCGCCCGCAATCGGAGCTGAAAGAGGCGCGTGAGTTCAGCACAGCCATTCCACCCTCGGCTCCTCCTGTCACATCTCATCCACTCCACGGGGTCAAGCCTGGTCAGACTCAGATGGGAAACCTCCCTGGAAAACCAAGAGGGAAGCCAGGCACAAACTGTGTCTCTCTGCACAAACTAGCATCCTACCCCTGGGTCAGTTGTTAGCATCGTGCTGTGTTTGATCCGTGTTTGATGCGGTTTAGTTGTGTTTTATTCTGGTTCATTGGTAGAACAATGCTGTGGCTACAAGTAATGATAAAAGGGGGAAAAAAGTTAAGGACAAGTAATTTTGGTAGGTGGTAGACAAGGAGTGGTACCAAGGCACAAGGAGGTTTGGGAGGCATTGCAAATTCGGGTTCTATGTCAGTTTTCTCATCTTCCCCATGAGAACAAAGTATTTATTCACCTACTGAATCTTGCAACAATAATGTAGAGTGGAAACTTGATTGGGATTTCTCTGCTACAAAACAACCTCCAGAAGGAGAGCAAGGACTCTGGAATATAGCTTGGCCAGTTTGCTTGGCCGCAGTCACCAACAATAATACAATTGTTCATTGTATTTTCAAAGCTTGACTTTGTCAGTGGCGATTTTACGGCTTTTCAAATAGTGAAAGTTATCAAATGACAAGGAAAGGTGGGCTTCACTTTGTGGTGCAGGTCTGATCCCTTTTAAATGATATTGCTTCAGAGTGAAAAATTCCAAGACAGGATGAAACATGAAGAAAACACAATCCTGTTCATGAATAAAAAAAGGCAGGTAGAGAAATGAATTACAGTAATTTCACGAATACAAGCCGCACCAATTTGACCAAAATTTTGGTGGAAACCCGGAAGTGCGGCCAATATTCCGGGGCGGCTAATACATTAACAAAATTCTAAAAGCTGCCAACACGGAAGTGAGAGCCCGCGGCAGCCCCAAGCCAAGCTGGAGCCCGGCCGGCCCCGGCTGAGGTGGGAAAGCCTGGCAGAGGCGGGGCCAGCAGTGTGGGGGCGGGCGGCAGAGCCCGGGCCAGCAGGGCGGGGGAGCCCGGGAGAACTGGGGCTAGCAGTGCAGGGGAGCATGGCAGAAGCAGGAAGGCCGGTGGGTGGGGCTGCCTGGCAGCGGGGGAAGCCCAGCAGAATCGGGGCCAGCAGCGTAGGGGAGCCCGGCGGTGCGTGGGCATGCAGTGCCGGCCAGGGCGAGGAAACACGGCGGCGGTGCAGATGGGAGGGGGCGGCCGGCGAGCCTGGCAGCGGCGGCAGTGCCTGGCCCGCCGGCAGGGCGACTACGTGAACGCAGCGGCGACGCGGCCGGCATGCTTGCCGGCGGCGGCAGCGGCTGGCCCGCCGGCAGGGCGAGTACGTAAACGCAGCGGCGGGGCGGTGCTGACGGGAGAGGGGGGCCAGTGAGCCCGGCGGCGGCTGCAGCACCACCCAGCCGGCCCCGTCGGCAACCATGAGCGGGCCGAGCCTTCCTGGCCCCGCCCCGAGCCAGTAAAGCCCGCTATGCCGCGATCCTGTTACTAATTGGCCAGTTTGTGAAAGCTGCGCACGGATTCTCGCGACGAACGAAAGTGCGGCTAATATTCGGGGTGCGGCTTATCTATTGACAAAGACAGCAACATTGTCGAGGCACCGGGGGTGCGGCTTATAATCTGTGCGGCTTGTATTCGTGAAACTACTGTAGTAACTTGGGAGCTTCATACCTACTGCATTTTGTTATGTAGGAAGTAATAATTTACTTAGAATAGGAAAGGTTTGGACTATTTGTCAGAGTTGACACTTTTTGATCACGTAAGAGCTGGCAGGGCAGGGCAGGTTGTGGGGCTGATTGAGACAGGACAGGACAGTGTCGGGGTGGATGGAGCCCTTCTCCTCCCCAGGGATCATGGGGATTAAGGTTTGCTGGGGCATTAGCTTCTGTTCAGATTGTTGGTGGCCTCTCAGGAGCTCGAGATCACCACCTGGCTATGTTTAAAAGTCTCTGTAGCCCAGCCCAAGAACTGGAGAAAGAGTCAGGAGTCGTTGCTTGCAGTTTCCGAGGTTGTTTATTTTATCTTATCTAACAAATTCTTTCCCTGAGCAGCCGAGGTCCGTTCAGCAGGTCAGCCCCAGGCACACTGCCTGCCTTCAGGGTGGTATTGTCTTTTTATACTACAAACTACATGAACATTATTTACAGTTATTTTCCAATACCTATCACTTATATTGTACAGTCCAGTTCTACTCTAAACCAATCCAAACGTGCCAGCATCACCCAGAAGATGGATGCTAAGAAGAAGGAGAATTCCTCCATCTTGACCCCAAACCCCTATTCTAAAAATCTTAATCTTACTTTTTCACCTTGTGATAATCTAACTTATACTCTACTTATTTTTTGTGACTTGTAACTCTTCATACAAAGGTGATAATTTTCCCCATGGGTTGAAATCAAAGGCACAGGGATCCTGGGCTCTGTGCCAAGCCTCCTGAGCCCTCTCCCAGGGTCTCAAGCCATCCAGGGCAGTCAGATGGATGTCCTGGGTTCCAAAATCAGATGATATTTCTAAGATATTTCTCATTCTTTTTGAGTCTTGACTGTGTTCTTTGTTAAAGATAAAATTAATTTTCATTATTAAAACAGTAAAATTACTATTTACCACTGGAAATACATCCTGATTCTGTACAGTTTAGGTCTTGGCAAATGGATATATTTCAGCACAATGTAACTTTATTCAGAAGCTAATTTAAGTGATATCTTTCTTTGTTAAATGGAGACGCAAAGCCCTATATCTGACAGCTTCTGAATCTCAGATTTCCAAATAAAAAGGAAGATCAAAGTTTGGGGAGCTGGAGTACACTGCTAGAGTTTTTGGGTTTATTATATCAATGTACAGTAGCATTACAAAAAGAACACTGAGAAAAATGGAGCCTTTAATGTACCCAGTGTAGTGGTGCTTGATCTGAGATGTGTTACCACATTGGGAAGAGTATCAGCATTTTTCCCAAATTAAGGGGTAGGGATTTGTGACTGAAATAATTTGCCTGCCTCTGTCCTGGTGGATGGGGAGAAGCTCAAGCAGCGCAGGTCTGTGGTGGAGCCCTGAGCTGTTCCTGTCACCTGATAAAGGGTTTCTTTTGTCTGGCAGTGAATGAGTTGAACCTGATGGGAAAGGAGAGTGAAGGAGAAATTGTGGTCTAAGGAGAGTTACTAATATGCAGAATTATTTAGCACATTTATGTTTTTCTTGGACTAAATGGGCTTTCCTCAAACTGTTGTTTTTTAGAACAAGCTTCTGCAATATCTACCAGTGATACTGAGATTTGAAATGTATCTTTCTTCCATCCACACACTGACTACTTGTGTGCTTGGCTCCATCTGGAAAGGATATAATTGAATCCTTGTTTGGCTTCTTTAATTATTTCTTTACAAAGTTCTTGGCTGGGAATTTTGCCACTGACAATACAAATATTCAAATCTAAGAGCATAAAATGTGCTTTCAAAGAGCATTTTTGTAAACCTTTTATCATTTGGGGATTTTTCAGAAGAGAACATGAGACCTTCTCAATGAATATGTTTTAATTTTTTAAATCCCCAGTGAAGATTTTGTTTCCTTGCAGGTTGGCTGTAGTTGCTAATTAACTTTGTTAATTAATCATGCTATAGGGATGAAACATGCTTCATTAAAAATAAATAAAACCATATAGCAACAAAGTGATGCTACTGTTTTTTCATATTTAAAAGCATAAATTAACAAACAAGATTAACTTTGAAGCTGCATGTCAAATGTTCTTTGCATTTGAAACATCTGAAAGGCTAAAGCAGCTAAAATATTATTATTTTTGCAGCTCAATCATAGTAAAATGTTTATTCAGTTGTAACACCATGTTAAAAATGGGGGCTGAGAATAGTCACTGAAGATGCCACTTTAATCAGAACTGACTGAGATGGTGGATAATAACCAGAGGGTTTATTTGGTCATCCTTAGACATGAAGATCCTTGTTTCTCTCCTGTTATGTATCTCATATGAAAAGTTCCAACACTGCAAATTAGTTTTAAATGCTGTTGGCTTGTACAGGGAGTTCCTTTTTCTTCCTTCTCCTACATGATATAGTCAGGTTTCTTTTCTATTTGCTGCTGTTGAAAAGTGGTTCTGTTCCTAACAGCAGCAATGCTATAAACAAAGTTTGAGAATGCCGGTCTTTGCTGTCCTTCACTGGGAAAATTGCTGAGAAAACCCTTTGGGAACATCAGCCAGGATCCTCACCCAGACAGGGGAGACCTGGCATTGCTGGAGGAGCCTTCTTTGTGAATGGACCTTGAGTGAAATTTATTCTGATAAAATTCCAGAAATGTACCACTAATTCCATGTGGATTTAACATGGAGAGAGGGAAGCAGGAAGATTCCTCAAGTGGAAGGCATAGCTAAATAAATCTCTCCAGACCACTGGCAGGAAGTGTATGGAGGAATGGTTTGTGAGGGGGTTTGTTTGTTTATTCTCCCCCCAACCCCCACATATTTTCTCATAAAATATCTTTAGGCATTTGTTTTGCAATTAAAAGGTCAAAACCTCCTCAAAGGGAATACTTGCTTTTTCCACTAGAACATATTAGGGCACTGAAGCAGTGCAAAAATGCGAGGGGCTATTTCCAGCAGATGAACTAAATCCTTAAAATAGGATTAACCAGTTTTGTAATTTGCCTGTGATAGTACCTGAGTAAGGGATGGGGGGAATGGTATGTGTCTTTTAGAAGATGCATTTAGGACACCTGTGTTAAGACTCTCAATGCTGGACTAATGCCACTTCTCAGTTTTCCATAATTTGTCACAAGTGCCAAAGAAGGTCTTGACACCATGCTGGAGAGCACAAACACAATTTCCACAGGGTGTGGCTGGATCATCTTTAACTTCTGCTGATATTCAGTGGTTTCAGCATCGTCCCTGTTTACAGATCAGCATTTTGGCAGTGCCTGGTGCTGATGTTGGCTGTGCTGGGAATGCTGAGGGGTGAGTGAGCACGTGGGGACAGGTGACCAGCACAGAGACTCAGCTGAAATACCTCAACTTGTGCTGAAATGGAGAGGGGGGCCTGGTGCACTGACCCAGGCATACACTGAGCTGTGGCTCAGTGACAGGAGTGCTGTCATTCCATAGGAATTAGCCAGGCATGTGCAGATTTTCCTCATGAGGAATGGTTCCTGAGAAGTGGTTTAAAGGCTACTTTTTTTTCTGCAAGTTTGGGAATAAAATAGCATAGAGCAGTTAGTTTTCCATGCTGGATGAGAGTGACCCAGACAGGAGTATTTTCAGAGCCTGGGTCCTACTTCTGCCCTGGCTTGGCACCTTTGCAGGTTTCTGGGGGATGGAATTTCCCCAGGCCATACGATGGGAAATTATCTTTCCTTTTCTATGTATGCTAATCACTACTTTTCATTCCTTTCTTACAACTTTTCAGTGTACTTGAAAATGTATTGTGGTTGCCAAATCCTTAATTAAACAAATTAATTATTAGTTGAGTCGAGCCAAACATTTGTCTAAGGATCTTATATGAAAAAAAGGCTAATTAAAAAATCTAATAATTCAGTAGCTGCAAAATGCATCACAGTGTGTTTGTATATAGAATAACTGATTTTAATTTCAATTTTATGCATGTATTTATTGGTGATGCAACAGCCTTCTGGCATGTGTTAAAATGGTGCAGAATAAAGCTGATGTGCAGGGCTATAGGAAAATAAATAACACAATCTGATTTGCACAGTCTGTTTCCATATCACTGGCATGATGAGCTACTTTGTTCTTTGAATGGAGCAAATGATGTTTGGATTCAGCTGATTTATTGACAGCTCTGTCAAACTGCCATGAAATGAAACAATAATGCTGCCACTGAATATTGTGGGGGAACCCGGGGAGGAGAGGGGGCCTGCTGGGGGTTACCCCAGCGATGTGCAGGAATGCTGCCCCCATGGGAAACCCGAGAGGAATGAACTACTACTGACAGGCTTTTCTTTCCTCAGGGAGAAGCTGTGTGTGGCTCGGCTGCAGAGGGAAGTTGCCCAGAGTAAAAGCGAAGGAGCCATGGTAAGCTGTGCCCACTCTCTGCTTTCCAGGTCTTGTCTCACTGCCTCAGGCACCTTTGGTCTGGCTGAAGGTGCTCACCACAGCAGCCAGGCTGTCTTGGACACAACAAAGGGTTGCCAATGATGTATTCATAAATGAGAGGAAACTCAAGCTTCCTTGGAAAAGCCATGGTAGAGGAAAGTTGCTTCATTTTTCTGCTGATGGTCCTTACTGGAATTAGAAGCAAGGCAAGCAAAGAAAGGCAATTTCAGATGAAAAAGCAGTAGATTTACTTGCCTGTTAAATCTTAGTCAACAACACAAAAATGAAAGAACACAAGCATGGAAGCTTAAAAAACCCCCTACAATCTGATAATTTTGCAAATCATGTAATGCTCCTTGTATCTTCATTTTTCATGTACCAATTCATGAGATTAGCCTAGTGAGCAAAAGATGAAATGGCAGATTTTTGGTTGACCACAAACCTCAATTTATAGAGTGAGACTTATCTCTTCAAAACAATTTTCTTTAGGAGCCAACATGTGCTGAGTGTGCTTAATTACTTAATATCTGAGGAACTGTTCCCATCTGTTAAGGAGTTTGTTTGTCCCTATCCTCAGATAAAATGTCTTAAACTTCCATGGGATAAAGCAGACCTGTTCAAAAACCTTAAACCCAAACTATCCCCTTGAACACACATGGATGTGCTGCTGATCTGAGTGAGTTGCACAGTTGGCTGTGAAAGACTTTGGTGGTCCCAAGTTTGTTTAACTTGGTGGGAGCAGCTGTAGAAGGTCTCTGGGGATGCTCCTTAAAATCCCACCTGCCTCCAGTGAGTGCCATTTATAAACCCTTTGTGATTAACACACTGAGGTGAGATTTGGAGGGTCCTAAGTGGCAGGTGGGAGGAACCAGCTCTGGGTTTATTGCTCTCACCACAGCCCCAGATGTGCCCAGCTCAGCTGTGGGAGCCCTCTCCCATCCCAACACCACCCCCATGTTCTTGCCCTTGGGGTCTGCAGCGTGGCTGGGTTGGCCACAAGGAGACTTTGAGATGGGGTTTAAGCAGTTGTGAAGCCTGGCCCATGGGTAATGTGTGAGAAAGGGCACAGAAGTCCTGGAGGAATTGAGGAACACACTTTTATCAGGTAAAGTTGCAATCCAAGAGTCTGTGACTGAGATAAAACTCCTGCTGCATCCAGGAGGAATCTTGCCTGAGGAAGAATGGCAAAGATCAGGCATTGGATTTGCAATTGCATTTTACTTTTCAGTGTAAATAAATGTCAAAATCTGGGAAGAGTTATTTACTCGATTTGAAATATTTCCTTTATTTTTTTAAAAACTAGCATTCCCTTGGAGGCATAGCAGTAATATAATATATTGAGTGTAAAATATACTTAGTGGGATAATCCAAGACTGTATGAAATGAGCAATACTGATTAACCTTCTAAAGCTGGTAAGGATTTTGGTATGTGCACCCACGTTTTGGTCTCTCTTGCCTGTCAGACACTTCTTATGCCTTTCACTCTGGGTTTGTGGATCACTTCTCTCTGCTAACCAGGGTGTAATTTTGTATAATTTGTTGAGAGGCCAAGTGCTGTAACCCATTAGGAGCTGACAGGTAGCTCTGCGGGGGTGCAGAGTACCCCCAAGGTAAATACTGGGTAGTTTTTCCCCTCTTCCCTGAGGGGTATTACGCACAATTATCCTGCAACTAGAGCCGAGAGCGAGCGCCTGTAGAGACGATTTCTTTGAAGCAGTTGATGTATGGAAAGTTCTTTGTGTCTCGGAGCTCAGAGCTGGTGATTTTAATATGAAACACAGCAGTCATTAATTAACATTAATGAACTTGCGGGGCTGTGAGCAGTGTGAGAGCAGTAAGGGTCCGGGGGCTGCAGTGTTTGAACCCAGGGGATGCCAGGGATTAGGAAAGCCGTGTTCGCAGGGCGAGGAGCCGCGGCTTGGGGCAGACACTTTACACAAACTCAGAGCGAAATTTCGGCCAGGGATTCTGAACGAGCCTTTGGCAAGCGGGGGCTCCCCCCCGAGCAGCCTGCCCGCAGGGTGCCCAGCCCATGTGCTGCTCTCTTTGGTGATGGACATCCCCCGGGGCCAGCAGGCTGGGCAGGGCCACCAGGCAGCCACAGTGCCCGAGGCTGTGCTGTCACCGCCTGCGACTCGGGATCAAAGCGGTGGCACCCCCGCAGCCTCCCTCAGAGCTTTATTTAATCACTCATTAGCTAGTCGCCTTTACTCGCTCCCATTTTCTGTTTGTTTGTTGTGCTGGTTAGATTGGCGTGAAGGTTGTCACGGAACCAGCTCGTTCATTTGGGAAGGGCACAGGTGACAGCACATGGCACCTTTAGTGGCACCTCCTGAACAGCATTTCTTGCAGTGTGAAGGAAGGCAGGGAGCACGGGGAGCTGTCCTGGGAACTGTGCAGGGCATCATGCAAGCCTTTGGCAGGATGGCACCTCATGTCATACCTGCTAGAGTTTTCTGCTTCTTTAAAAAAAAAAAAAAAAAAGATTGTTTGGGTTCTCTGTCACACACTCGTTGTAAGGGTGAGCAGTCAGAGAGCAGGGGATGTGTCCTGTCCCTGTGCTGGAAGGACAATGTGCAGGGATTTTCCCTGTGCTTCCCACTTGGGTTCACCCAGCACCCAGGAACCAGGACAGGTACCACATGTACATAAAACCAATGACTAATAAACACAAAACATGTGTTTATCAGCAAGTAGAAGCCACTTACACTGTGGTGTCTGCACATCTATAAACATCTGGTGAGTGACGATGAGTTGGATCTATACAAGGGAGGTTTTTCTGAGGCTGAAGATTAATCAGTGTGTGCTACCAGTGTGTGGGACCCACTGCGCTCCCCAAAAGAATTGGGCTTTTGATGTGTCCCAGAGTTACAGTTTTCCTGACTGATTTGTTACTGGAAGGTCCTGCAGAAGATGAAACGATGGCACTTCATTTCAAGATAAACGTTTATCACCAAAACCACACAAGTAATTTTGTAATATGTTTTCTTATATGTTTGTATGGAAAATCTGGTACCTCATACGTTGGATTATGTGGATTTATGACTTACTTTAATTATGAACTGAATAATTCAGGCTGAATACCTGACAATTGCTCAGATTTCTTCATTTTATGAACCGCCATCAGTAAATATTGATTGTTCACTATCAAAATATGGAATTACTGCCATTCCATCCCTTGAAGGTTCCAGCAACACTGTACCAGGATGGATGTTTGGCTCTTCCTGACGCTTCTGGTCTTTAATTTCTGAAGTGTGCATGTTCACAATTTTCTTAGTCATGTCTCTTCTGACGCATCAAGGATGACTTTGGATGGCTCCTTGTAAAGGAAATGGAGATTATCAGTTATCTGTGTATGCTCCTCACTGCATTTGATGGGGGTTGTGCAGGTGTCTGTAGTGACAGAGATCCTGTTATTAAAATAAGCAGCTTTCAAAGCAAATCACAAGTTTATTTCAAAACTTACTGAAGACTGAAAACCATGTTAGTTGACAAAGTATTTTTTATATATTTGAAGTGCATGAATTTATACCTTTGGACACAAAACATAACCAGAAATGAATACTTTCTGTG
This sequence comes from Catharus ustulatus, assembly GCF_009819885.2. Lineage (NCBI taxonomy): Eukaryota > Metazoa > Chordata > Aves > Passeriformes > Turdidae > Catharus > Catharus ustulatus. The sequence goes on along the minus strand of NC_046227.1, from coordinate 32,379,232 downwards.
AAATTTTCTTAACAGTGAACAGCGCCAGGTTAGGAAAAATAAGAGAAAAATGTTGCCACACTTTAGAACTTTGTTGAGTTCTTGTGGCAGAGTAAGTGTTGTTTCAGCAGAAACTAGTATAAAAGCCTATAATGAACCAGAAGTATATACAATTACATTATGTTTTGATAACTTGGATAAGTTTAACAATTACCCAGAAAAAAGTTACATTTTTATTTGATACCTTTATTTGTATCTATGCTATACAGTTTGTTAGTTTGTTCTTTCCATCCAAGTCCTTTAGTTCAACTCTGTTTTCCATTAGTTCAGTGGCCTGTAACCTACATAAAAGAAATTGTACCACTCTGGCAATTTAGCTGTGAAGGTTAAAGAGGGATGCTACTGCCTTTTATATCTACATGGGTTTCACTTAGGGTGGGCCCTAGGCTCTGATTTACCATGTGTCCTGCTGCGTTTTTAAGTGATGCAAAGTGATTATCATGGGCTCTTCCTGGTACCCGTCTATTCCACACCTGCACCCTTTTGTTGAAAACACACCATGTTAAGTGAATGTGAGCTCCCCACTGAATAGGTTTCCGCCCTCCAGTAATCCTTCTGCATTAGATTGATTTATGAATGTATCAGATTCTTTGTTAGCATGTAAACCACTAATTAATTTAAAGCTCTCTGTGGAAAAATTAAAGCCCTGGTTAAGGCTTTCAACAGGCTCAGATGGTGCTAATAATGGAAAAACAAGTTATATTAATGAGTTTTGATGCGATCAGCACAATTCTTGCTTTACAAACAGTTTTTGCAGTAAAACAGTGGAGACTGCAAGTTTTTAAATAAAGAGTAGAAGAAATAAAAAAAAGAAAAGACATAAAAAAAACCTCGCAGAGTCAGTAACATGTCCCATTATTATAAGGAACTGAGTCACTTCTGCTTGTTCCAACTTTCTTAAATGTAACGGGTTTAGATAAATGTAACAGCCTCTTCAAAAACCACGGGAAGTGCAAACCACTCTTGTTTCCAGATTGAAACCTAAGTTGTAATCAGCTTTGAAAAGATCTGTCTCTTCTCATCAAGCGCTGCCAAACTGGAGCGTTCACATGGAGATGGATGTGTTGAAGTGCAGAAAAGGTCTTGACTGAAATTGCATTGAAGTCAGTTGAAAGTTTGACTGTGTTCTCAGTTTTCCCAAATTCCCAGGGTGTTTGTATGTAGGTTCAGTTGTTTGCTCAAGTTCAGGCTTTTAGCGTGGGTGCAGGTTTTTGGTGAGAAGAGAGAGATCATACCCAGCTCAATGGGGCTTTGTTGAGCTGAGTGAAATGAACGTAGAAAACAAAATCTTCATTTTTCATTTTTTATTATTTTTTTAAATCCCTTGTAGGAAGCAGAAAATGCACAAGTAGAGAGGCAGCCTGTGATTGTAGGAAATTGTGCCTCTCCTGGGAGCTGCATTTACCTCTCAGTGCTCAGCTCTCCCAGGGCACTGGGGCTCAGGCCACCACCAGCCCCGTGGTCAGCACAGCAGCTGCCATTAATGCTGCCCCATCAATCAGCCAGCAGGGTCAGCGTGCTCAGAGCCCCAGCTCCCAACATCTGCACTGTGTACCAGGCTTTTAGGGAGGAGGGCAATGCTGAGGTTGCTCTGCAGCCAGGGTGTCACAGATGGCAGCACAATGTCCTGCCAGGAGTGCAGAGCCGCTCGCTGTCACCCTGTGATGAATCCCTGCTGTCCCCTCTGGCCGGGGGAAGGCTGCTGTTGCAGAAGCACCCGGGTCATTTAAAAATAGAGGATATTTAGTAATAAATGAAGTGCTAAAGATGAGATACAAAAGGCTAAATGTTCTTTCCCACCTTCTGGGTCTTTACATTCTATGAAAGCATCTGTCTGTGCTTTAATTAGAAAGTAGTACAGAGAGAGGCAAAGTTGTTTTTTTGAAATGTCTCATTGAATATTAAATATCCTAAACCAGAAAAAAGCAATCTGACCCTTGTGCTACCCTCTCTGTGAAACTGTGTATTTTTGCACAGATAACCCTGCTGTCCTGCTCCATTCTCTCAGAAACTTCATCACACAGCCCTCATGGAAACTCAGTGACATTAGTAACGGCTTTAGCATCAATAATGATTATTGAAATTCTTTACAAGCCTGGTTTCGTGCTCCTGGACCTCATTAGTTTTTCATACTTCATTAGGCCAAATGTCCTCATTCACAACTTCGCGGTTTTGTCTTCACTGGTTTTAAAATAAAACCTTACATCCTGCGTACCTTTTGTTGTTCGCTTCAAATTTGCGAATAGGTGGACATTTTGAAATTCTGTATTTTAAAAGTATTATGAATTTGGGTACTCTCTATGATTTAAGGGCACAACTCTGGGGCGGTGAATGGGTTCCAGAGCGCAGTTTATCCCAGGGCTTCGGGGTGGGGAGTGATTCCCGTGGGTTTGTTCCAGAGTGCAGTTTATCCGCAGGGCTCCAGGATAGGGATTGAGTCCCGTGGATTTGAGGGCTGGGGCGGTGAATGGGTTCCAGGGCGCAGTTTATCCGCAGGGCTCTGGGCTGGGGATTGATTCCTGTGGATTTGAGGGCTGGAGCGGTGAATGGGTTCCAGGGTGCAGTTTATCCATAAGCAGGGCTCTGGGATGGGGAGAGATTCCCGTGGGATTGGCAGTTGGAGCGGTGAATGGGTTCCAGAGCGCAGTTTATCCGCAGGGCTCCGGGATGGGAGCAATTCCCGTAGATTTGGCGACTGGAGCGATGAATGGGTTCCAGAGTGCAGTTTATCCATAAGCAGGGCTCCGGGATGCGGAGCCATTCCCGTGGGATTTTTCCAGAGCGCAGTTTATCCTTAGGGCTCCGGGATGCGGAGCCATTCCCGTGGGTTTGTTCCAGAGCGCAGTTCATCCTTAGGGCTCCGGGATGCGGAGCATTCCCGTGGGTTTGAGCCTGGCTCGGGGCCGGGGCCAGGAGAGGGCGCTGCAGCCACGGGAAAGGCGCGCTGCGATTCCAAAGGCAGCGCTCGGAACTCGCCGTTCCGAAGGCAGCGGTGCCACCCGCAGCTTCGGTGGCACGGAAGGACCAGCGCTGTGTCCAGAGCAGCAGAAACAAGCTTTTCCCATTCAGCTGGAACTCACCGAAGTGGTGTCTCTCTCTTCAGCAAGTATTTAGTCAACGGAAAAAGAAAAGTCAAACAGAATTATGTAAAAATCACTGAACACGGGGGAAAAAAAACCAACATCAAAATGCATTTATATAAGGTTTGAAAGTAAAACAGAGGCAATGTGTAGAAAGCATGTCATCTTGGCTAAACTGCCCTCCAGTAGAAATTGCCATTTTTAGATAACAAAGGCAGGGGATGTGCAAGCACAGAAAGGGCACAGGCAGATCTCACAGCATCCATGGGTGTATGGAATATCAGAGTGGCACTTGGCTCCAGCGTGGAGCAAACCCTGCTTTATGACTGGGAGCAGATGGAACCTGCTCTAGGCAATATCTCACTGCCTAATGGGAGTGATGCACCCATGCACTAATAACAGTGAATTGCAGACATTTTCATATCAAAGGTTAAGCTCTGCAATCCTGAGCTCCTCCAGGCAATGGCAGGAGTTGACTCGAGTAAGCCAAACACTTGCTGGATTAATATTTTTGTAAGGGTGACCTGAATAGGGCCACCAATCTGCAGGCTGAAAAGGCAGAACATTTCTGGACTGCTTTTAGCTCATGCAAAAAAGGGATCTGAGGTAGGACTGGATTAGTCACAACATCTAAGCATGAGGAAGAGGAAAGGTGAATGTGTTCTCTGGGCCAACAGTTTTAATTTTATGCAAACTAGGAAGGTAAATTTATACAGACTAATAGTAGTGAAACTGCTGTGGTGTACTTGGTGTTGCAACTTTGTTCTTGAAGTACCTGGGGAAATTAGTGTGCTATAAGAAGTAAAAGAAGTTGCTAGATTTTTGTTGGGCTTGTTTTATTTGGTTTATTTTTTGGTGGCCAGTAGTTAAACTATTACAGTAGAATTTATAATACCAGCAATTGTTTCTGTAAAAGGTGTGTTTCCATTGTTAATTTTGGGAACATATAAAAATTCATTAATTTATCTTCTTAAGACTTCTTTTAATTTTATTTTTTTAATTAAAGGTTTTGGTTTTTTTCCCCTGCAAGGGGCAGTAAAGGTTACCAGGAGGGAGAGAAAGTTCCTGTGTAAGGAAGGACAAAATACCAAGGGTTGCTCAGTTGTGCTGCTTCTATTAATTTTCCATTTATTTAAATTCATGCAGTGTTCTTGGAGCTTGTTCTGTGAAGTCAGTGCTGACCCTTGGAATGAGTCAGCTCAAGCAGTGCTTTAAATTGCATGTGAAAGTACAAACTCCTTCCTGCAACAAGGCTTTGTTCAGCATCCAGCCCACGGAGCCCTGACCCATAACTGCTCCACAGCACCAAGAGAGCAGGGTAAGGTTCTTTTGGCTTGTCAGCTCGCTCTGGGCAGTGACACAACACAGGTATATAGAAAATAACCAGATGAGGGTGAATAAAACAGAGACAGCAGAGACTGGGAAAAACTCTTGGCCCGTTTCTGACCGCTGAACAATTTGCAGGTAGACAGGAAAACTATTTACAACTCCTCTGAAAAAGATTTGGACTTTATATTTTGGATAGTTTTTGTGCCATTAAGTTCCATGAGATTTTTGTTGTTTTTCTCTTGGCAGAGCATAATTGCATCTCTTCGCAGCTTCCCTCCAAGATTTAAAAGAAATATTAAAACATGGTAAGGAAGTAATGGCTTCCTGTACTAAACCTATTTAGCTTTGTATAAATTCATATAATTTGGACAACTGTGATCCTTGCTGTCCTTTCCCTCCCAACTCCAGTTCTCATACACTTTAATTCAGTTTTTGCTTTGTCAGGAATTTGCTTTTACATACTTTGTGTTTGTTTTGGCTCCGTGTCCATTGCATTGTGATAAGGCATCTTTTGATATTCTACAGGATCTTTCATAATGAAGATCTCATGACACAGTTTTCCAAGTCTGGAACTGGTGATCAGACTCGCTTGCATGTCCTGCAAGAGGAGACTGTCTAGACTGTGGGAATGACTGTGATGTTTGGATTGTGTTATTTCCATACCGCTTGGCATGATGCTCTCTCTAGTTAGTCTGCAAATTAATGAAAGTGCCAGGCCTGGTACAGGGCCTTACCTGGCTGTGAAGTGGCTTTTCTTCCTTCTCCAACTTACATGGAAAAGTTGTGCTTTCCATGTAGCACCTTGCTGTGTGACTGTAAATAACCAGGTGCTTAAAACCTCTCTTCACTGCATTCATTAATGGTCATGTTCTTTAACTCTGGTGTCCTACAAGGCCTGTAATTACCTTTGCCACCTAAATCCTTTATGATCTTGGAAAACATTTAGTTTCTGGTGTAAATAGCTAATTTGTAAAACAAGCTTTGTTCTGACTCTTCTGCTGTTTTCCTGTTTGCCTGTGTAGGTGGTGAACTCTTTGGGGAAGAGGCAGGGTCTTCTAAATAGTGCTGATTGATGCTTGGATCCTGGAGTGCTGGTGTGCCATGGACAGTCACAGCCCAGGGGCTTGGAATGAATAGTGAGAGGGGATTTGGCTCAGTGTGTGCTGTTCACACAACTGTCATTGTGTAATTACATCTTTATGATGCACATTTGTGATTGGCATCCATGGTGACATTGCTTATTTAGAAATGCTTTCTGAATGTTGGGGAAAAATCATTATCTCTTGGGAGCATCCTGCTCCTGGTGGTAACTATTAAAAAGTTCCCTGTGGCAGTGGCTGGCACAGTTTTCCATATAAGAAACTTTTTCCATGGATGTCCTAGAGGAGCTGGTCAGAATTTCCAGGTGCTTGTTGGAAATCTTGAGTGATGTACTACTTCCTGATGTCATTCATAATTAACCACCTCAAAAGGAAAAACTTGTGATGTAGGAGATATCGTCAAAAAATACATGCACTAAGTGAGAAGTTGAAAATTAATTTCATAGTAGAGCTAGACTTTGAGAGTTGTCAGCTCTCATAGTCTAACAGGTTTCCAGTGCCTGTATCTTCCATCAGTGCATAAGGGAAACCTATTCACAAATAGGTGGGAGGAGATAAGTGAAAGTCAAGGTGTGAAGACTGCATGTGATCTGACACACATCAGAAGGAAGAGCTTGAGAAGGAACATGAGCAGGTGAGCAGAAATACTCTTGTGAACTGCAAGAAACAAGAATATCAGCTCTGGAAATGTGTTTAATGTGTGAAGGGAGACAGGAAAGAGAAAAGTTTCCTAGTTTTGCTCTCTCCATGTAGCTGTTGGCTTACAGCTCGATGCCTGGGCAGGAGCAGGACCAGCAGAGCTCCATGGCATTGGTCCCCATGCACAGCAGCTAAAGCTGAGCAAACCCTTGTGCACCTGATTCCCAGGAACCCAGCTCTGCCTGCATGGTCATTTGCAGTGTGGGTGGTTCTTCTCAACCCCATTTAGACAAGTTTGTTCATAATTCTCCTGTATTGAATTTGATGTCAAACTTGATGGCATGAGTGAGTGACAGGAGTTGTTTGTCTCAGTAATATATTGCAGGAGTCCCCAGAAGCACTGGGGAAGAGCAAATCTCCTGTTCTGCAAATGTGTAGCAGAATTTATGTCTTTCCAGAACTTAAAGATAATATAATTGCAGAGTTTGCTAAGCCACTATTCACACTTCTTGTGCCCAGTGGGCTGTACCCAAACTGGCATGGCTGGGATTCAGGAAGCCTTGCTGAGCTGTCCTGATTTAGGGAAAAGGGGTCACTCTCTTGCTATTAAAGTTTTTGCCCCAGAGAAAGACACAGGAGCTATATGTGGAAATTATTTGCAAATTTAGTGTGCTGGCTAAAACGTACTAAAAAATTCAGAATTACTCTCCTGACTCCTGTTTCAGTGCTCTACATGGCAGAAAATGTTCGTGGAAAGTCCTGAGTTTTAATTATGTGATTATGTGTTTTACTGTCCAGGAGCAGAACTTCTACTCAGTCTAATAGCTGCTGATTTTTTTCAGCTAAGTGCTGAAGGTGGAGGTGGCAGAAGAAGGTAGAGCTGCACTACTTGGTTCTAGTAGTTTTTTTCTGTAGAAAACATATTTACTTTTTCTCTTCAGGAGTATCAAGCTAACACTTAAAATTGTCAACTCACTATAAAGTTGAAAAAAGCCAGATTTTTTTTTATGTCTTAAATTAGATGTGTATGTGACTACATACACAATTAATAGATGAGGATAAACTAGGATTAAATCCAATAAAACAGATATGTCCTGCATAAAAAGATTAATGTGCTAATGAAGACCAAAAAAGTGTCAGAGTTTTTATATCTGTTTCTGACCTTCAGCTGTACCAGTGTATTCAGGCTACTTGTTCTAGTAAGAAAGGGGACTAAAAGAGTAGAGCCTCTAAAGGCTGGCACTTAGATTTGAGCTGAATTTGGTCTCTGGAAACACAAACAGAAATTCAAATGGACCTATTACTGAAAAGTGATAGTAAAATTATATCAGGTGTAGACAAAGCTTTTTATTTATTTAATTTTGACCAGTGAATGAATTAAAAACTGCATGAAAAATTGTTATTTGATTTTTTCATGTTCTACCGGGTACCAGACTTTCAAACTCAGGCTGGCCCCTGAAAGTTGAGTCAGTTCTTGTGAGTGTGTGTGTTGTCAGCACTAATAAAAGATTTTGTAGTGACAGCTCTGTTAAAAATACCATAGAAGATGTGCCAGCTAACAGAAAAACCACAGCATTTCCCTACTGCCTGTGGCAGTGCCTGCAGTGCTAGAGGGTAAATATGGAAAACAGACACATTTGTCAGAAAACTAAAGCAGTAGGACTCTGGAATCCATGCAAGGAACAGCTGAGTAAATAAGGCAACTTTTTTTGCAGTTACTTACCAACCATAAATGGACTCTACAAGTGGACATAGAAAAACTGTAATAAGATCTGACATGTTCATGAGGAATGCTGTAAAGAGCCTGAGGTAAAAAAATGCTGTATGAAGAGGTAGCAGCAAAGCAGTGATGCCAGAGGTGTTGAATGTGTCAGCCAAGAGAGGCAAATAGAAGAGTGTGTGTGAAAATGAAAATATTGGTATATCTGAGATCTGTGGGGGTCTGATGGCACTGCAGACAGTTCTGAGCACATCTCGTGACTGGCATGGTTAAGTTCTACTTCTCTCAGTCTCATAAATTTTCTTTAACCTTAGATCTATTTCAATTAACTCCTTGACATCCTATTTACTAGCAGGAAGTACAAGCACATTAATGAGAAGTGCAAAAAGTGAAGAAGCCCTAACACTCCCCAGCATCGGGGCAAAAACCCACACACTATCCTAGCCTGTGAGTAAATCCCAGAGCTCCCTGGAGCACCAGAGTTCCACTGACCCATCTCTTAAAGCCAAATAAAACTCTCAGAAGTGTGTTTTTTCCTGCTGCTTATCCTGTGCTTATCCTGCTGCCTTAACTCCTATCTCACCAGCACAGGTCCAGGCGGGAAATGCTCGATTCAGCCCCGTGCCCGTTTGTTCTGTGAGCATTCAGTCCTTCAGAAAAGAAACCATTTATATCATCTAAAGGCCATGTTGGTCACTGACAGAGGAGGCAGGCACACGGGCACTGCAGATAAGCAGGAGGCATTTAGGATGTGGCTGTGTCCCTGCTGGGGGTTATTGTCACCCTGGCTGAGTGGGCTGGGATTGTGCTGCTGCTCCATCTTCTGCTTCATTGCACCACTCACCAGGTTACTTCAAAGCCCTGCTGGGGGCTCAGTTAAGCCTTGCCTTGTTCCTGTGCTGAGCCTCAGGCAATTCTCTGCTGACTGGAGAGGCTGGTGACCTCCAGCTGCTGGTAAGGAGGGATCAGGCTGGAGCAGCGACCTTGGCCACCAGCACAGCTGGATCCAGAGGAAACTGTCCCCCTTCCCTGCACCCTTCAGGGGCTGTAGCAGTAAATACTGCATTGCTGTATGTGGGTTCCATAGGTTAAAATCCATACCAGGTATACAAGTGACATATCACCTTTCGTTGACTTTTTTACCTTTCTTTTCTCTTCTGCCCTTTCACAAATTGTTTTATTTCTGCTGTGCACTATTTCACTGTAACAAGTTCTTTTAAATGGACAGGCATCAGTGTTTGAGGAATCAAAGTCCAGCATGACTATGAATTCATAGTCTTCCATTCACTTCTCTCCCCCCATGCTGTCTGGCCTTCCCAACCATTTGCAAGTATGCAAAAAATACTGTTCTGTGGTTATGTTTGCATAGTTGCTTATCAAAATATTATTACCTGGTTAAAAAGAATTTAAATAAATCTTCTGAATCTGGGCTGACCACTGTTTGCCACACTTCATGGAATTATCTTCTGTAGACATTTTGAGCAATGAAGAACAGGACCTGGAAAATGCCTGACTTCTTAAAAACACTTTTGTAAATCTTTATAAGCTGTGGGAAACCCTGGTTTTCAGACTTCAAGGATTCTCTTCACTCCTTCCTCCTCAAGTCTATGTCTAGGCTGAATTTACCTCCAAACTGCCAGCAAATACCTGTTACTTATCTATAGAAGAAATCAATGCCACATCAAAAATTAAAGGTAATCTCAGCAAGTGAAAGTGTGGAAATTTCTCTAAACCTTGTGGCCTAAGGCTCATCTTGTGCACCTACATAGGTCACAACAAGTCCAAAGAACTTGTAATGTACTTGAGAGAACTTGACACAAATCTCCTGGCCCTTGCTGCAAGACTTCTGATCCAAGAGGGAGTTTCTGCTTGCCAAATACAGACAATATCCTATGAGATCAGGCATATTCTTGAACCTGGATCCTTCTTGGATAATTTATGTCTTATCTTTGGGTTCATTTATTTTTTGTCTTTGTGAGTGGGGAGTTTGTTCCATGGCCTGTTTGTTCAGATAAATCCACTAGAAAGTGGCTGAGAAGCTTGCAGTCAGTAGAACATTCAGCTCTGAACTCAGTCTGTGAGCATTTAGATGTGCAGGCTGTACCTGTGGTATAGTTACAGTTAATGTTTTGGTGCCAGTTTTATTTATTCACAGATTTAGTTTTGTTCTTATGATAAACTCAAGTTCCAAAACCTCACTTCTATTTCTGTGAGCTGGAGCTTTTGTTTTGCCAGAAAACATTTTACCTTCTGTTGTCTGCATTGCTACGTTGCTATCCCTTCAGGAAATGTTTGGGAATTGCAGATCTGATAGCAAATGGTCGGAGAATCAAACAACTGACACTTTGCTGGCCCAGGTGGGTTGGCTCTTGCAAGATGCTGTCTACACACACTCTTTTGTGCTGTTTTATGGTTCAAACACCATTATTGTAAAACTTCTGGAATCAAACAAGTGGGAAACGTAAACAGAGACTGGGGAATTTTTTGCTTGTTTGTAGCAGAATTGGAAAAGGCTCTTTGTAAACAAGTTACCTTGGTTATAAAACTTTGTTTCTAATAAGAAGATATTGTATATACCCAGTATAAGAAACTAAACAAACAGTTTCATGCCTATTTAGAGGCTTTATTGCAATTAATGCAAGTCACCTTGCCAAAAAAAGCATGTAACAAAGGGTTTGAAATTATAATTGCTCATTGTAATCTGAGATGTTTCAGGGATTTTTTTTCCCCTTGTATTACCTAGCAGTGCCACTGTTTCTAATGTCGGTACTGACACAGTTTTTTACTTCACACTTTTGTATGCTAGGTATTAATATGGTTTATATCTATCTTAATACAATTTGCAAGTTTTTATTTGAACTTGAAAAACATTTGATTATGTTTAATTTAGAGAAATGAGATTTCTTTAATTGCTCTCTGCAGAAGCTATTAGGAGCTCAATTACATTTGAAAATTCATTGTTAAAAGTGTAATCACTTAAAGATTACTAATTTTAAAAAAAACATGACCTGACTATGTGGGATGTTCAGATTCACTAATAGTATTCTCCCTACACCTGTCCACCTATAAGAAAATAATGTTTAAAATGGAGAAATTAATTATGCTAAGAATTGAAGCAAATCTTCAAAATTGGGCTATTTTGAATAAATAGCAACAGTTTTATTAGGGAGACAAGATTTTCAAAATTTGTGTTACTTGCCTACATTCAGCTCTGCAGGTGACTCAGAGATGAGCTTTGGGAAGCTGAGAGAAGGATGCTCCTGGGGTGTTCCACCTGTGCAGAGCCCACCTGTGCATGTGCTGTGTCAGGGCTCTGTGTGTGCAGCTCTGTCCCCAGGGCTGAAACAGCTCCACAGAGCTCACTTCAGTCTGTTCGTTTCTAATAGACCATGAGGGGGATTTTTTGCTGTTTAATTTCTTTTCCCAAGGTGACTGTGATTTTTTGTGGCCTGCCACTGGGTGTTTCACAGAAATGAAGAGCTGCAATCAGAGCTCTCTTTTGGAGGGCTGACTGTTGAGCACAGCTCCTGGAGGGGATGGGCAGACAGTGGTGCTCACTATCCAGCTCGAAGCCAAAAGGTTTTATGAGTTATTTAATTTTTTTCCCTTGTAAAATAAATGTTATCACAACTCCAACTATATATACAGTACTGCTGGTGTAATAGCCTGCCTAATTCAGATTAATTGTAGGCTTGCAATGATAAAGGAGCTTCAGCACAGCAGTTATTCTGCCGCACAGATGCAATTAAAACCATATCAATGCAGTATAAATAATGCTAAATTAAGTTGCTGTCCTTCCACATGGTGGCAATTTTGAGCTAGTGCACAATGAAAGCCAGCATCTTATTTTGTTCAGAAGGAGTAACTACACCAAGAAACAGTTTCTAATTTCCTTGCATGGCTCTGGAGCAGCATTATCACCCAACAATATGAAGTGTGTAAATTACTGTCACCAAAATATCACTAATAATAATAATAACGAGCATTTCCTGGTTTTGTTATTCATCTTAGAGGCAAGAAAAGCTTGAGGTTTACATCTGAAAGTTATGGGATACGTGTGCTCCTCTGAGATGAAGCCAAAGAGACATGTGGTAGCATATAGACATTTCATAGTAGAAAATGAATGATTGCTTAAAATTATTTAATTTTAACTGGTTTCAAGGCATTTTTAGAAAATTCTAAAACAAATTATTTAGTGTCAGTTAGATTTTCCTCTGGTTTTTTTGGGCAGCCTGTCATTTTGGGAGCAGAATGCTGTTCTCAAGAACCATCATTTTTTTCTTACTGGTATGAAAAAGATAGAAGATACCAGCCTAAAATTAGGATACTGCTTTTTATACTATTTATATCTTAGTGTTGCAAAGCTGTAGCAGGAATAGGTTTAAGGAAAATGGTTACATCATAAAATAATTGGGGAAAATAAGTCGAGGCTTAATATAAACCAAGGAAATTTCTTACTTAGCTCTGTAGTACAAATCTCTCAGGTGAAAGGTGAAATGAAAAAATTAATTTTGATTCAAAGCAGCCACACAACCTCACCATTAACTTTCTTATTTAGAAGTAAAGCTGCCTCTCCCTCCATGAACCCTCCAAGTGTTTATGTTACTGCTGTTTTTCCTTCAGTGCTTCACTGTGCTTTAAACACACCTGTAACTTCATTCCTGGCAAGGCTTTGGGTGTTTAAGTGCATTTGTCAGTATTCCCAGTGGTACCAGGGACAAAGGCATATTAACTGTCACTGTTGGAAAACCCTGCTTTCAATAGCTGGTTAATATAATAAATCTTTCTTCACTCAAATGATTCAGCTGTAAGCAGCCTGTAAAAATTGTAATAAGCACAATAAGCAGTGCACTTCTTTTCTCCCCTTTCTTTGGGGGAATGTTTTTTTCATGCTGACTAAGTCCACTACAAGGAATGCTGCAATGTTCTGCAAAGTTGTTTGTCAGTGCCTGGGTTTATTTTTGCAGAGAAGTATTGATTACAGAATGAGAAACATTTGGTTTAACAGGGATCGATGAGTAGCAAACAAAGGACACTGAAGTTTGACTCATTTTAATTTGAACAAAAATACAGTACCCAGTGCAATTCATGATGAAATAAAAAATGATATATGCTCTCTGGTTTTTAATCACATTTCTTTCCTGTCATTTGTGAGTGAAATAGGTTCAGATAGAGGATGTAATATCCTGTGTGCTGGGTTTGGGACCAGGTTGCACATGAGGAGTTTGGGGGAGAGGACTGGGTTTTGCAGGAGGGGAACAAGCAGGTCCACCTGCCTCTGGAGAGGGGGGAAAATCTCACCAAAGAGATTCCATCCACCTTCTGTGTAAGAGATATGTGTGCAAACCACCTTGGACTCCTTGATCTGTTTGATTTGCAAGGCCCAAAGACAAGCTCTCACAAAATACCTGAAACACAGAGAGCACTTGTACTTCCCTTTCCCCAACTGCTTGGGTGTGAGCAGCTGGGGCTCAGGTGTGTTTTGTGACATTTGAACAAATACTTTTTGATCACCAGGCATTTTGTTGGGAGAATTAAATATTCATTGCATTAGAAAGAATGAGTTTTGTTAAACCAACTGGGAAAGCAAGTTGCACATTCCAGTTTCTATTTCAATTAATATTTCATAATTAATTATTGAAAAATGGAACTGCTTAATCATCCTTCTCTCATCTCTTGTCCCAGACTGTTCTATGGCTCCTGCCTGCAGCAGTCTTTCAAAAGGGCATACAGTGGTGATGAAATAGTGGGCTTGAATACTTTGAATGTGTGTATATTTATTCATAAGAGTATTGGACACTGACTTGCTAGAAAAACTAATTTTAGTGTGTTTCCAGTAGCTGCTATTTGTTTGCTTCATTCAGTTGTCATTGTTGTCTGTTCTGTGGCTGCATTCTCTCTGGCTTGTGGGATGTTGTGTTGTAAACCAGGCTATGAGTCTGTTAAATTATGACTTTTATGGCAAAGTATCAGAGGCACAGCATCAGAAAATGCATTAAAAATAAATACATAAACACTCAGTTTGGGTTAGCAATGACTTAATGGTACTTCAAACTCTAAACCAAGAAATATTTTAATCTTTTCTTCCCATCATTTAAATTCATTGCAAAGTATCTGTTTGAAATCAATATTAATTACACAGAAATTGTGACCCTCTTTAGCAAATGCTTTAAAGTAGTTGTTAAAAATTTAATGTGAAGGTTATTAGCCTGATTTTGGGCAACATTTAGCCTGTGCTAAATATTCTCATGTAGACTTTTTTTGACAAAATATTAGTCCCACGTTTGCATAATTAGCAGCACCACAGTGAACCCTTTCTTATGATGCACAGGGGAAGCAGAGAACAAATTCAAGGCTAGAGGATTCTTATTTCTACTTAAGCAGTAGCTCTTTCCCCTGCTTATAACATAACCTTAATGATGAGATTGCATGTGTGCCCCTCTTAGGACATTTTTCATATTTGAACTATTCAGTCAGGTTATATCTTACTGTTCTGAAGAGTTGCTTTTCATAAGACCCAAGGATAAGCTAAACAGGAGGAGGGAGCAGTTCTGGTAAGTGTTGGGCTGTCCCTGATGGATGGCAATGCCCTGTACAGCCTGCATGGTGTGTGTGGGTGTGGGTGTGGTATATACCCCACACCTCTTAATTCTTCACTTGCACTCGTCTTTAGTTTTAAATCTTGACACACAGCCACATTTTTCTTTAACATATAGATAAAATTATTGATTATGATGGTATGATTTTTAATGTGAAAGATAAATTAACAAGTTAAAAAAGAAAATGCTCTGATGTGGGTGGCTGACCTCAACCTTGGATCAGCTTTGCTCCTGCTTCCCATCCTCAGGACTGGGGGGACAAAAAAATTACAAAAAAGTTCGTACACCAAGATAAAGGCAGGGAGATGCAGCATTTTAGAATGAGAAATGTTTGACCCCCATGGGGAGAAGTCACCAAGTACTTCTCTGAGAAGTATTTTCATGAAGTTGGTCTTGCCATTCTGATGAGACAGCTGATGATTTTACCAGCAGTAAAGGAGGTAAAACTCCAAGTCCTTGACTTGGAGGGCTTTAGTGTCACCATGTCAAGATTTAAAGCTAACAATGAAAAAGCCCAGGAATGAAAAAGAAGTAAGACATCAGCATGTCCATGCCACATGTTCCCTCTGTGTGCTGGTGCCAGGCTGCTCAGAAGCAAAGGACCTGTGGTGGATCCCTCACCCCACACGTGCTGCTGTCTGCCTTCCAGGCTGCCACCTGCCTGTAAACTTTCTTTTTGCCCCTGGTTGTTGTTTTACCAGGACCTGAGAGTGCTAATATCTATCAGTCATCTCTCACATCAGCCAGCAGAGAAATACCGGAGCCTTGCTTGACGCATTCCACAAGAATCTTTATTTCATGTGAAGGGTGGTCAAGCAGGATTCTCTCAGAGACAAATGGGAGACAATCATATTTATAGGTTCAAGGGGGATTCAAACTACAGCCAATAAAAAGTTTATACAAAAAACAGCATCCAATCTAAGTGAAAAGTTCTAAAGGTGAACTGACCAATTACGCAAACTAGTTTCTAACCAGTTATCTTTTAAGGTGTTAGAGAGTGACCAAATTCTTAAGGAATTTGGCTCAGCCTTGGTATCTAGGAAACCTTATCTATTATATTAAGTTCCAGAGGCAGGGGAAGATGGCTTTGGAGGAATTGTATCATCCACACCTGCCCCATCCACGATCCTGCTTCCTCACTCAACAGTGCAGACATTTGCACTTTGGTAGAAAGTGAAAGAACCGAGTGCTGACCTTAGTGACACATCCCGAGGTAATTAAGGGAGACACAAATGCTTGAGCTCCTCTTGTATGTCTGCACAGGGTTAGTTCTTAGACTGAGAGCACAGCTATTCACCAGTAACTCTGAGAGTAAATGCCGTCTCTTGGTCTCTCATGGGGTGCTGAGGAACAAATCACATTTTCTGTCAAACACATGCGTTACCTCCAATCTAGTTAGAAATAGTTTTCATGCTTTTTGTTTTGATCGTGAGGAGCTCAGATTGGATTCCTTCCTTAACTTTTAGGAGATGACTGAACGTGTGGTACATGTCCCTGTGAGGAATGAAACATTTTGACACGAACATTTCTACAGCTACACAAAAAGGAGCTTGCTGAAGTGCTGGCTCAGGAGCATAATGAGCAACCCGTGAAACTTTGTTCTGTGTTAAAATATTCCGGTACTTGCACAAAAGTATCAGTAGAGTTTGCTAACACTGTCTTTCACTCTAGTTTGTTCACATGAATTTTTTGCCTGTTTGGAAGGTTATCAAGAATTTGACTGGGTGATGTGATGAAAGTCAGGCTCTCTGGGGAGGCTGAAAAGGGGAAGCAGGAATCAAGTAAAGGTTATGCTTCTAAGAAGGGAAGGGTACAGCTGTGCTGCAGAAGGCAAGGAGAGGAAGCAGGGAAAAATAGTTTAAGCAGAACTCGTGGAGAGAAGAATCTGCAATTAAAGAGGAATTGGCAAGTGGGAATACAAAACTTCATTGGAATATGGCAATGATTTTCCTCGTGTAAAAATAACTGAAGCATTTTGCTTGATACTTTTTTTATTCAACCTTTTCTTCACGTAGCATGCAAATTCTATCACTTTGTATTAAACTTATGTTCACTATGAAACCTTTAACCAATTCTGTTTATTTCTTCTCACACACCTTTTTTTTTCTTTTTGCACAGGAATAAAGTGAGGTTAGCACAGAGGAGCTTATAAAGTGCATTAAGTCAGCACAAAATTCCTGCAAAGTTCAGGGATATGTTTTCTTTTTCCAGGAAACAAAAAAATCTAAAAAAATCTCCGTTTAATCCTGGCCTTTCTGTACTTTAGGCTCACTTTTCTCTTCTGACACTTCATTATGGATTTTCTGGGTTTGAATAAAAATCTAGTTCTCTTTTCTGGTGGATAAGGTCACTACTTCTGGGAGCTACTTTCTGTGTGTAGTATACTTGAGTGTTTTGTTTCCTGCAGACTGAAAACTTCCCAAGTGTGGGTGGTCTCTTACACCTTTTTCTCCCCACTTCACAGTATTTATTGTCTGTGATCTGGCTGAAAACAGATCTGCTTTCTGCCTGGGAGAAATGGCAGAGTGCTGCAAGGTTGCCAATAAATTCCTGTGAAGAATCTCAGCAGTGAGGGCTGATGGTGTTGTTGCTGTGCAGCTGTCCTGTGGGCAAGTCTTGGCCCCATTCATTCAGGAGGGTTTTGGAATCTGGGAAGAGAACCAGAATTTCAGGGCCATAGGTCAGTGCTGTTGTTTCTGGTCTTGTAGCCTTGTGACTGGTTTGTTGTTCATCCCTAAGCCTGAAAGGAGCAGGAGTTCTGTACAGTAACAGTATGTGCTCATATAACTGATAATGTGTTGTAATTCTTGCCTGTGAGGGTGCTGAATTGGAACTGGACATTTAGCTCATTCCAGAAGTTCCTAATGTTTAGGGATTTCCAGAGTGCTTTTCTTAAGGTAATTCCTACGTTCTCTTTTCTTAAGAAAAAAGTCCCCATGTGGATGTGCTGATCTTTTTGTGTAGGATGGTAACATAGCCTTCCCCATGTAAATAGAAGGAGTAAATGGCAGCAACAACATTCTTTAATCTATCAGCAAGAGGTGAATGAGACCTAGAAACAGCTTGCACAGCTAGGGAGAAGTAGGGAGAAGTTTGGGTTTGTGAATCTGTGCTGTGTGTGCAGTTCTCTACCAGAAGGTGTGGGTTGGTGATGAGCAGGAGTGTGGCTGTGCCTGTAGGTACAGAACAGTCCTTCTGCAGGACAGGCAGTGGAGCTGTGAGCAACCTGAGATGCTTTTAGTCTCTCTTTTTGTCTGTCCTACCCGTGGAGATCTGGCTTTGTACCTAAGGTAGGAAGATGTGTTTGAGGGCCAGAGCATGGTCAGCATGGCAGACATGCAGAGATAGTTGCAGTATCAGAATAAGATCATTGTGGCTGTTCATCAGTTATGATAAGCCTTGGAGGCTTGGCTGGATCTCTGGTTTACAGTCCATGGTTGGAGTTAAGCTTTATGTGTCAGGTAGCTCTGGCACAGCCTTGGGTCAGCTTGGCCACTCAGGTGTTCAGAGTTGCACCTGAGTTTCTGCTAAGGTGGCTTCTCAGTTCCTGAGCTGCATATTTGGTTTTGAGCCCAGTTTCTGTAGAAAGCTCTTCTTAACTCCTAGGTGGTTGTTATATATTTCTTTTATGTAATTTTCCTTGTTACCCACTGTCTCGGGTGGTCCTAGATGTCCCTTTAGCAGCAGTGAAACTTCCCTACAAGAGAAGATGCTGACAGCATTCAGCAAGAGTTCCTGGATCATTTTGAGGTTGGCATTGATGGGATCTAAGCTGGAGCAATACTGACTGCTGTGAATATTCCCATATCATTAGCCTGAGTTTTCCTCTGTGAGCCAGTTGCTGTCTGTCTTCTGCCTGGTGCTGAACTCTCTGCCCTCCCTCCTGTGGCAGAAACTGAGGATTACTCAGCACCTGGCAGGACAGAGCTATGTAACACCAAGGACAGTGATTCAATAATTTAGTTAGAACAATGTTCTAACAATTTGCCAGTAATTTGTTGTTGTGCAGTTTTCCATTTTCCAGGTATTACATATGGCCAACCAGACAGAACCCCTCTGTTCTCTGAGTAATTCCTCCTATTTTTTCACAAGCATATAGATATTTCATTTAAACCTTTGCAGCCTCCCTTTGTGGCATCTACTTATTTATCACTGTCTTTAAGATCCGTTTTCCACTTGGCAATGTTCATATTTTTGGTCCCCTGGTTACTGCTATTGTGAATTATTATCCAGTAAGATTTATAGCTGTGAGATTTGTACAAATAGCCTGTCTCCCCCATTTAATGGCTTATCTCGAAGATACCTTTGTTATTTACTAATGAAACTGTATGGATAATTTTTATACACATTTTTGCAGGTATGTCATGAAAATTTGGGTCAGACATGGAGTTACATCAGACTGTCTGACAGGCTGCAAATCTCCCTGCACCACAGGCACAAAGCAGATGGGTGGGGAACCCACTGTAGCTTTACCATGACCTAACCTGCTCCTAGACATGGGAACCCCATCACTGACAGAGAATAATGTTAGTGCCACGTAAAATCCTTGGGGGTTTTATTGATTTTTTTTTTCTCATTTAAATTCACTGTGATAAAATTTAATTTCATTTCATTTCCGTTTAACAGGGTCACATGGAAAAGGCTGTAAATGCATTATTTTAATTGCAATAACATTTTTAATAACTTTTAGGTTAATTTTTCTGCTCCTCTTAAATTATATTTAGCGAATGTTGAAATAGGATTTTAAAATCCATAGGTATCCTTTATATGATGTTCTTTATTTTTTAAAAAAAAGGGTTAGTCCATGACTTATGTAGACTTATCCAGGTAGTGGTGTATGTTGTGGGTTGGGTTTTTGGGTCTTTTGTTTTAAGAATTAGCAAAACCCATATCTTACTTGCCTTTGAGAGCTGTTAGCAATATTAATGACACTTTTATCCCTCTCATATCAGTTTGATTTGTACTCAGTTTTTGATACACATTCATTATCATAGCATTTCACAAAGTAAATTCAAATAAACTCTGTTCTACTGATAGGGCTCCTCCTCTCAGCCAAAACAAGAAAACCAGTGGCTGCAGTCAGGTTGTTTTTCCTCCTTGTGAGGTTGAAGCATTCAGGGATGGGTGACAAGTTGACCTCTTGATTTGTTTCATGCTTCTCATGTCTGCATTCTAGCAAGATGGGTCACAGATCTCAAACGTAATTTTTTATATTTATTTTGAATGGAGGTGAAGGAAAAGCACTTTGAAGGAGAGGATGGGTGTTTTTCAATATGCTGACATCCATGAGTGAGCTGAGGAAGGGTAACTCAGTGTGATGGATATTCTGAAAAAATTCTTCCCTCTGTAACATTACTGCACAAAAATGATGGCGCTGGATTAGTTGGGTAATTATCTTGATTTCCTTTTTATGATTTTTCCCAAATTAAATCTCTTTTTTTTTTCAAAATGGGGTTTATGTGTAAAATTAACACATTAATTTTTGTGTTATTTCAGCGTGAGAAGCTGATACATGAGTTGGAGGAAGAAAGACATTTGAGACTTGAGAGTGAAAAAAGATTGCGGGAGGTGACGCTGGAGTCGGAGCGGAGCAGGGCTCAGATGCGGGGGCTGCAGGAGCAGTTTTCCAGGTATGTAAGACGAGTAAACTGCATTCACAACATGGGAAAAACACTCCTTGGTGCAGAAACATTGTCCAGACCTGTGGATAACTTGGATGGATCTAATCTAAGGCAAAACCTGCTCCCCCTCTGAAATCCTGTAAACACCACAAGCTCTTGGCTGAATGTTTGTTGGAACACTTAAAAGATTTATACCATCATTTATGGGATGGTGAAAATTTTCTTTTCTAGGGATTTTATGTTTGCAAGAATTCCCAATAATTTTCTGAGTGTAGATCTTCACTTCCCAAGAAGTGCATGCCGTTGATAAATCAGTATGTGGGTGTTTGTGTCTTGTAAACAAGAACAGGTTTGATCAATCTGAATAAAGAGAGGAAGAAAAAGTGAAGCCTTTTGGCAGCTTTGGGCAAGCTCATCCTGCTTGGACCTGCTTCAAATCTCTTCCTGCATTGCCACTGGGCTAGAACAGAGCTCCATTTACAGGAGGACCAGCTTAGAACAGGGATTAACACAAACCATTCATATGATAATAGTAAGGATTTGAGTTATTTATTGTTTTCATGATTCATGATGAGATCTTGTACATCAAACAAATTTTTTTCATTGCTTTTGTCACGTGAACACAAAACAATCCAAAAAAAATCAAGAGACAATGGAATTTCATGTATATTTTCCATCAAGACTGAATACTAACTCCTTCCCTTAGACCACTGAATTGTTAAAAGCTCAAGTTCAGTTTAATAAGGTGAAAAAACCTGGAGATTTATTTTTCTCATTGGTTATGTTTCTTGGGGTTTTTAGGGTTTTCTGCTTTGGGCATATTTTGTGGTTTTTTTTCTTATTTCCTCCATGTTTGCCATGCTGCTCCTCTGATTTGAATCTGGGTTTCTAGGCAACACTCTAAAAACCACTGATAGCAATAATAAAATTTGTTCTCCTCTATTATTTTGTGTTTGGAAAAATCTGCATTAATTCTCTGCAGAATTCAAAAAAACTATTTAAAAACCATAAAGTGTTCGGTGAATTCTGAAATTCCCCATTAAAAAAGCTAAGGATATTTCTTTTTTTAGTTTTCTATTGTTCCTCTTTGTTGATCCTTGCTTTCTATTTTACTTATTCTGATGAGACTCCTGGAGTAATATACACAAAATAAATCCACCCCCATGAGTATTCCTGGTTAGAATATTTTGCTCTATTGTATATTAATCTTTGTTTAAGGAAGAATTTCCTGAAGTCCTCATTTTAGAATAGTGTTATTGCTGCAATAGCTAGAAACCTGTGAAATTAACTTTAAAGGTGATGGAGCCATGGTTAAGAAAAGAAGGGATGAGGGGGAGCCAGTCTCCAGAGTGATGCTCCCAGTGCCTTCATAGAATTGTAACTGATGCATATTCACATCTTTTCAGGAGAGCTCTTCATTATTCCTGTGGAACTGCAGTAGTCTGATTCATTTCTACCATGTTTCTGAAAAGAAAAACTATTTTATTAGTCAGGTTCCCTGAAGTCCACTATCTTCAAATTAATCCATTCTTTTTCTTCCACTGCTATTTGCAGTCGAGCGTGCTCGGGTCTGTGGAGAAGCAGAGGGACGCAAGTTCTTTGAATTAAAGTTGTTTGTCTCTTTATGTCTGTACTCTGATTTAGATAAAGGTGAAGGCCCTCTAAATCAGCATTATGTTCTTTTTAAGGCTGTCTGCACATTGGCTAAACTGTTTGAAGGCAAACTTAAATATCATTTTTCATTAATGGCATCTTGGTTAGCCCTGCTATTCCTGTGAGGAAAACTCCTGCTGGCCTCATCAGGCTGTGGTTTTATTTTAGTGTAGGCCAGATGCTAGGAAGAGAATGTGCCACTTAAATATTTTGTTTTATTTTACAACATTGTGTTTGTTATGATGAATATTAAAGGTTATTTTTGCTGATTTTTGGTAGAATATTAGGATATTAGCTTACACAAACAACTTTCTCCCTAAATGAGTGTATTTTTTCTTATCCTGCTTAAACAAATAATGGAACTGGAAGCTGGATAATCTTGTGCTGCCTAGAGATTCTGTGTTGTTTGAAGGATTTGGAACCTTTTTTCTTAATTTGAGCACAATTACACAGGACAAGACAAATGGTGATGGGAGGAAATGTTAGAACCAAGTGAAGAAGATAACTGGAGAATAATATTTTGGGCTCAAACATTCTGTCTTTCAGATGCAGATAGATCAATGTAAGAATATATACTACAGCATAAATCTTTTAAATATGTGTAATTCCTGGACTGAGAGGATTTATCTAGACATTTCTACATATATTTCTTTACATTTCAAACTATTTTCTTTACATGATGGAAAGAATGAAATATAATAGTTGGTGGTAATCTGTAAATTGACTTTTGTAATCAGGAGAGCAATGTTCCCTATTCCCAGTTGAAATTGTGGGGAAACTTTAATCTGTCATATAAGCATATGGTTTGAGATGGAGAACTTCAGAAGGTGAGGGGTTTTCTTATTGAATGGCATTTCTGTTGTTACCAAGTAAGCAATATTTCAGTCTAGTACTCTGAAATAAATTGAAGTTCTCTTTCTTAACACCTGCATAAATCTGCCAGAGCCTTAAAGTGACACAGTAGTTAGTTTGATAAATACATGATACCTGCTGAAAGAGCTTTTAAACTGAAGTTTCTTTTCCAGAATTGTAACATGTGTCCATGTAGTTTTAAATTTGTGTTTTAATTTTATTGGAGATGAAATAGGTTTGAGGTGTGGAGAAACCCTGCAGGAAAAATATTTAATACTAAAGTTGGTTTTTTACACTGTAGCTGGATGCTTGTACCTTTGCATTGCCTTAGTATGATCTCACCTTGAGTTGAAATACTTGATGTTTTCTTTCTTAAACCCACTGAGATCTGTTGTTTCACTAGAGCTGTTAAATTCCATAAGGCTCTTTTTGGCATGACATTGTATTGTATTCATTGCTGCTCAGTTCTCTAATGCACAGAGACCTACCCTATAAAAAGAAATCAACCAGTTTCTTCCAAGACAGTGCCATGCAGTCTGACTTTCCCATTTTTGCTGTGTCTCATTTACCTCCTTGTTGTTAGTTTCAGCTGTGCTTTTTCTGCTTTCAGCATTTTCCTACAACAGTAGGAACAGAAAAGCAACAGCTCTGCCCACAGTAGCACATGACTTATAGTATCATTCTAAAAAGCACACTAATAGACACAATATAAATTGATTGCATTTCTCTGCTGTACATCAGTAAGCAGTAGAACTCGTCTGTTGAATGCATACAGTTCATGTGACTCTAAACTGTGATTAAATGTTAAAGCAGTCAAAGAGGTAGCTTTACTTTGATCCCTATTTTGGTCTGCATGAAGCAAGTTCAATAAACTATTATAAAGTATATCTGGAAACAGTAATTGAAGAGCCCATTATCAAATCTTAAAATCCCTTTTGGGTAAATTTCAAAAACTATTTCAGTTAAAGTTGTGTTGTTTATTGGTACCAATGTCTGTGACTGGAA
Organism: Catharus ustulatus; assembly: GCF_009819885.2. Taxonomy (NCBI): domain Eukaryota; kingdom Metazoa; phylum Chordata; class Aves; order Passeriformes; family Turdidae; genus Catharus; species Catharus ustulatus. Next base: position 32,355,595 of record NC_046227.1, on the reverse strand, counting down.
AATTGCCTCAGGCTTCTAAGAATAGATGTTGCTGGAAAAGTAGGAAATGGTTCTTGTTTGATCTGCCAGGGTCCTGTGAATGGGATGAGTGCAATTTTCATTAGACTGTGTATTCCCCTCACATTAATATTGACCCTAGGGTTAAGCCTGTTGCTTCTGACAAGGGAAAAAATGACTGCTACACTTGGCATAAAAGAACTGTGTAGTTGTAGGTTTACAACCACAATCCACATCCTTTTTGTATTTTCCAATTATTGTTAATTCCCCTAACTCCACTCTGTCTTGTCAACAGGTGAGTGAGAATGATAACTGCTTTCCTTGCAGCTGTGATAAGGAGATTTTTTTGCATTTCATCAGCATATTGATGTTCAGTCATGACATTGTGATTTCTAAGGTCTGCTCCATCCAGAGGTCACACCTGCCTTCACCCCTGTGGCCTTACTGCCATGGCTGGTGATCCACATCCAACTGGGAAGTACCCACCAGCCCAGGAGGTCTGGGTTTGGTCACTTTGCCTAAGGTCAACCATTAATAACCTTTTAATCTAATTTCTGTGGAGATTATAATATTCTCCTGGCAGCTATTGATGGCATTCCTTGGATTCTGTCATAGCAGGGGTGAATAAGATGCTATGTGGGAGTTCAGTCCTTTTCTCAGAAGGAGATGACAGAGGAAGTTGTCTGCAATTCTGCATGGTGTGGCTCTGCAGTAACCTCCTGTCGTTCTCCCTCATGGCCTGTGTGTAGGGTTATTGTGGCAGACAGGTTGGCCCAGGGATAGAGAGAGGCTGTATCAAAGGCTGACCTTGTCATCCTGCCCTTTGGTTTTAGATTCCTCTGGATTTTATAAGCTGATACTGTGTGAAATGTCACAAGAAGTGGTGAATGAGTGTCACACACGAGTAAGTTCTCCGTGTCTACTGGGTCTCTCCTGTTCACATTGCTGACTGCAAGGTGAGCACTGTCAGAGCTGGGGGAGGCTGACCCTGACTGCTGCCACTGCCCACCCAGCCACTCTCTCAGTCAGTCTTCAAGGGGGCTGGGAGAGAAAAGAATAGCAAAAAGGAACCCTCATGGATTAAGAACAGTCACCAGTTACCATCAAGGAGAAAGATTTGACCTGGAAAAGATTAATTTAATTTATTGCTAATTAAATATAGTGTAGGGTAGTGAAAAACAATGGCAAAACTAGTAACACTTATTCCCACCCATCCCTTCTTCCCAGGCTCAACTTTATTCCTTCCCTCCTGACTCTTTCACCTCCTCTCCTGAGCAGCAGGGTGGGTGTCAGGGTTGTGGGGGAAGCTGCTGGACTCTACAAGCCTCTGGACATGGTGTGAATGCTGCTTTTCTGGGGCTCTGACTACTGCTCAGGATATTGATCTTACCTTTTGATTAGAATTGACAGAGCTAAAGAATGAAGTTTCTTTTAGATTAATACTGCTGGAGTGAGTACATTAATATTTTTGTTTATGTGCATCTACAACACTTAGGTACATATTTCATCTATAATAGTTACTCAGAACTGTCAAGAACAATTCTAAGTAAGATCAAGGAGCTTTTGAGTGAATACTTTTCACCTGACAGAATACAAAAGAATGGCTTTACTAAACTCATGAAACTAAACCCAAGGAGGAGATTGCCCCAAGTTTGTATGGAGTTTGACCTCACTCAGTTTCTGGGCTACTTTGTACTATATATAGTTTCCTGTTGTTTGACCAACAAAAACTAAAATGAAAATTTTATAATATTTGATACCAGGCCAAATTTTTTCCACTCTTTAGTTCTGTGTATGACTATGATGGTTTTGAAAGTACACGAACATGACAAATACCTTCAATGAGTGTGGTGGTTCTGTTTTCTTCAGAAACAAAATTCTTATTCTCACATTGGAAACCATGAGGTTGAAATAATACTTTCGTACTGAAGTTGAGGAAGAACAAAAGCAATGAGCCCAGAGTGACTGCAGAGAGTGACTGAGGAGCCAGGGTAAACTTGAAACACAGAAGTCATGCCAGGAGCAGGAGTTATAGCAAATTGTGTTGCATGATGTATGTTGACTTGTGCAGCACTTTCAGGGAGCAAAGGATTGCTTTGCTCCAGGCATCATTCAGGATGCACAGGGAAGGACCTGCAGTTCTCCATCTTCTGTGGACTCTGAAGGCTCTGAGGCTGCATTAAGAGCCTGCCCTATTTCAGTACCCAGTGCACTGGTAAATCATGTGGTGGTGTTCCATGACAGCCCTTAGCTGCTGAAAGCTTCTTGCATGGGGACCAGGGAAATGGGTAATTTTATCTTCCAGAGGCAAAAACATGGTGATCTGTGTGCTCAGGAAATCCTGCCTCTGCTTTGTATTTGTCTACGTGCTCACAGGATACATCGTACTCATATTTCTACAAGTTTGCATCTATTGCCTTTTACTGATTTCTGAGACATGAAATGATATTCTGCTTCCTGTTTCGTTGGGATAGAAGTCTTCAAAGTCTAGTTTATTCATGTAAAAATCAGATCCATCTTTCTTAACCCAAACATGGAAAATTCCCTACTTCAGATTGTTTGTGTGCCTTTGTCGTTTAAAAAAATCATCTACATTTCATAATATCTGTATAACAAAGAATATTAGAAAGGAAATGGAGGAAATTCCCAGGCAGTATGCTGATAAAGGCCTTAAATCCTTGCAGTGGAGTAATACTATGGAGAGTCACCTTTGAAACAGTATTGTCATTTACCTTTTTGAGCCCAGTAATTCAAAGAGATCTGTGTAAACAGAAGTTATGTCCCAGTTGATTAAAGTTGATTAAATTAAAATTGATTAGAGGAGTTAAACTAGGCAAGAACAGGTGAGAAAAGGGCCAGCAAAGAACAAGTGTTACCTTAGGATCTGTCGTGGATGATTCTGGTAAAATGAAAGGCTGTTTTTAAAAACATCAGTCTAGTTTGAGCTACAACTGAGTTTTTTTCTACACCAACCCAGTGATTCCATCTCTGACTTCTTGTCCTAGCCCATAGTGTTGTACAATGGCACTTTTTATTAATGACCCCTTCCTGATATGGAAATTATGGGACAGTTTTCAAGTCTCCACTGAATGTGCCTGTCACAGCTTCTGGTCTTTCCTGTGCTCCACTAAGTCACACAGATGTTCACACTTTGATTTCTTCAAAGTGACTATTTGCCCTGGAGAGTCAGAAAAACACACACATTTAAAATCAATATAAATAAGACCAATCCTCTGATTTCATGGTTAGATTTAATTGCTACCCAAACAACATAGGTTTATCCCATTGGGTTTACTGATCTTCTCAGACTTGTGGTTTCTTTTGTCAAAAGATTGAAAACCCATGGTCAATATGCAATTTGCAGGTTATAGACTGTTCCTCTTTACTAATGGATCAGACAGAAATGTGAGTTTATGATCACAATTTTTGTGGTTGTTTTCCTGTTCAATGCTTGAGGTTGCTTGTATTAGTAATTTTTCTGTACTATAAAACTTGTAAACTGTAAATGTATCATTAATGGGCAGTGGTGTGCATTCAAATTGATGGTGGTAGGCATAAACCACGAGGCAATAATATGATTATAAAGCTGACATAAAGTCAAATGATCTTCATAGTTATACTTCTTTTTTATGAACCTGATTGGAATCTTCAAAGGTTCGTGGGTTGACTGAGTCTATGTTTTACCTTTACAGTTTTATATCAAACTAAACCAGGGAGCTTACACTCCCATTTTAATTGCAAGCAGATAAAATCTGATCCTGAAAAGTGCTCATCCTTCTTAAGATCCTGGTGTGACTTCTGTGACTGATCCAGTGGGTGGCATCCCTGTCTGTGGGGGAGTTGGAAATAGATGATTCCTAAGGTCCTTTCCAACCCAAACCATTCTGACCTAAACCATGCTATGATTCACCTCTCATTAAGGGCAGAAGGAAAAGATTGTTCTGAGTACTTTTGGGGAATTCAGTAGCTTAAATAGTAGAAAGAGGAGAGGATCATGAAGTCCTGACTCTTGTCTCTCTGAGTAGAATAATAGAGGAATACTTTGTTTTGTCTCGATTTAAAGCAAGGTTTTCTGGTTTTCGTGTGTGTATGAGGCAGGGAGGAGAAAAGGCCTTTCACAAAAGTACTCTAAAGGAGGTGGTGCAAGGAACAATACCAGAAAACAGGCACAAAGATGTCCCTTTCTAGATACCACATGTTGTACCCAAAGGGGATCCCTATAGATTGGCATTTCTGCTCTCCTCAGCAAGAAAGTTCTGTGGAATCATATTTTTACTTTACAGTTTGCATAGCTGGCTTTCTAATGCTGGTGTGCATGTAAAGAGCTGGTCCTTGGATGTGACCAATTCATAATTTGCAAATATAATCAGTTTTTCATCCTGCTCTGCATAACCTTTTAAGTATCTCCACTAAGTAATGAAAACAGAATTATTTATCTGCCTGACTTGAGGTGGTAATGCATTTTTTCAACCTAGTAGCAATTCGTAGTCTGCATAGATTGGATTGTTTCACAGGAGAATTATTATGGTAATTTTAATTTTATCTTAGAACTTGTAATTATTCCATGGTATTGTTCTAATGTAACAGGCTGTGCAGCAGTTCATTTGTTTTTTCAGTGATCAAAATTGGACAGGGCAACTTAAAATTTTAGTTTTTATCTTATTCTTTTACCAAAATATTTTGGGTGTCTCTTTTCCTCTATGCACGTTTCAAATACGATTAGTAAAGGTTGCAGTGAATATAGTTAAAGCTGAAAATCCATTATACTGGATGCAAACTTTTGTAGAGTTTTGCTTCTCAGGGTATATGATAAACATTAAGAGAATAGGATGGAATTTATTTTCCTTGTATTAGCTTATAGATGTAGTTCTAATTATTCATGCCTTACTCTGATACTACATTTTCATGGTTACTCTACAAGTTTTTCCTCAGGGATATATCTCCTGAAGGTGTAAGGAATTTGTTTTAGCTGCATGCATGTTGCTGGTTCGTTTTCTTGACATATGTCATGTAGAGGAAAAAATGGGATTTAAAAAAGAAAAGATGCTTGGGTTTAGTCCATCAGTATCAGCAAGGACAGATGTGAGGTCTTTCTTCAGATTCTCCCCAGGTTTAGATCAAGACTTACAGAGGGAATGTCCCTTTCAAAGGAACAGGCATTTCCCTCTTAAGAATGAAACACTGAGGGATCAATGGAACAGTTTTAAGTCATCTGGCATGATTCATACTATTCAAGCAAATAAGGAAAATTGATAGACCAGATCCCCACCAGCTCCTGAAAGGTGTCAGGTAGCTGCACTAAAAATGTAACAATGAGAGTCAGGCATGTCTGGATTATGGCAGGAGTGGGTCAGTAATTACTGTGGGCTGTGCCTATAAAGGGTTAATGCTACAATCTTGATAGTTTTTGCAGTATCATTAATCGTCCTGAACTTACATGACTAGTATTTTTATAACTCCTGACTCCACAGGGATTCTGTCACAATTTAGTAACAATTATTGTCTTCTATTTCAGATAGCTTCTATTGTAGAGTATTGCCAAAAATCTTAATGTGATTATCTTTGGTCATAATGTGTGCTTCAGTTTGCAGACAGTGTAAGCAAATATAGATTGATTTGAATGATTGTTTCAGTTTAATGTGGTTTTAATTTTGTGTGTAGTGCCCGCCCCATAATCTCAAATTGGGCACTACGACCCTTCAGTCACACTGTGTGTTAAATAGCATTAATTGAATATGTATTTCAGAAAACATCCATCTTCTAAGCATGCAGTGTAATAGCTACAGATAGGTTATCCTGAAAACATTGTCCAAAGGATGTCAGTAGAACATTGTATTGCATCAAACAATGAGCTCCTCTTGAGACAACCAGATAATTAAGGATGTGCTGCAAAAGGATGCAGAGAAATTACAAATCCAGTTCACAACAAGTCACATTGTAGAGAACACTTTCAGCCTTTTAGGATGCTGTTGCACACTCTTAGTTTGCATTTTACCTTGGAGAAGATTTTTCTCTTGCATCATTCTGTTCCATGATAACTGAATCCCTGTTCAATTGCTTTCTAGGAAGATAAGGGATTTTACTCTTCTTGGTTTTCACCAGCACTCCAGATAGGAAGGAAGAAGTGACATGCCAGGGGAGAACTGCATTTGTCATGAGAAAAGTGGTCAGGAGGAGATATGAGATCATGAGGCTTAACACTGTAAGAAACAGGGATTTCTGTAGTCTTGTTTTGGCACAGGAGGTTGTGCTGCATTTTAGAACTTTTCATACCTTTTTCTGCAACTGTTTTTGTTCTTCAGTATTTGTGAAATCTAATTTTTCATTTTTCCATGCCAGTACATAGCAGAGAGAGATCATGCCAGAACTGGAAATCCAAGCCATTTATGTGTTCTGAACTGAGCTTTCATTCTCTAGGAATACAGATTAGATTATTAATTTGTAGTACCCTTATCAGTGTTTGCAAGCTGCAGTCTATTAATTGAATAAATGTGGCATGGGTTGAGACACTACCTCACCTGATCAGGAGGAAACATTTTTCTGTCTTTAGCTGTAGTTTTCATCCTTCATCCTAAAACCTTTTCATAGGCACTGAGTTGGTTGTGCTTTTATTGCTGTGTACTGTTTGTCTTCATCTGGAATATTCCTTCCAGTTTGTGTCTAGTAACAATGAGAAAGCTGACCTTTATAGGTCATGTATGGATTATAAGCAAATAACAATGCCCTGGTGTATATTGCTTTTTCCAGGAAAAATCAGTAACAAACCAGAAAATTCTGACCAACACTTCTGCTTTAAGAAAGGCAGGAAAGGCAGAGGTAATCAGTGATTAAAAAGCCAGGGACTTGACTGATTTAATTACAGTCGCAATTACAGCACATCAAAGTGAGTTTGTGTTAAGAGTGGTCTGCAGCAGAGATCCCTCCCATTGGCTTGTTGAGTGCAAGTGTATCTCAGATTGTGAATTCTGTTAAAGACAAAGCATTTCTTCATCTTCTCAAGTAGTGCAAATTGCTGCTCTTGCTACGCTTTTATTCTCAAACTGTGCAGAGTAAAACCACAAAACAATCCAGCTGTCAAAGTCTTCCTAAAAAGGCAAATGTCTCTCAAATTCTGTTCTTCATAGTCTCAGCTATTCACTGAGGAAAGAGCTTCTTTTGTCTAAGCCTGTGCAGTAGTGTATAGGGAGGGAGTCTCTTGTATTGGTGTGAATTTACTGTAGAATGTTAAAAAAACACTGAGTTTCAAACAGGCTGTTTGGATTTGTTTCAGAAATATTTGTTGACAATTTTAATGTATACTGGGGAGAATAATGGGTCACTGGTTTCACTAGTTTTGTACTTTAGTGAATGTCCTTGTGAAAATATTTAAAATATTCTGGGTTTCATTCAGCTGAAATTTATAGTGTTGCAAAATAATGAATGATATTTTCCTGTTCCAGACTTGCCTGTGTTTCGCTGTGAGCTCTGTGCTGCATATTTTGTGACTTATTTAGTGTTTATTGCAGTGCTGTATGTGTATTCTCAACCAGTGTGTAATAGTACAATTATACTGGCAACTGCAATGTGGAACACAGGCACCAGGATCCATTGTAGTGCTGGCAGGATGAGAAATGTCAATTGAGGTTTCCTAATCCTGCTGAAATAAAGAGTGAGATTCTTTTTGAATCATTGCCATCTGGAGTATATGAAAATTTGAAATAACCTTTTATCATTAGGTTGGCACATGCTATGGAGCAGCATTGGCATTGATGAAGTCCTAATGAAATGAAATATTGTGCAATGAGAAAAACTCGCTGCTTCATTATTATTTTTTCAAAACCCTCCCCTCCAATTTATGAAGGGTATTGAGTAGTTAATTATGTTTTAAATCTAAAAGATACAGTCTCTGTTTACAATAATCTGGCATTTTAATATGGATATTAATCTAGTTATAAATACAAACCAACATGCTTGTGGTGGAGAATAATTTGTAATTTGTATTATAACCAGGTAATTTAGTTCACTTTCTCTATTCTCTTGACTTGCTCTACTCGTTTGATTGGTATTTGTTGCCCATAAATTTTTCTGCCCAAAATTAGGCCAAGAAGCTTCATGCCCCACCTTGTCAGGAGCAATACTCCTTCCATGATCTCACCATGCCCACTGTGGAATATTTATGTGTCCAGCTGTTCCTGTTGCACATCTGTGCTGTACTGAGCTCCTCCTATCTGTAGCACACATAAGCACTGCTCAGTTTTTGCTCTTATATCAGGTTCTTTTTACAAATACACACTGACTAACACCCAGTAGAGTTTCTGATGGCCATTTTTCCAATTCTTGCATTCAGAACAGACGGATATTTGCTGAGTTTCTGCTGTTTGGCAAGGCTTGTGTGATTAGTCACATTTCTAGGTAAATGTACTGATATGGTGTTGGAATCTTAGAAGATTCATCTTGAATCTTTGCTCTGTGCCTTGATTCTCATTTTGAAGGGTTAATGATCATGTTGTTCAGAGAACTAGATGATGGTCCTCTTCACTGCTCAGATTAAACAATATAAAGTCTGAGAGTTAGTGCTGGATTTAGAAGATGAAGGATTAGGACTGTTTAACTAATTCCTTTGAGGATGTGATTTCATTCTGATGCTTAAGTTGAAGTGGGCCAGTGTTTTTTTTATCCCACAAATATAGTGGATAAGAATATATTTTATTTTAAGCATCTTGTTCAGTCTCTGTCTATTCTTGTGTAATTCTAACAGAAATTTATGTCTGCAGTATTGAGATTAATTTAATGCTTAAAGAGTGCCAGCCAATTCTTATTCTAGTTCTGCTTATTTCTGCTACACAGACAAACCCAAAACATTGCTGGTAAATGATATTGTTCTCAATTTCATAAATGCATTGGAATTAAATTTAAAAAATATGAGTATTATCTTTTATTTCTCAATGTTTTGTATTCAAACTTTTTAGTTAAAGCTCTAAATGCATCTGCTGTTGTGTGTTGTGTGTACATACCTGTAACAGTAATGGAAATAATACACAAGAGTACATTTTAGATATTCTGAGAGTTTACTATTTTATCTGCTTTGTTATGATTTCCAACACAATGCAGGATTTGCAGTTAGCTAATAGCCTGTGAAGCTGCAGAGATAAATTAAAAACAATACTCCTTCTCCCACCAAAATATTTTGGGGTAAGTCCAGCCTGGGCTGGTAGCTGATGTGTAAGTGTTCAGTGGGTAACACAGCACCAGAATTGGTGTTTGCAGCACTGCATCCTGCATTCCCTGCTCCTCCAGGGAATATTCCCTGACCTGCTGTGCAGGGAGCTCCTCAGTGCAGAGCTCTTGGTCAGGATCCACACCAGCTCATGGGTTATTGGAGCTGCAGCACTGCTTTGGATGAAGAGGAGGCATATCCTGCAGGAATGACAGTCAGCAAAGTATGTTGGGAAGATAAGCAGTGCTTTTAAGGAGAAATAATCTCACTTTCTGAAATTTAAAATCTGCATTTGAAAAATGTATTAATTTAATGAATAGTAGCAATAGCTTCATTGCCCTCATGATCCAAACAGAGATTTGTAAACATTGGTTATGTCTCATGTTACAGAAGCTGATACAAGTGTAATTAAAAATACGAGCTAATAATTCAGAGTATGCCTAGCTTGAAATTTTCTGTTTCTGACCTGAAGAAATATTTGTGTAAACATGTTTCACCCTTTATTTTTCTTTTCCTAATCAGTTGGCTTTAAAAGAAGATTATGAAAATGATTCAAAATCTCTTGGGATTTGTTTCCTCTGTTGTCTTAGAAATGAAAAGAGTGACGTTTCACAGCTGAACAAACAGAGAAATTCTGAACATTTCACTAACTAATACTGCTGTGAAATTATATATGGAATTAAGGAATAGGATGGGAAGTACTTAAACACTGAAAGAAAACCTTGGTAACTGAAAATCTGGTCCATCTACCAGGTGAAAAAAAAAATATGTACGAATGAAAAGATAGAAATGAACTCTAAACAGATGTCGAGTCTTTCACAGACAGATTGCATTTAATGGAAGCCATAAAAATGTTTGAAGTGGCCACTGACCCCATTATTTCTAACCCCATACTCGGTGGCTGATCATCAGACCTGATATCTTTCAAAGTAGCTGTACAAGGGTGCTTTTATAAAATCTGTCTTGTGGCCCTCTGGAACAATCCAGCATTTGCTTTGGTGTTGTGCTCCTAATGATGAGTGAGTAACAAAAGAGCACAGTCCACCTGAATCTGGTGTGACTAATTAAAATTGTGCAGTTATGATATGAAATGGGATCTGTGGGCAGAGACAGTGATTATAGCACAGAAAGTGTGTGCCTTTGCTCTGACCCAGCCAACTAACTCCCATTTAAAAAGATCCACAGCCAGTGCTGAGGGAACTGAGCAGAAAAGTGATGACTCCTTGTATGTCTTGTCTCCCTTTCCAGTATCAAGAATGGTAAATTCAGGTAACTCGTGCTCAGTGAGAAAGGAAATAATGAATTTCTTCTTGTCAAGAAGTTGAAATGATTTTAAATGATACTTTAAAAAGCACATTTAAAAAACAAAGCAAGGCTTAACATTTATTACAGGATTTTCAGGTTTGTGATGGTTCTTTTGGATTGAACAGGGACAGGGTCAGAAGTGCTTCCTCAGGAGTTTTACAACAAAACTAAATTCCCTAGTAGGATGTGGGTAGAAACAACTCCTCTCCTTTAAGAAAATAACCTCATAAACAGGACACCTGATAAATATCTCTGTGTTTATTTTTGAGGGGGGTGGCAGAACTCAAGGCTTCATTTTGCCACATTTTTTATGAGTGGAGTGCAGGGTTGAGAGGGAAAAGTCTTGATTTTATTACAGTGTTCACCATGGGCCTCCCTTGTGTGGATTTGTGATGCAGGAGGTGTCTCTGGGGCCTCACCAGCAGCTGCTCTGGGTAGTTGGGAGCCAAATAACCCAATTTCTGGGATGGACATTTCAGTCCCTGTCTTCTTGTATCCTGTGGAGGCAGCCAAAGAAACTACTAGCAAAGGAAAAGCAAATTTGTTTGTCATACATATATGTAAATTTTTATGCATGAGACTTCTCATCTGTAGAATTCACAGTGTTTTGCAAAGTAAATCTTTGTTTTTCAATAAAGCAATGTTACACCTGAGACAAAAGATCCCAGTCTTTACTCTGATGAACTTCATAATGTGTGCAACAGGATTGAGGCATCAGGCATTGAATGCATGCCTAAAAACAAAGGGAAGTAGAAGCTGATCAAGCCTGTTAAGCAGCATTTAATTAATACTACAAAAATACTAAAAAAGATTAAAATTGAACGTGGAAAATGGGGTAAATGGGAGAGAACAGCACTGGATGTCAGGAAAATGTTTTCTTATCTGAATTCCCAAGCTCCATGGTCCAACCACCACTTATATAATGCTACTGATTATACAAGACCAAATACATTTTCTAAAAAATTGAAGTACACCTGACACACATTTCCAAAGGTGCCTGTCCAGTGCAGTGAAGTTTTCAGTCTGCACCAGTCTTCTCACTAATTGAGAAGATGAAAGCTCTGCTTACCTGGTATAAGTCTGCAGGCTCCCAAATCGGATTAAGAACCTTTGGAAAGGAAAAAAAAAAATCAATCCACTGTATAATTTTGGGTTTCAAAATTCAATGTGGCATAGATGATGCTGTTTCAATAAACAACTTGCAGGTCCAGTACAGAATATTACTCACTGCAAGCACATTCTGATTGAGTTCTTTAAAGCTGATTTAAAAGGTTTATTGTATTAAATACCACTACAGAGATACCTCGCTTCCTGACAGTAATGGCAGATCATATCTTTGTAATTTCTGAACACAGTAAATTATTATAAATGTCATTAATTTGCTCTGATGTATTTTTGCAAAGAGAAAATAGTATATGAAAAAGAAGTTGAAGAACAAGAATATTAATGAAAGGTGGGGGCAGGAATAACGCTTCTTGTCACATGCCTGGCTTTCCTGTTTGGGGTTTAAGAAAGTCTGGCTATTAGGATGTGGATTAGTGGAAGATTCATTCTTCTTCCTGATGTAGGTCAGACACTGGCTAACATGTGGTGAAGAAAAAAGCCTGATTTCCCCAGCAGCAAGTGGGAACAGGAGCTCTGCGGACTTTGGAACAGAGCACCAGACAGAATGAGTGTCCCGTGTGCTCATGCAACAGATCTGAAATGTATGAGTAATGAAGGCTTCATGCAGAAGAGTCTGTGCTCGGTGTGGGGCCATGTAAATGCTTTTTTAAAGAACAGCTCAGTTCCCAAGTAGCCCTTTGTGAGAAGTCATTTGTCCCAGTCAGAAAAAGGAACTGGCAATGTTCCGGAACGTGCACAGGAGGAGTGTGCCCAGCAGAGCCTACTCACTGGAGCCTGACTTTAATTTCATGCTAAGAGAGGCTGTTTGCAGGTATTGCATCTTTCTGGAGAAACTTTTCTTATTGATTGTGTTAAGTGTGAGAGAATTTAAGATGAATGATACAGTAAAGTTCATAAAGTTGATTATATACTGATAGTTCATGCTTGTGTGCAATCAATTTTAAGAGGTCTTTAGACCCCTTTTGGACAACTTGGAATGTTGGTCAGAAGAACTGTTCCTTCTTGCAGTGTTTTATGTGAAATCTCATAATTTTTCATGCCATGGAAAGCTTATAACTCTGATATGTAGCAATGTGTGATTTATGCAAGTCACAAATTTAATTTGCCCTTGATTTAGATACTTTTATTATAATAGTTTCATAGATTTATCATGGGCTAGTTCCACTGCAGCAAAAGTGTTCTGGCAGCTTTCTTAATCTCATTTACAAGTTGTGATAATGCTATTGTTGACTTAAAAACTAATATCCAAGTTTTAACCATCTTCTGTCTTCTCCTTCCTCACCATTTGAGTTCAATTTTTTAAATTCCCATAATTTAAAAACCTGTCATGGCAACGATTTTTTGAGAACTGACTGCACATAGACCACATCTGCCTCATGTGCATCTCAGGCTGGATCTTTAGAAGGTTTGTCTTCTTTAGAAACAAATTTACACTTGTCATTAACCATCTATCTTAATTATAATTTTAAGATGTTTTGCTCTTTACATTTTTTAGATTTTTTGCTGCTCAGTTACATACTGCACCATTAAGGACCAGCATTTAGAACAAAGATGAAAGAGAGAGCATAGCTGTAAACAGCTGGAGAAAATCTTATTCATAAACCCAGTATTAGGTATCTTTTTTCTTCTTTGTTTTTTAATTTCTAGTTTCCATTAAGTTTCTCAGTTTAGTCATCACAGGAGTAGAATAGAATTGCAGAATTCTTTTTGTGCAGTTAAGTCCTTGAGTTTTTAAGCTTTGATATAAAGGAAGACCCTTGGTGTATAGGATGAAACAGTGCACAGGTTCTTAAAAGGTATGGAAGGACAGCTAGAAAATGAGTTCTTGATACAGTGCAGTGCTGTCTCTGTAAGAAACAGAAAATCTGTTGGTTTGTAACTTTTGTGTTTTTCAAGCAGCTTAAATTTCTAGCCCAAATATACCATGAGTCCTGAATTGCCATACTAATTGAAACTATAATCAAGGTCAGATATGAAATCATCATTATAATTTTACTTATTTGGCTTCTCTAGCACCTTTTGGTATGCCTCATGAAAAAAGACAAGAATAACTGAATTAAAAAAAAAAAATTGAAGTGGTGAATTGTGTGTTGTCAGTTTGTTAATCAAATTTGTTATGCACTGATGTTATAAAAGCAGTGGCTTAAACAACTTTGAAGACTCCTTTATTTAAAGGACTTTGAAGACTCTTTTATTGTAGGTTATGTCCATGAAATAAAATGTTCTGATTTGCAGGTGATACACCTTGCTATGTTTGTTGGAGCTTCAGTGTGCTCCCATGCCGTGTAATTCCTAAGAAGTGGCTGGAAATGTGTGCATGCTGCAATGGAGTTAGTTACACACAATGTGAGGTTAACTGAGTGCCTTTGTCATGTATAACCATAGGCTTTCCTCTTGTCAGCTCTTCTTTCAGATTTCAAAATTGATATCAGTTTAAGGAAGTTCACAGTGGAAATTTTAGTAATGGGAGTATTGATTATATGTTCAAAGCATGACACTTGGAATCGTATCTTTAATTCATTTCTAAGGAAAGATTATATCTACCCCCTGTGGGCATTTTAGTAACTAATCTGGATGGATCAAACTCTTCCTGCTGGGTGTAATTAATTTTTAGTCCAATCTAATGTTTTGTAGACTGCTTGTTTTGTATAGATCATTTTGATTGCAATGAGCCATGAATTACAGAATTTCTTTCTGGTTACATCAGCCAGCTGAAGACATCTATCTATCTATCTATCTATCTATCTATCTATCTATCTATCTATCTATCTATCCATCTATCTATGTGTTTTCCTGGTGATGACACCAGGAATGCTTTCCACATATTTTTGTGAACTTGTGTCTTTATCCTCCTTTCAGTCTAATGCCAGTACTCTGTGAGAAAAGATTGATGCAGAGGTTTGAGGGTATCTCCTTTCTTTGTCTTGCTAGGTTAAGCACCTTTCTGAGATGATTCTATTGATAAAAAATTAAAACAAACAAACAAACAAAAAAAACACCCCCAAAAAAACATACCAACCTTTGGTCATATAGAATATCTAGGGATATTGAAAATAGTTTACATATTTTATTTATGCCTTACACATGTTATACTGCAAGATGGTGAGAAGTTTGTTTAGACTACAGGCTGAAGTTTCTTTCCTTATATCAGGCAGGTTTTGATGTATGAAATGTTTAATTCCAGGAATTATATTCTTCCTATCAGTCCCTTCAAGTTCAGCTTGTGCAGTTAATTTAATACTAAAGCAATTTTGGTCACAGGGCAGCTCTAACAGTGCTGCTTACATGGGTATGTTCCACCCATTTTGTGTAATGCAGCAGTAAAATGGGAAAATTTATCTATAGGCATTTCTCTGTGTCTCAGCACTGCTGAAAGTCCTGACAGTGAAATTCTGTGCTAAGTGTGCAGCCTTCTTTATAACTGGTGAGCTGTAGTCCTGGGGATTGTTTCAGCAACAACAGTGGCTTTTTCTGGCAGGTGAAGTTAATGGTTTCTGACAGGAATCTCTATGTAGTCTTGTTTTCTTCAGTTTGAGCTCTCATGTGTTAAGCTTTCACATGTCAGACTTAAAAGAACTTATCTGTATTTACAACTCAAGGACATATAAATAGGATAGTTTTTGATAGCAACATTCTAAGGCTATTTTATGAATTTTCTGGGTTTTGGTGTTTCAAGTTTGCCTTTCAGTTTTTTGAAGTCTGTCATCTCAATCATTATTTAAGCCTGCATAAAAATTACTCATTTCTAAAACTAATTCTCCTCATGATGAATTTTCTCGTGCTTAAAATATCATTAATATCTTTTGTTCTTGCAGGGAAGCTACCATGTATAAATCTGGTGTTTAAGCATTGCATATTGCAGCACTGTGCTCAGGAGATTCTTCATTGACCATAAGCCTCTGTCAAAACACAACTGATGGTTTTCAGCTCCAAAAATGAGGAGACTATATAGGGGAAATCCAAATTTATCCAATTAGTCATACAAAATTTTTCCCTGTTATTCAGGAAGTCTTCTTCTATGACTCTAAAAGGCATAGCTAGTAGAGACATCCTTAGAGAACTATTTTAATTAAAAGGATAAAACCCACAAACCAAAAGCAAATGTCAAATATCACGTTTTTTCCATGCCTGGGTATATGACACCTGTAACTTGTAATTGCTGAAATATCCACACAAGAAAAAAAAAGAAAAAGTGTGACAACACCGTTTGTGCATATAATTCCCAACTACCTCTTATAAGTGAAAAATGTAAAAATATTTTATGTAACTGTTATAAAGTTTGTCATCAAATTCCCTACCTATATAGAGAAAGCAAGAAGAAAGAAGCCTTTGTTGCCGTTCTGCAGTTAAATATTCTACCTGTGATTCTAAACTGTGAAGGTAGATGGGCAGAGTCCTAACATACTCAGATTTTGTGGAGGATTATCAGTTTGTCCAAAGACAGATATATGCCTGCATTTGTTACTGAAACCATGTGAGATTAAAAATTGGATTTGCTTCATTTATGGCTTCCAAGAAGAAAGACACAGGGAAGGTATTTGTTGATAAAGGAAATGAATGATAGAATCACAGCACCACTGGAGAAAAATAAACCAAGATTACTAACCTTAAAGAGCAAATACTGCTATCCCACATTTCACAAGGAGCTTTTTTCTTGAGGATCTGATAAGTACAGTAGTTTCACGAATACAAGCCGCACGGATTATAAGCCGCACCCCCGGTGCCTCGACAATGTTGCTGTCTTTGTCAATAGATAAGCCGCACCCCGAATATTAGCCGCACTTTCGTTCGTCGCGAGAATCCGTGCGCAGCTTTCACAAATTGGCCAATTAGCAACAGGATCGCGGCATAGCGGGCTTTACTGGCTCGGGGCGGGGCCAGGAAGGCTCGGCCCGCTCATGGTTGCCGACGGGGCCGGGTGGCCCAGCTCAGCGCCACGGCTCGGCGGGGCTGGCCGGGCGGTGCTGCCGCCGCCGCCGGGCTCGCTGGCCCCCCTCTCCCGTCAGCACCGCCCCGCTGCCGCGTTCGCTCGCCCGGCTGGCAGGGCTGCCGCCGCCGGGCTCGCCGCCCGCCCCGCTGCCGCTTTCGCTCGCCCTGCGCCGCGCCTCGCGAGCGCCGCGCCTCGCGAGCGCCGCGCCCGCCCCGCCCCGCGGCGCTTTCGCGAGCGGCAGCGCTTTCGCTCGCCGAGCGGCGCTTTTGTGAGCGGCGCTTTCGCGAGCGGCGCTTTCGCTCGCCCCGCCGGCAGGGCTGCCGCCGCCGCCGCCAGGCTCGCCGGCCGCCCCCTCCCGTCTGCACCGCCGCCGCGTTTCCTCGCCCTGACCGGCACTGCAGGCCCCTGCACCGCCGGGCTCCCCCACGCTGCTGGCCCCGATTCTGCTGGGCTTCCCCCGCTGCCAGGCAGCCCCACCCGCCGGCCTTCCTGCTTCTGCCATGCTCCCCTGCACTGCTAGCCCCAGTTCTCCCGGGCTCCCCCGCCCTGCTGGCTCAGGCTCTGCCGCCCGCCCCCCACACTGCTGGCCCCGCCTCTGCCAGGCTTTCCCACCTCTGCCGGGGCCGGCCGGGCTCCAGCTTGGCTTGGGGCTGCCGCGGGCTCTCACTTCCGTGTTGGCAGCTTTTAGAATTTTGTTAATAGATTAGCCGCCCCGGAATATTAGCCGCACTTCCGGGTTTCCACCAAAATTTTGGTCAAATTGGTGTGGCTTGTATTCGTGAAATTACTGTAGTTAATCTAGATTGAAAATCCCCCTGTAGTGGTGGACAGACCTCTTTTGCCAACATACACATAGAAGCAAAAAGAGGTGAAGCTACTTAACAGCAGTCAAAGCCTAAAATGTGTGAATTGTGGCTGTCACCTTTCTGCCGTGTTAGAATGTGAACAGAGGTAGGTAGATATTCTGTGCTATATTTTTTGGCTCTCTTTGCACTTACATAATTCATAGGCATATATTAACATGCACATAAACCAACCTTTCATAATACTTCAGAATCTTGTCTTTGTGCTGAAAGACATTTGTGAATATAGATTGTAGCAGTCCCTGTGGCTATGGCTGAAGAGAGGAAGCTACAAGTGAGGGAAGTAGATGTCTTCCAACTGAGGATGAATGTGGCAGCTGATGTTGGAGTAAGTTACATTAATACATGGTTAGCATTTAATTTGCTGCCTGCTGTCATTTTGTTAGGAGCTCTTAAGCAAAAGCTTTGCCCTGTACAAAAAAATCATATCTCAAATACTTCTCGTGATTTTGCACTTGAGCTTGATATCAGTACTAAGTATATGATATTCTTAATTCTTCTTCTGTTGTGAAAAACCTCCCACTGATTCCAGCAGAGCTTCATATTTGTCTCGGCAAGTTCTTCTCCTTGCCTGGTTACACTTGTATCATAAATGCTGGTATCATTAAAATTAAAATAATTACTTTACTCAAATCTTATTGGCCATTTAAAGGAATTTCAGCAGCATTTTGATCTCGTATTCCTTATGATACCAAACTATTGAAGTAAGATCTCTTCCAATAACCTGGATTTGCTCAGTGTAGTTCAGGCCCAATGCCTCTGCCACTGGGTGTGTTCCATAGGATGGCAATATAGTTATGTAGTGAGAAAGTCAAACCCTATTGTCCTGTTTTGCTTTTTAATAAGAACTTCTTTTTGCTTTTATTGGAAGAGGACACTTCATCCTCTCAGAAATCTGATGTGATTAATTTGCTAGTGATGGCTCCCATACAGCAGAAATCACAAACAAAATAAACACCAAGAGAGCACATGCCAGTCAAATGTGTTTTTACTCAGAGTGTTCTTCGGTAATATCCTAATTTGTTTCTTAAATTTCTGTTTTGCACTTCCTTTAAAAATCTGGTTTTTTTGTTCATCCTTTAAAGTTGCATGCTTATGATCAGCATCTACATGCTGAAAAATAAACAAACAATCTGAGCAAAGTGTAAAAATACACTCCTGGGAGAACTTAAATCTTAAGCTCATAATTTAATATAGTGCTGTTTAGTATTAGACCACGGGAAACATAAAACAAAATTCTACTTTATTAACTTGATTTTACTGCTCATGTACTACTGAGCTTTGTTACTCTATTATGTGATTTTCACGTGTATTTTCTCAAGACACCCCAAAATTTCAGGTCCTATCTTCTGGGAATGTGCAGATCTAGCACTTGACAAGTGTATTTCTTTCCACAAACTCTGCCAGCATCTAAAGAGAGGTTTATGCCTTTTACTGTCACAGATAAACCTTGTTCTCCACACACACTCTGTGTTTTATGAACTGCATTAGTGTCTCTCCAGCCAGCAGTGCCTTGGCACAGCCACCTTGCCTGTTCCACACCCCTCTCCAAGCTGCACATGGATCTGTGTATCATTCTTCCACACAAGGATGAGGACAAGAGGAAATATTATGCAAATTACATATGAAAATATGTCTACAATAGTAACATTGAGTCTTTATCAGCTTTTTCTTCTTCTGGAGAGAGAAGGTTGAGGCTAGTTTTCCATTTTAACAGCTCTAGGAACCTGTGAAAGAGAAAGGGAAAGAAATAAGTTGCAAAGATTTCAACAGATCAGTGTGTGCTTGGGTGTGGAAACTGGTAACTAAGACAAACTTTATCTTCAGAACTGATCAGTGCTTTTTTCCTGCTCTCTGAAGAACCTCACATTAGCATCTTTCATGCCATAATTGGCATTAATAATGTGTTGTGGTAGAACTGAAATGCCTCATTGAGCTGCATGCTCTTTAAATTTTTAGTGGGTGTCCCATCCCATTTACTGCTGGAAACTTGTAATGGCTCCATGCTGTCTCTGGGTCAGTCTGAAGGAGTTGCAGTCCTCCTACAAGGTCACTGCAAGAATCCTGTACCTATTCCTCTTCCATTTCATGAGCAGGAAAGGAAAAGAAATGAAATGTGTTTCCCTGTTTATCAGAGCTGTGAAGGGAGTTGCTATTAATTACTGGAACAGAGTGATAATATTAATATCTTTGCCTGGCTGCTCCTGCATGCACAGTATCATATTAAATGGAGTAAGAAAGCATTTGCTGTCCTTAAGGAACATAGGCATGAATTAGTTCCACTTTCTCTGGGCTTTGTAGGTCTCTTGTATAGTTGGAATTTAATGTAAAAAAGTAAAGGAATTTCAAGAGATATAAAAATATACCTACAGCAGGAACAAAAAACTGCTTCTGAAGGGTGATTAAAAAGGTCTTCATGCTGAGTGAGAAGGCAACCAGAGCTGAGGGTCAGACTGTGTTATTTCATAGAGCTCATGTGTGCAAACAGGTGAACTGCTCAGAATTGGTCTTTTAACTGGTTGGAAGCAGAAATGATGGTGTAGGGATGCTCTCTTCTGAAAACAGAACTGGAGTCAGAACTGGAAGACACAGCATCTACACAGGGCTTGGGGTGGGGGTGTCTGGCTGCTCTGCTGTCCCTCAGGAGGGTGTCCCCTGACTGCACATGAATGACCTCCTCATGGGAATATTCTCTTTTCCTCTAAAGCTGTTGTCCTTCTAGAATTAGTTCCTTTTGCATGGGTCCGTGTAACTGTGCAGTCACTGGAAAAATTGCCCCATGTCTCTCCTGGAACTGGTAATTTTGAGACTCTTCTTGTCATTCTTCACATTGGCCATGGCCTATAATTCAATAAAAGTTCCAATACAGAGCTGCAGCACCAAAGATCAACATCACCTGTCTCTCCCCACATCATATGGTTGTTGTAACCATGATCTGTCTCAGGTGCACAAGCTCTCTTATGAATCCAACTCACAATGATCTTACTGATGAAGTTCTAAATTGTCCTTTGCATGGCTGAACTTTTTCCTCTATAAGTTGAATTTGGCCAAAAGTGTAAAAAAACCTGCTACAGTCTTTCCCCCTTGTGTATATTCTGTACAAGCCTCATTCTGTCCTGCCTGCTGGTAGCAAGGAACACCATTTTCTAAGTTCATTTTATTATGGCTTATTAAGATGGTTTATGCATTCAATTGCAGCTATGTACTAAGGGAGACTAGTCTCATAATACATTTGAACTATAAAAGCAAATAGCATTAAATTATTAGGAAATGAGTAATACTCACTCTTTGCAAGAGTATACTAAACATTACCAAAATTAGGGCTTCTGGAATGTTAAACCAAGGTATGAGCAAAAGAACCTTAAACTTTATTTTGAAACCTACCCTTTAGACAGCTTAGACAATGAAAAATTATCATTCAGACAGGGAGAGTTTAAATAGCAAAGAAAACTGAGATAAGATTTACCAGGCAATTGATGGTCATGGCCTGATGCCACATGGTCCTGACAGAATGCACAATTAACCTTTTTGTTTTATTATTTCTGCTTCAAATACCTGCAAGGTTATAATATTACCCTGGGAAAATGAATTTGAGTGACCTACAGCTAAGTATTGACATGAATAGTAACAAGAGATGATAGGTGCAGTGAGGACATAAGTATTCCTGCTCAACCACTGAACCTTATTAGCTCTGGATGTTACAGTATTCTTGGGGCAAGTTCTTGGTTAACATCTCCTCATTTTCTCACAGTTTGTTACAGGGGGTAATGGTAGAGTCTCACAAAAACATTACTTGGGTACACTTAGCTATTGAACAAAATTAAAGCTCTTGTGTTTTCTACTTTACACTGTGTTGCTTTCTAAAAATATTACAAAATTTTAATGTGTAGCAGTGATGCAGATCTGGGAACATATTTTGAACTTGTGGTCTGTTAGTGTTCCTCATAACTCCCCATGTCATTGGGGAAGATGCAATGTCTGAATTTCTGCCCCTAAGCAGTGGAGAAATTACTGTAACGATGTTGCCTTTCTAAAATACTTCCTTTTGATTCTTGTAAGTAAAAAGACATTAACTCCTATCACTTTTTCCTCTTTAAAACAGAAACTGTTGCTGTTGCAAGATACTTGCCTTGGTAGTAAGGTTGC
Organism: Catharus ustulatus; assembly: GCF_009819885.2. Classification (NCBI taxonomy): domain Eukaryota; kingdom Metazoa; phylum Chordata; class Aves; order Passeriformes; family Turdidae; genus Catharus; species Catharus ustulatus. The sequence continues at coordinate 32,334,033 of NC_046227.1, read as the reverse complement.
ATCACTCAAAGCATCAACCTCAGTCTGGTTGGGGTCCCTGCAGTTTTCTCACTCTCATGCTCTCAGATGCTCTCAGCATCTTTTCCATGCAGGGCACTGGAAACTAAATGCCTCCTTGACACTTTCACAGGAAATGGCAAAAACAGAACTTCAGTAATGGCTCCCAACCAATGACTCAACTAATAAAAAGTAAAAATTGAGGATAGGAAAATGAGCCAAGAACTTCCAGACAAGAGCTAACCAAATTGAGATCTAGGAGCTGGGTTGTACAGCACATGGACATTGATGATTTGAAGGAGCTGATCACCACCTAATAAGAGTGAAGTATTCTGGGATAGTTTTGTCTTGCTATGTGAATATTAGTCTGAAAATAAAATAACTGTTATTCTTTGTTTTTTTTTTTAAAGTGAAGTTTCCTTATAGTTGAATAAATGAACATATGAATAAATTTTTGAGAAGTATCTGTTGTGACTAATTTCAGGAAGCACAACACATGAGCAGTGCTGTTGGTGACACTTCTGAGAGAGGGATCCCATTAAAATTTTGGGGTTACTAACATTATGTTTTAAACAAGGGTTAAAACCAAAGTTTCCAGATATTGCTGATTTCTTTTTCAATTATTTCCTTGGACTGGAAAGAGCTCTGTACTGACCTGCCACTGAACCCCAGGATTTAGCTGTGTCTACAGACGTGTTTTTGTTCAATGGGCTCCTGTTCATGCCTCAGGTCTTATTACAATTGTTGTCATCGAACCAGCAGATTTAATCTAATAATGATTGTGATGTTACAAAAATATCCTTAGTAGTGGAAAAAGAAGCATATTTTGCCTCTTCAGGTACCAAGATTGAAAGAAAAAATCTATTTAAGTGCTGAAAATTTTCCCTTAATCACACTAAGGTGTCACAAACACTTGCTGTTTATTCTGTAGCAGTTTGTTTCTGTGCTACAAAAATTACCAAAAGAGAGAAACAGAGTGTTTAAAATGGGGAGAGGAATCTGTGGAGGGGGAGAAGAGGAAAAAATATAACAAACATGCATGAAGAATTTTGTCATGCACAACATTTGATTTTACTCTTGCTTAGGGCAAAATAGAAAGACATTGCTGTTTAATGTATTGCAGATAGGCAGTATACCAAATTCAACCTGTTGATGTTGAGGTCAGAACATCTTTTTCTTCTTTATTGCAGTACTTTGCTTCTTGTAGCAATCCAGAGAACTTCAAGTTCATTTTCTTTGAGGAAAACAGTGGGGATAGCATCCCCACAAGGTAATGTGCTATTCCAAATGACAAGTAGGAGGCAGGAAAAGAAACAAAAATTTCCAGCAGTGTCTTTCTCTTGCTTGGAAGATCAGATCCTCCTGACATACAACTCCAGAACAGTTTTATTCACAGTTCTGCAGTGTTTTGAATTGGCTGTAATAACTGATTATTCTGAACCATTAGAGTGGATGGGCAGCCTTTATGATGGCTCATAGTAAATGTTGACTTACCAGTCCCATTTGAAAACAAACTGCTGAACCATCTTAATGAGCCTGTCCTGCACTGTGCACACGTTCCAAATAATTGAATTAAATTGAATATGAGTCCTATGTAATTACAACCAAATTTATTTGATTATATTCCCCACAAGGAAGGTAGGTACAAAAGGTTTCAGTAATTTTACAGCTGCTTGCAGTTTGTAGATGTTACGTCTCTGTTAATAGGGGATTTTGAAAAATTAATAATATTGGAAGTATTTCTGGAGTGCTTATGTCATCTTCTATATTTTTATAGTTTTTGGCAGTAGTCACTTAATTCCAGGTCCCATTTATCCTTTTCTGAGGGTGTTTGTGTACAGTGGGCCTGGGGAAGGTTGTGTAGTAACCTGTGACCGCACGTTGGGGATGGAGCTCTTGTATTTGAGATACTGATAATTTTTAGTATTTTTTTTCCTTACCATTCAATAAATCAGTATTTGCTTATAAAAGTGAAAGCTGAACAAAGCTGAAGAAAAGGAATCACCCTCCTAGTGCATTTTTGTATTGGTCATCACTTCTGCAGTGCTCCTTTATGGGTAATATCTGCAGATTTCTGCTCAAAATGGAACATATGAAACAAAACAAGTCTGTTTAAAAAGTTGTAAATTACTGTTAAACTGGTGTGAGTTGTTGATTAAATTGGTGTGAATGTATAAACTTTGAAAATTTGTTCTCATTGATCATTGAACTGGACCTGTAATAATACAGTGATGAACAAAGTGATAATCCAAGTAAAACTGTAGGATAATGCAGATTAGGCCATCAGAGCATTTCCTGGAGAATATGTTATTGAAGTCTATTCATAGACTTTTATTAAGTCTTCCTAAGTAACATATGTGTGATTATCTGGTTCTAAAGTTAGAAAAACATGGCATTAAGATCCCCAGGCTTGCTTTTTATAGTGGTGAATATACTCAAGTAGTAACTCAGATAAAAAGAAAGTGCAGCCATAAGTTCTTATAAAAGTAATGCTAATTCTCTGAGACAGCATATTCTTAACTGTAGAAATAAAAGCAGCCAAAATATTTAAGGAAAATTGTCCAGCAGAATTCTTGAAATTGTGTTTATGGGAATCCTTCTTTGTTATTTTTTTCCTTTAATTGAATATTGAGTTCATGTGAAAATTTGGGCTGGGTCCAGATTTGAGTGAATTAAATCTGCCTATCATGTTTGTGGCAGCATCAGCACTGGACATATTCTAGTACAGGGTCTGAACTTCTGCAGAGATTTAAAGGAGGAAGCCCTGGAGCCACATAGTTATATGCACATGTAGTGATGTAAATAACATTCAATCAAAATGACAGTGAAATTTGATAGCAGCAAAGGTAAAGTGAAAACATTCCTTAAAAACAAAACCAAAATGAAAGCACAACCCACCATATCCTAACTCTGCTCAAATGCCACCAAACTGGACCCATTCAATCATCCAGCTCCAGCTTTGAACTTTTTACCATTGAGGAAAATTGAGGGCCTAATCTGAGGTTTTCTAGGACTTGTGATCTAGGAGGTGCCTGAATTGAGCAGTTATAGTAAAAACAATGTGGCTTTCTCTGTCTGTTATTCTTGTTGCATGATGAAAAGTCAAAGAAAGAATTAAATATATTAAATAATTAAATAGTTAAATATATTTAGTGGAATTAAATAAATTTTCTTTTCATTTTTTTTTCTGAGTGTGGTTTTCTGTCAGTTTTGGTATATGACATCTGTCACCATGGATGACAGGATTATTTTACTCTGCCACAGGAAGGCATGTCATCTCATGCTGCCGAGCACAGGTACCTGCTGAAAAAAAAGAAAAGTGACAGAAATGGACACCACTGCTGAATTCTTATTTATTCATATTATTAGGTCATATAAAAAGTCTGTATACAAACAGGATTAAAAATCCTGTTGAAAGGCCTTGTTTCAGAGGAGGGTTTCATGATTCTTTGAGGATGGAACAGTTTCAGCAGTAGCAGAAAGAAGCATTTGCTTCTGGTGGCACAGAAATCCATGCAAGAGCGATTTACTGTATTTTTTGTTTTTTTTTTTTAATAGGCAGTTTCTATTCCCTGGCCATTGCAGCTCTGGTTGTGATCCACAGTGCTGTCCAGATGTCAAATTTATCTTGCAGAAGTGAAGCACTTCTGACCTTGTGTTTGTAGTTCATAAAACTTCAGCTATCATTCGTTTATATATTTGGCATTTTATCTCAATTTTATGCAATGTGTGGGCAAAAATATATAAATTTTATAGATGACATTCATTAGTATATATACTTGAGAGTTTTAATAAAGCATGAGTGTTGTAATTCAGTATAATCTGTGCAGTCTGCATGGCTTGAAAACCTCAAGCAAAATTTTTCATCCCAAGGTAAACATGAGTGAAAAAATTGGCATCGATAAATTTTTTTTCCCATGGTATTTTAAAAATAATTAACTGTTGGAACTGGCTGTCCTCTAGCAAAGTTTAAGTTCAACTTCAATGACTTGAATAGATTGCAATTTTAAGAATATTTTTCTTTAACATCAGACTTGCACATTTATAATACTTTCACTTTTATATATTACTAGACATTAATATAGAATGGTTAATAATATTTTTTAAAACAGGTTTTATGTATGGATTCCCATTTGTATGTTTGGACTCTGAAGGTAACTTGCTCATTTCTACTGCAAAATGAAATATCTTTATGATTGTTTAAAAGTAATGTTTTTTTATATATTTAAAGCTCAAGTTTTCAACCCAGTACAATATTACGTCATAAAATATTCATTATCTTAGATTTACACTGATTATACATTTTCAAAGCCCAGTTCAGAAGCAGATGATATTTTTTTCATCCAAACAATCATAGTTGGTGATTCTGTATTAATTGGAAAATAATTGTGTTTTAAATATTGGGATTACAGAGCGAAGTTTAAACCAAACCAGGGAATTTGTATTGTGTTTACATAAAGGACTGGGATGTAAGACAAAGCATTTACATTACTGAAGAAAGTAGAAAGCAGAGTATACTTGGTGTGATTTGGTAACAAAGGATAAACTGGGATGCTGGGTTTTGTTTAGACTAAATTATTACCCCATCCAGGAATTGCTCTCACTGAACTCTGAAAGGAAATTTGGACCTTTCTGGCTGACTGATTCTAGGCAAGTTACCCACTTTTCCTGTACCTTTTATTTTTACCAAAAATGAGAATGTTTTAGGACAAAACACAGAAAGTAGGAAGTGCCAAATGATTTTGGATGACATTTTGTTTGGTTGTCCAACATTAAGGCTTTAATACTGCCAGGTACTCTACAGAATACAGGAAAAAGGGATTTTTATATTCACAGTTGGAAACTGTTGTTTATTATAGACATTTTTGTGCTGGAGGTACATTCTCCTTCAGACTACTCTTAAAACACATTCTTTTAGGTCAATTAACAATTTTTCAGCCCTGAATTCTAACATTTAAATTCCTCCAGTTTGTATGTGTTTTGATAATGTTTGTAAGCAGATGCTTGAAACAACTCTTTTGACAACAGCAGCCTATGATTAATAATAAATAATTCTCAATAGTAAAATGAGTTGATTGCTTATGTTTTAAGCTAGCAATAGCTTTTTTCTCTTGCTTTAATTTTTCATCAGTGAGAAACTGATAGACTTGTTCCCAATTGAATTAAAAATCCAGAAGCTTTCCACTTGTTCAAAGAGTTTTGGATATAATCTATCAAAATCAAGATGTATTTGCTCAAATTCTAAAATATTTGCCTTTAACAAACAGTGTTAGGAGTCAAACAGTAAAAGTGTTCACCCCACCAGACAAGGATTTGTCTCTCCTCCTCCCATAAGATTGTTTTTCATTTGGAGATGCATCAGTGTAAACATCAAAACAAAAAAGCCTGTGTGAAGAACAATGTGGCCTTTATTGTAAAATGAGTCACCATATTCCTTCAGCAATTCCAAATATTGTTGGAATGATAATTTTTGCACTTCCAAACAGTAAATATGTTTTCTTAAGAGGTTTACTTTATGCCATTTGCAGCCAAACAATTTCTCAGAACATGCTATGTGTTTAGTGGCTTCAGCAGTGAATTAGGGTTTGAGATCATGAGGATTAAGGAAATCTATTTCACTTTATTGTAGTATTCTGAAATTACTTTGAAGTGAATCATTAGCAATGAGCTTAACAAAGGTATAAAAATACTGAGCTAGCACTGTGCTAATGAAAAATTGTCAGCATCCTTATTTTATAAGAATCTTGAAATAAAAATGCTGTTTAGAACACACTAATATAGACAACTATGAACAGACAAAATAGAACTGACAAATATGGATAATTTACAGATTGCTGTTATAGTAGTTATTTTAAAAATAAAGTGAATGTGAGTGATCTAAAGTAATTCAGTTTCATTTTAGCTTAATTTTCCACTCAATGCCAGCATTGGATGTTCTACCAGATGACATTGCTGCATTTATGTTGGGTAGGATTGTCTCTGCTGTGCAGGCAGCCAGCAGATGCACCCCCTCTCCAGCCCCTGGTCTGGATGTGACTTTTTGCAGGGACAGGATTTATGCCCACTTGCTTTTTTTTTATTTGTTTTTGCCTCCTTTTGGCTGACATCTGTCTGAAGCAGGCTGGCAAGATCTGTGTTTCCCAGAGTGCAGCCCCCCTGGGGAGGTCTGACCCACCCTGGTTTCTGTTTAGAGCCCACCTTGCCCTCTCCAGCTCACATCTGTCATAAAAATATTTTTTCCTTGTAACCACAGAAAGTTGAAACCTGACTGAATTATTATAACTGTGTCATAAAAGAGAGCTTAAATTAACAGAGCAAACAGGAGTCTCAGATGTCTCCTGTGCCCACAGTTTATTTTGCTTTTGTGCAACTACCTGAGAGTCCAGCTCTTTCACCTGCCCAGCTATGGATATATTATTATTATTGCATTACATAATACATTATTATTAATAATTATTAATATTAATAATTATTTATTATTCTCACATTATGGGAATTCCCCTGTCAGGCACAAGAGGTCCTGCCCTATGTAGCATTTTTGCTCCTGATGAAGGTAAATGGTCTTTCCTTTCTGAAGAACAAATGGAATATTTAAAGCTTTATGCTGCTATTCAGTGCTTGATGTTCATTCCCAACATGTCCAACCCAGCCTCTCTTTCCTGTATCACTGTGACATTTTTTTGTTGTTATTGCCCTTTTCCCCTCCTGGACACAGATATCTAAATTGGTTTGCCAGAAATCAGTCTCCAGCATGGTGATGGTGTGTTATAAGATAAAGTTAGTTTTCTTTCAACATTTTACAATATTTAATTAAGGATTCAAAGGGATCTTTTTCTTTGTGTTGGTTCTTGCTTAGAGGGGGGAAAAGTCCCTGAGGAGAAACACTAAATCGTTTCTTAGCAAGGCAGGCTTGTGAGGCTTTGTTTCCACCAGATTAGCTAAAATATAGCCTGTCTGTTCACTTAAACTCTGACTCTATGAAATGAGCTGTTGAGTTCAGTGGAATGACTTGTGCTCAAAGTTAGGCAATTTTGCAATAATTCATGCTGCTATGCTTTGAAACTGGTAGACACAGTAGTTTCAAGAGTCATCTAGTTTTTCTGAATTCCTCTGCCATAAACTCAGAATCTTGCAAAATGCTGAACTTCATGTTTTACAGAGGTTTTCATAGTAGACTTGCATATCTGGTATCTGTTCTTTTATACCAGGAAAAACTGCTAATCTAGTTTACAACACAAGAATTTTATTTGCTGAGCCAGATTTTCGGGTATCTTAACATAAATGTGTTTATTCCTGAGGTGATCTTACATTTTTTGCAGTAGCACAAATTGCATGGGTGAGGTGACAGTTTGTAGTAAACTGGTGATGTCAATATTACATCTAATGTGAATTTCTGAAGCTAGAAATGTGTGTTAAATATGCTCTGTTTGCTGTTCCCTGGTTAAACTTTTGCCTAGTGGATGTATCATCCTTTTCTCTGCAGTGGGTCTGTTCCACTTAGGACGTGTTCGAAAGGCTGAGGATCTGTCCACTGAAATGGAAGTTCCTCAGATTTCTATGAGCCCAAATATGATTTTTATTCCAAGGGGTGATGGAATATGATCTACTGTTTGGGTGCATGAAAAGTTGATTAAAGTTTTATCTTCATGGATCTGTTCTGAATGCTGCTTGTGAAAGGTGACAGCACAGAAATGAAACTCTTGTCTTCATGGAGCTGGATGGCAAAGATTTGCATTTCTCAAAGCTTTCAAGTTCTGTCAGACCTGATCATGGAAACAGCCTTCCTTTGAAGGGAGAGAAGGGAGCTCATACTGAGGCTTTTTTCTGTGTCTGATGAAACTTTGATTAGTGCTTCACTGGTATTTATAATCATCATAAAGCTGTTACGAAATAGAAACTGTTAATTTTCAGAGGGCAAATCTGAACTAAAGCCACAGAGGTATCCTATGACAGTGGGAATTCTTGAAAAGAGGCTTCTTGAAACTTAGGCTGAAGTGTTCACTTCTGGATCTTCTTTTCTGAAGCAAATGAAGTTTGAGTTGATTTTGTTCTCTGCTTTAAATATTATGAAAAAAATAAATCCTAAATTGTTATACTAAATATTTTTACAGTATATGAAACGTTAATGACGTTTGCAATAAATACTGCTTTTACAAATGACCTAACCTTTGTTTCATTATAGTCATGTCCTATGAGATGTGAACAGGGTAATATTCAAGTAGAGCATTATTTAGGGATTTTTTCAGTACATTCTGAAAGCTTCATACAGAGTTGTGCCCACAGGATTCCCATTAAACACAATGGGAGCTGTGTGGCTGAAATCCTGCAGAGCTGTTTGAAAATGGATCCCGTGCTGTGCTGAAGATAAATGATTAAAGAATGAGTGCTTGAAGGAGGAGAAGGAGAGAGTGATGCTGTGATTCTTCACTTAGGGCTGTAGTCCGACTGAAAATCCTTCTCTAAGCCCTTCTTAAATGATCTTCTGTTGGAAGATCAGCTAATAGCTCTCCTGTTTCTCAAAAGAAATACCAATGCAGTACAAATGGTTAAACATTTGCACCTTAGAGATGTCTAGACATCCTTTCACTTCTCTACATTTAACTTTTTTTGTTGCACTTTTCTTTTTCTGTCTTCTTACTTCTTGCTTAAATTTTTCATGTCTTTTTTTTGTTCTCAAAGTTCTCTTACATCTTTTATGCTATGTTGTCTTTATTCTGATCCTCATGTCTTATATTGTTCTCTTCTTCTTAATTCTCTCCTTTCCCTCTTCAAATGGGAACAGGCAGTAGTGGAAGCACATCCATGCAGCAAATATTTCTGTGCATTTCAGTGCAAATCCTACATACAGAAACGTTCCCCTGCATTTATTCTGTTCATCTCCAGGATAATCCAATGTAAAGTGAAGAGCTTCAGTAGTGTCAAATTTGGCATTTTGAAGCTGTGTGCTCCTGTTGTTACATCATACAGTGGATAGTGGCTGTGACAGAATATAGTGTTTGGAAAGATGGTAGAGTGCTTTATGGAACTTATCTTAGGGACATGAAACTGTTCCTGACTTTTTGTTTTTCCCTAATACTGCTGTTACCTTTTTCCTCTTGCATTTCATTTGTACTTTGAGGTTATTCTTTTTCCCTTCTTTTTTTTTTTTAATCTTCTTTTGCTTTTGGCAGTCTTGCACCCATACAGAAAGGGACAACATGAGAAGTTATTAATGACAAAATACGTGCCCTTCATTTTTTTGTGACCATTTCACAATTAGTTTCGTGCAGCTCTTGTTTGCTGGTATCAAAGCTGATGGTGCTGTTTATGACACTATTGCAGCACTCTACTGTGTGCACTGCCATGTATTTTTATTGCCTCATTATCAACTGCTTGGTTGTAGAAAAGCTGTCAATATAATTTTAGAGAGGCTACCACTACCTAATGACACAGGTAATTAAGCCCTTGGAGACCTTTATTCTGACCATATCCTACTGGTTTAGGCTGTTTTGCTCTGCAGTTGTGATTCAGAAATCTAAAGCCACAAAGATTTTGTTCTGACATCTCTCATCCACAGGCACGACCTGCTCTTGTGGGTGTTCTCTAACCCCCTGAAAATTAGACTGCAAGAGTAATTATGTATACATCTGAGGTTTTTTAGTAGTGGATCTATTTTGCTGCTTACTGCATCTGTCTTGCAGAAGGATGAGCTCCCTTTGAGCTGGGCACCACTGGAATAGGAACCTGTGTTGTTCCAGGCAGTGCTGCAGGAAACCTGCCTGGAAAAAAGCATTCCTTATGCTCAGGAGAAGATATTTACCATTCACTGTCCTGACAGTCACTCTGGATTTACTTTGAGGCAAAACATGTTGGAAGCATGTTATTTATAAATTTTTCATTCCATAGCTTGGTAATTTGGAGAGTGTAATGCAGAGGGTTTGCAGTGTGAGGTGTCCCAGTCATGCAGGACATCAGGGCATCAGCTGCTCCTGAAGATATTCTGTCCCAGCTGTCAGCCCAGAACTGCCTCATACCCTCTGTTTGGAATATCCTTGAAGATCCAAAGCAAGCTCTCTGCTGAGGAGAAAAAAGGAAAGACAAATTTTATACATACCTACAGCACATTATCCCCCATGGAATTAAAATATCATATAATTATTTGTAACAAAGCATCACTTGGAGTATTCCTACACATGTCATCCATCCTTGCTGATCCTATATTTAGAGGATTTCAGGAAGTCACAGCTGATGTGAAAATCTCCATTTTTTACTTTCTTTATTGTAGACTTTTTGAGCTGAAATTTGGAAAGGATAAGGTCCAAAAATTCAGAAGAATTTATATTTATGAAGACTGCCTGTTGTCTTTTAAAGTACTTTTAAGCAAACCACATGGTTGAGAACCAGAGCATTGTTTCTCAATCTTTGTGAACATCACAGGTGATCCATTTTGGGGGAATCTAAGTTCAAAGTGGGAAGTTTCTTCTCATAACTGGGTCTTGTGTAGTTACATGTGCAGGAGTTTGAGCCTTTGCAGTTGGCCATACTGTGTCAGAATGGGGCTGAAACTGTCATGTGAATTTGACTTTTGATGTAAGATTTAGGTTATTGAACCAAACTAGGAGCAGTTTCTTGAATCTTTCTCTCTTTTTTTTTTATTAATTTATTTAAAGTCCCATTGACTCTATTGGTAGGTAGTTTTTCAAAGTCCTTAAATTGACAAATAGTATTGTGACATAACTAAGAAATTTTTGCAGCTGTGTGAGGGTTGTCTTGGTACCACCTTGAAGCTGTGACTCAGAATTGAACAAGAGCTTTTTAGTTTTGAGGGGCTGTACAATTCTGTAAGTAACTTAAAACAATAGTGGTAGGTCTGCATCAGGGTCCTGATACACAAAATGAAATATGAGTATTTGGAGGAACTGGTTGGTACATCTTTCCATCCAGCTAAGCATTTGCAAATATGGAAAAACAAATATTTGTTTAAAATGTAGAAAAGAAGAGAAAAAGTAAACCTTCACCATTATTTGAAATTGGAAATATTTGCAGTCTGTTTGTATAGTTGCCTGCAATTTTTTTCTGAAGATTTTAGTTGTGACTATTTCTGGTGCCTGCAGCACGAATATAATTTGAACTTACGATCATATGTTTAAGATGACACATTAATTAACTTTCTGTGCGTGCCTGGTTCTATCCACTTATAGTTAATGAAAATATCTCCTGTCCTAAGGTCCCAAATATGTTACTGGGGAACTGTAGGAGGGACAGTCCTTCCAGTTGAAAAATCCTTTCAGTTACTGGTGAGCAGTTTTTTTGCAAGGTTTAGTCTTGGACTGCATTTTGTTCCTCCATGCCTGTAACTTATAAAATCTTATACAGGGCTGGTGATGGAAGACACCCATGCAGTCCATATGGCATTTGTCTATCTGTCAACACAGAAATAAACATTACCACTGATTTCTATTGCCACTCAGAAGCTTTTTGCTGTAGATAGAAATCTGATGAGTGAAATCCATATGACTGAGAGAGACAATGGAAACACTTCCAACATTTCCTGGCTCAGATGGTAGTTAGAGGAGTTTCAGGGAAATGTCAGCCCTGCCATTGCATGATAACAGAATTCAGACTTGTGTGGGAGCAGTGATGTGCCAACGCTGAGGTCTTTCAAAATCCTACCCTGCTTATCTGGTGCTCAAAGCACTCTTGTTATTTTAAGGATACCTTGAAAATTTCCACTGGGATCAATGACCGGTGGTTTAACAAAGTAAAAGCTCTGCTCAGTCTTTCAGTTCTGTGTAATTTGGAGGGATGGTATGGTCTAGGGGACAGAGAACCTGGTCAGGTTGTCCATTTTGGGGAAGGATTCTCTACTTGTGAGACTGGAGCTCGAGGCCTGTTTCATTCCAGCACAACCATGCAGTTGTTGCCTTCATCATGCTCAAGATACTTGTGATGCTCCTCATCCTCAGAGAGCTGCCCTCTGGCCAACAGGTCAAATATGCTGTTTTGGAGTGTTCTTTGGAAAGAGGGGTTTGTGTGATTATGTGAAAAGAGCATGGCTTGTGTAGTTTGGATTTGCCACTAGCAAGTGCCACAGGGCTGAGCTGTGGTGGGGAAGGGGCAGTGATGGTGCTGCAGGAGAAGGATTTGCCTGGATATTCCTGGATTGATAAGCAACTGTGCTCATGAACAGAAAGAATAAATATAAATTATACATTATATGTGCATCTTTGTGCTGCTGTTATGAAGGATGTTATTACTTTATTTTCCAGCTGAAATATTAATTGGGGATATTGAGCATTCTGCTATAAGGTTTGTACCAATGCTGTATCCTAAGCAGAATTGAAAACCCCTTGGGGTTTAAAGCCCCTGCATTTCCCATCTGTCAGTTCTCTTTTTAAGTTTATCACACACTCATTTGCACTTCTGTCTCTCTTTTTAATCCATTTCCAATATCTGAATTCTTTCAGAAGGTTGTTTGTGTCTCCTGGCCCCTGTCCCTGGAGCCATGGGCTCACAGCTGGCTGCAGGGGCTGCTCAGGGGACACAGCCCTGGGAAGGAGGGGCCAGTCCATCCTGGGGACCAGCATGGATCACACACGAGGCTGTCAGACACTGCACAGTCTGGGATGAGCCTGCAGAGCAGGGGGAGAGCTGAGGAGAGCAGATATCATGTCTGCTCCTGATGGGAATCCTGGAGATGCAGGGGAGGAAGCAGCATCTGCAGCTCAGCCAGCCACTGGTTTAATTGAAACCAGGTAGAAGGAAAGACACTCCTGCAAGGATGCAGTGAACAGGAACTGCTGTTGATGAGCTTTTTTTTTTCTGTTGCATCTTGTAAAGGCATTTTGATATTTTCCCTGTTTAGCCTGCAAAGCTTTGAATGGAGTGGTGAGGGAAGTGAGATGCAGGTAACCCCAAATCTGACGTTCAAAATTACTAACAAGTATGGAAACAGATTTATCTGGGATCTGAGAGAAGCTCGTTGTTTGATTGGATTATGAGATTGGAGAGAGAGATGGGAAGTTTGAAGGCACAGAGTTCTATCACAAGGCCAGACAGAATACAGACAGAATACATTCTCCAAAGAGACAACCAAAATACCAGCTGGTTCACAGGTGAACAGGAGCTAAAAGAGCTGAGAAACCACAGAGGAACCTTTGTGATCAGGTGGCAGGAAGGGCTGAGACAGCTCAAGGAGCCAAAACCCAGACCACATCTCCAGGAACTGAAAAGAGAAGTCAGGAGACTTGAATAGGAGAGACAGGAAGTGTTTCCTGAAATTTTGAACTGAAGTAACAACTTAAGATGAAGATAAAGATCTGTTATTGATATTTTCCTTTAGGACTAAAAAATTATCTTGCACCTTGCTTGACATGAGAAAGAAAAAGCTGAAATGTAAAGCTCAGCTGCTGCAGTGGGATTCTGTAGAAACCTTGGAATACATCTCTGCAAGACTAAGTCAGAATCAAGCTGAAGGAATTCTTGTGACTTGTATTTGAAATAATCACCAAGCAATGTCACATCAGCTTGAGGGTGATAGAAGGGAAGGTGATAGCACCTAGCCAAAGGTAGCTGCCAGCCTGTGGAAATCTGGAAGGAATTGGGTCAAGGGGGAAAGGGGATGAAACTCTCCCCTTCCTTCTAGTGCTGAACAGCCACCTGCCAGCTGTGCCTTGGAGGGAGAGCTGCAGCAAGGGCTGTGTGGGACATGGCTGAGCAGGGCATGGCTTGGAGAGGGTTTTTATTTATGGCAGAACTGGGAGAGGCACAGAGCAGCTTTCCTGACCATGGCTCAAAGGATGTGCCTGCCTGTGAAAGTGATGGTCCTGAGAAAACTGAGAGGAAATTTAGGAACTTAATTACCCAGTACTGATGCTTCAACCTCAGCAGGGTCTGCCCAGCCTGGCCTGGTTGCACCAGCAGGGCCAGGCAGGAGAGGAAGGCATCAGAGCTGCCAGAAACACAACATTGAGAAGTTTAAAAGCAAATCTCCAGCAAAAATACAGAGAAAGCTTCTTCCTGCAGCCTTGGACACACGAGCATCTGTGTGCTGTGAGCTGCTCCCTGGGCTGGGAATGATGTTTCCTCCTTTCCATAGGCTCCTCTCTCCCCCTTGCCCAGAAACACACTCGGTAAAAAAGCCAAAATAAATAGCTGTCCATTGCAATTGGATTAATTTGCTGGTATTCTCTCAACAGCACAGGACAAATTGCATATTTTAAGTGTAGAAATGATTCGGTATTCAGGAGGAATAGCAGCAAGCACCTGTGGATCATAAATTCAAGTCCTCAGCTCTTGACCATGATGTGTAATTAATTTTGTAAATGAATCAATTGTGGCTTAAAACTGTTTGTATTTCTCATCCTGATACTTTACCTGGTTGGCTGGTTCAGAGTCTCACTTTTTCAATTATTAAAAACATCCTAATTCCAGCCTAAATGTGTTTCTAACCATTAAATACAACTTGTTTTTTCAATCATCTGCCTTGGGTTGATGTAGTTATCTTTCACACTTTGCTTTTTCTCACTGATTCTCTTGTGTAAGTCATACCTGGCCCTTGGTCTCTTGAGTTCAGCAAGTTGTTTAGTCTCTTCTTGTGACACAGAGTGTCATTTCAACAGCTTCAGAGCAATCCCTTTTTTGGGATCCTCTCTGGATGAGCCACTCCTGAACACTTGTGTTTGTAATTGTAAATATCATCCAGATGGAATCTTGACAGTGCTTTCCACAGTAGCATTAATATTTTATGTTACTTAAATTCTTGTACTTCAAGAACAGATTCTGGTTTCTGAATGCCTCATTTCTTCCTCTGTTTTGTGCTTTGAGAGATTTATCCTCAGGTTAGGACTGGTGGAGATCTGTTCCCCTACAGTAAACCAACATTTTGTCAGGAAACTTAAGGAGGTTGAATTGAATATGGTTTTCATTTATTTTCCCCTAACCAACCCCCCCTCCCCCCCAGTATTTATTAAAATATACAAGTTGAAAGGAACACTTGAGTTTTAAGAAAATGGCAATTTTCCATTCAAATGACAAATGTAACAAAAAATTTAATGGTACCATGTGAGATGCTTCAGATGAATAGACAGTAAATAAAGTACAAAAGAAGGGGAATAATAAATGTTCTTAAATAGTGCTTGAAGAATATAGCCTCAGAAGTGATGAGCTTTAGAGACTGATTTTTCAGATTTTAACAGCTTGCTAGTTACATAAGATACAGAGAATCCTTGGCAAAGCAGTCCAGCAAGAAGGCAGAATGCACGTGTGGGGATAACTATCCTAAAAATAATCTGGAAGTGCTGGATGTTGGATTGAGTCCAGCTGAAATATTAGAATCAAAACCAAGAGCAGATAACCTTTCGTGGTTACCAGAAGGGAAAAAAATATAGGTCAATATGTAGAAATAGCTTTTCATAAAGCTCATAATTTTTCTGCTTCACTTCCAAAATTTTCATACCCTTTGGTGGCCTGGTTCAGAGAGCAAAACATGGGATCCCAAGCTAACTTTATAGAGGCTCCATTATATTTTCATTCTTTAAATAGGATTTGTAGTAAATTGTTCTGGCATATGTTGCCACTGTGGAGAGTTTTATAGATAATAAGATAATAATCACTTTTCAATTAAGGTACCATTAATTCATGCATCAAAATCTCTCATTCATAAGAAACAAATCTTGATTCTCCTCCTGTTCCATATTTGGTCCAGAAATGGACAACTGGGATGTGAGTGAAGAAGCAGCAGCTCAGAGACTGCAAAAGCCCTGGCCATGAGAGCTTTGCAGTAAATGTGACTGTGAGCAGAATTCACCTCCCTGTTTGTCAGAATCCAGTTTGCTCTTCTTTTTTCAGACATGCCATGGGTACCCAAAGCTTGTAAGATCCTCCCAGGGCTGGTTGGATAGTGATGTGATCACACAGTCTGTTATGTCTGTGGTTCAATTTAGTAGCTGTCAGCTCTACAGACTTTTATAGTAGCTGCAAACAGCAAAACCAGTTCCAGCTGTCTTTAACTGAGCTCTTGGTCATGTTGCAAAATTTACCCTATTGCTTAGAAATCTGGGTGCTGGTGGAAGGTGTTTCTGGTTGTAAGGGTGCTCAACAAGACAGGCCTGTGGTCCAAAATCATTATTTGAGTCTGACTGAAGATTAAAGAACCTATTGAATTTAAGAATTCACAGTTTTCCTGAGCTGGTTTAATTGATCATAGTGATTTGCAACTAGACTTTATTTTCATTTATACTCTTAGGGTTAAATTGAAAAACTCTGATTTAGTTCTGGTTGAATCTGTTCTTTCTCCCTTTTTTGTTTGTTTAGTAATTTGGAAGAATGTTGTGGAGGACTAGCACTGGAATTGCATTTGCATAGATAAACACAATAATTAAGAATGCAATTACACCATTAATTTAAAAATGAAATGGTGAACATGTTAAGAAATTAAATCTTTCAGTGAGGGCTGCACAGGAATTTATGGTGTGAACCAAAATGATTTGTTCTTTCATGTAAAAGGCATCTGATTAAGGTCAGCCTATGAGCAGAAATGGTTCCAATCTGCAACTGAAAAACTGCACCACTGTCTGCACTAGAGATTAGAGCTGGCTTGATTTTATGCACATTTGGTCAACAGATGGTCAAACTATTCTGTGGGCATTCTGGCAGTGTAGAAGTCTGCACATCAATGACAAAAAACCATCACAGGAATAAGTAGAATGTCAGTGTTCATCTGAGTAGAATGAACACCCAGTGTCAGCTTCTTGAAAAGTAGCATAGTGGGCTTACTTGAAAGGAAAAAAAACCTGGAATAACATCACATTGTTGCTTAATTAGCCAATGCCATTCATTCTGATAAGTCTGAAAGAACAGAAAGACTATGAGGCTCATATAAAAGATAATACTATTGGCCTTTGGCCAGAACAGTTAGCTAATATTTTCTGTCTCACTGAATTGTTACCTTAGAAATAAACAAATACAAAAAGATATGCTGTGAATAATTCTTCTGCTCAATTTCATTTGGAAAAGAGTACTACACAAAAGTCATGTTTCTCTAAACACAGTAGAAATAAACAGCAGCAGGCAGTTCCTGTTCTGATATGCCCAGGAATACTGGCATGTTCTTCAAGGTCACTGTTTTAATATTCAGTGTATCTGGCAGTATCATTTAAGGTATTCCTTTCTCTCTCCTGCTTTTACATCACCCTTATGCCTGTGCCAGGGCAGTTTTCCCCTCTTCAGCCCCTATTCCATCTGGGCTGTTTTTTCCAACTACCTCTACTGAGACTGCTTGAAAGCAAAAGATCAGAAAATGTGAAACGGAGAAAGAAAAACCACTGCAACACGGTTGGAGAGGCTGTACAGGGGTGAGAGTCTGTGTAGGGCATGGGGAGTGAGAAGTGTGAGCACCTTTGGCTGGAATTGTCACTCACCTTTTTTTGTTGTGTGTCCATCACTGCTCCTCTGGTTTTGATCCTTTTCCTCCTCTTACCCATAGCTGAAACCAGCCCTGCTCCCAGGCCTGCTATTTGTGGTCAGCCTCTCCTAATCCATGGGATTCAGTTTCTGATCCACCTTGAATGGGACCAGTGTTTCATAGGAAACCTGTAGTGTGAAGAGCAGAACTCCTTATTCTGAGCAGGCTCCATTCAGCAGGGTTGGTGTTATTATCAGTTTAACATTCTTGATGAATATGTGCAGATCAAAGATAACTTTTGATGGTGTCTACTAACAACTTCTAAAACAGAAGTGCAAACCCTCCTTTAACTGATGGAGCTGAAGTTGATTGCATTGTCCTGAGATGGTGGTTCCAGACTGGAGCCTGAGTTTTTTACACCAGTTTGAGGGCAGAGAAGGGTGAATGTGTTCAGCAGCTGTGCCTCTGAACCAAGGCACTGGCACAGATTGTACCCATAACACAGCAATGAAGACCAGCAATGCCATGAACTGAACTGCACAAACCTCGCTACTGGCTCAGAAGGGCATGTGGGGCTTTTAATCTGACTGTTCCTTAATGGCAATAATCTTATCGTGGTGTTTACACTGTTAACACATTTGGTTTTAGTTTTTGTAACAGAGCTCCAGTAGAATTTAAACAATGCAACTGATTACTGTGCATATTCAAAAGATAAAAGAGTGCCCTTAATGTGTTATTCATAACACAGAGCATGAGACCATTATAAGGCTAGGATTGTCTTTAAATATTAATTTCATGGTAGCCATGGATGCATTAGGCTCTTGTAAAGAACAAAAACACTGAATGCAACTCTTAATTTTTTTCCATGCAGTTGACTTTTATAAATATTTTTATTCTCTAGAATGGAGGAGACAGTGAGAAATCTGCTCCAGAACCAAGGATCCCCAGGCCAGCATGGAGAAGGAACTGTCAATATCATGAAGGTATATCAGGTATTAGTGACTTATTACCTGTTTTCTTGTGAGAGAAAAGTTCTTTAAAACAAAAATCCCACTATTGAGGTAAATATGTCTGGCATTGTTTCCTCTATTTGTTTATTAATTAGGAATACTTGTAAGTGGTAGTTGGCTCCACCTACATTTTCCCAGGTGTTCTCCCAGCAGAGTTAAAGGTTTTTCACTTTTGTTTTCCTTGTGTTATCTGCTGTTGTTGCTCCTCATAGTTCACAGAGGACAAAGAAACTAGTTTTGAAGCCTTTATTAAAGCACTTAATATTTTAAGTCATATGTTCCAGCATCTCTAGTAAACATAGGTGTTTTTGACAGCTTGACCTTCAGATTGTGATGGATTTTTTTACCACTCATGTTCTTATTGGGTGTGGGGATCCCTATCAACCCTCACAGTTTCATATCCCTGCTTGTGGCAGGTGCATTTTATCACCCTCCCTAGGGGTAGAGAGAGAGTCTCAGGACAGAGTTTAGGAGAGAAAGATTTTAGAGGATTTTCAAAGGGAACCAGATCTGTTTATAAGACAGAAGAGTTTTACATTTTCTAATGGACTGTTGCATTCTGGAACAGTGAACCTGAAGTGGTGGAAAACCTTTTAATTTAAGAGTCTGGAAACAGGAGTGAGATACATCTCAGTTGATCAAATATCAGGCACATGAATTCTTATATCACTTAATGAAGTCAGTCCTATGCTGTACCTTTTTAAACAGAATAAGCATTCTTATAAAATAATATATTAAAGTCTATACCAGGTAGTGATCCATCGATAAAACACTTTTCAAAGTTTCAGTTATATTAGTTCATTCTTACAGCTGATGGATCAAAAATACAGCAGTATAGCCAAACAAAAATGTATATTAAGGAGTATTTATCACTGTAATTAAATTTTCATTTTAGGCTTGGGTTGTAGAGAAAGGGATCTTTTAGTTTAACCTTCAATATAATCAAATTTTCTTGTTAAAATGATAGCCTGTAAAATTTAATTTCGGGACAAATTAAATTTTTTGTTGAAGTTATAATAGAACATCGTTCTTTAGAAACTGGTGACAAAGGCATCTCTGTTTTATGCACTATCTTTTTGGAGTGCAAATTGAAACTCAGTTCCCTTATTTCAGGGTTTGAATCTATGCATCCAGCTCACTCCTGCCACCATACAGTGGTTGTACTGAAGTGGGTTTGATGTCAGTCTCTCCTTATGGTGGATTATTTGTCTGTCTGATCATAAGAGACATCTGGAATGATTTTATTATCTGATTTTCTCTGTGCTATCTTACTGTGCAAACCTCAATAAGGTGGCATCACAATTAGGTTTCAGCTTCTTTGGGTTTTGTTTTTGCACTCTCAAGAAGAAAAGCAAAAGGATACTGCAATTTTGTTTTGTAGAATCAGGGTTTGGGTGTTCTTTATTTTTCTTTTGGGCACTTAACTGGAAAAAAATCAGCTATGTGGTCTTTGAAATTTGAGATTTTGTGTGCTGCTTTCCTGGAGGGGAGATAAACCAGTCATTCCAATTTCGGTGCTTGTATATTTCTGTGTAGTTTTTTCACTGTCTTTTATTTGTTTCTTAATTTCTGGAAAAAAAAAAAAAAGAGGGAGTTTGGGTATGGTCTTGGATTTTCTTCTCCTTGTGGGCCACACTGATACAGACATTTGTTGTCTCCAGCCAGGCAGGAGAGTGGGCACTGTGGTGTGTTTTGTGTAATTTCGCCTGGGTTTATTTTCTGACCAGCAAAAGAACAGGGCAGTTGTGCCAAGTTATTGATGCAAGAACAGTTCTTGATTTTCCTTCAGCACTAGCAAACAGCCCCATCCACCTAGCAAACCCTTTTGTTCCCTTCTTTCGGGACTCAAGTTTTTGTTTGAATTTGATGGTTGGTAGAATGGGCAAATTCCTCAAACTGGAGCTTTGCTTTCTTTCAGAGGGAAGCTGTTTCTGTCCCAGGGCCTTAAAACACCATAAACCTGTGTTGCTGGGATTATTTTAATGCATAACAGCTCCCTTCCCTTCCTGTTCTCTTCTTGTTCCTGGGAACATTCTTACTCATGGTATCATTCAGATTGTTTTTTAGCCATTTCTGTTTCTTGCATATTGCTAGTATGCACTCTTCTTCACTTAAGAATTTCCTCTCCTAATCCATGACTCAGAAGCAATGGGTTTTCCTCTCCTGGAGGAATTGCTAGGCTGCTGCATCATCCACCAGTCTGTGGCTGGAAATCAGGTTAGAAACATAGAACATTTTTGTTGTGTTGTGAACACTGTGTTTTTTGTTTTTTTTTTCTGAGTATCTTTTCAAGTCATTCTTCCTCTTTGTCATTTTTATGACAAACATGAACAAATGGCTTTTTTCTGGGAATTTTGAGGGATGGCAGTGTTCCCATACCCTGGGATGGCTCCCTGCCATGTGGGTCAGGGATGTGTTCACTTGGTGTGTGCTTGTAAAAGCTGGGCAGTGGGATGTGGGAAGTGACTGCTCATACCTGAGAGGCTCCTCAAAACAGGTGCTTGGCAAAGAATCTCTGGTCTGAAATGTTTACAAAGCATTTTAACATTGAGAAACATATTAATGAAGCTTTCTATGAATCATTAATATGTTACTGGAAGCAACTGTGTGGAAATCATGGACAAATATACCATTTAAATAGATGATGAATCTCAAATTATTGATGTGTCCATATTCAGCAAGATATATCAATATTGCAACAAAGATCTTTCATTTGTATTCCTCAGTATGTATCATTTGTATATACCCAGGCAGTTTTTGGATATATTTATAAGCATAATTCACAAATAGTAATAGAACCTGAATGTAAAACCCAGGTAATGTTCCTTAAAAACATCAAATGTAAAACCCAGGTAATGTTCCTTAAAAGCACTGATGTATTTAGGTTTTTGGGCACATGATAACCATATTACCAACCGTAATGTATTCTGTATTTCTGAAGGAAATATAAATGAAGTTTTAGATGTTATATTCATATGCACACAGAAACGTTATTGAATGCATAACTACTAACATTGTTCTGAAAGCCATCCTCCACTATGTTACCTTACTGAACATATCCTGAATCCCACATTTTCTCTGTGATATGATCAAAACTATATGATCAGTTGGTTCAGTAGAGTAAGGGATTTTAGTGCAGACTCACAGCTCTGTATTTCATAACAACTAATGAGGTGATTTCCAGTGTGATTTCCACATCAACTTATGTCCCATATTCTCTGACACAGTGGTGACTTAGTTTTAATGTGTGAAGTTTGTTGAAGTATATATCTAAATAGTCATATAAAATAACTTTGCACAACAAATGCTTTTGATTTATTGAATATTGTCTATATAGGTTTCTTTTAACAAATCTAATTATTATTCTGGGATGTATGAAATTGAGTTCTTATTATAATACCAATATGTCTGACTCCAGAAGAAATATTCCAGCTAATGAACTTTAAATGTTGCATAGTGATAATGTTAGAATAATAACAATAAGAAGGTGGAGCCTAAAGCATGCAGTGTTATTGCAATATTTTGTTAGGTCTTGCCAGTATTCTTACTTAAAGCAAAATATTCTAACTCCTTCCATAGAACTAGATGCCCTATGGGATTTTAATTTGCTGGACTTACAGATGAGTTATGTGATTTCTTTTGGGTAAATGAATTAAAAAGCAGGATTGTAAATGAAATTCTCCTGTGTTATCATTTTACATAATAATAAAGGGAAAATTTATAATGAATGCTTGCAAAAATGTAGACAAGAATGCATGTTATTTGAATAACCTTAACCACCATATTTATTACTTTAAAGTTTATTTGACTTAAAGGCTCTATTATGTATTAGCTTTATGGTATTTCCAAGATACATTGACCACCTAAAAGTTAGATCATGAAAGGCCAAACCAAGAACTTGTGTATTCCCCAGAAATAATTGTGTGCAGTTCTTGAACCCCAGACTTTGGAGCAAGTACCCCCAACCTTTCCTTCCTGAGTTTGCCCTCGACATTTGGATATCAAAATACTTTCCTGTTTGACCACAATGCTGGATGCTCCAAGTGGAGTCTTACCTGATTACAGATCACTCAAAGATTTTTAACTCATTTTGACTTTATCACTGACTTTGTCAGTGAACAGTGATCAAAATAGATGAGAATTTGTTGTAAGTTCCCAGTTTATTATAGTTCTGAAATTGTCCATGTGAGCAGTAAAGCTCAGGACAGACATGGTGCAGTCACACTGAGGAGGTAAAAACATCCACAAGTGATACAGGCACATTTCAGGTGGCATTGTTGGTCACATCAACCCAGTTCTTTGTCTGCATTTTTTGTGTTATTCAAATGTGGAACAGTTGTTGTGGCTGTCACTTCTAATTTGCACAGCCGTTGGTGTCAACAGCTCTTTCACGAGAAGAAAAACTGTAACTATTGGCAATATAATTTTATCTTAACACAACATTGTACAAGCTTATTGTTCAGGCCATTGATATCTAACATTTTATAGATGGGGCATGGCCATGAATTGAAAAAAAGGCACTAGTTGAATTCCCTAGCTCAAATCCACACAGGAATTTTAGTGCTAACTTCTATTGCAGGAAGAGGATATATATCCTTAAACATCTGTCTCTGGAGTGGAAGTGCCCACAGGGGACTGCATGAACCAAGCCTCCTAAGATGCTAAGGAGAACATTAGTAGGCAAATATTAGCAGATCTGTGTCTCACAGAGAAGGGCAGAGAGGAGCCATCCACACCCTTGGGAGCTCCATTGGAAATCCTGGGCTCTCAAGGACACAAGTATTTGCTGTTGGACTGCTTTTTCATGCAGAAAACTCCAGGGCTGGCTCACTAACAATTTAATACCTTATGGCTTTTTGTAGATTTTCACCACTATCCAAAGATTTTGATAAATATTAAAAAAAAATTTTTTTACTATATCTTTCTTCTGGTTCTAACTTTGGGAATGAATCCACAAAAGTAATCCATTGCCTGAACACGAATGTTTCACTTTCCCCAAACAAATGTATTGCTCTCCCCCTACTTTAAAGGATACTGTTCATTCTGCATTTTGACCTTATTTCCTTGATATTTTCAAACCAGCAGAAAGAAATGTTAGCTATTAAGTTTTTTAAAAGTTGAAAAAAAATCTAAAGGTTTGCTTATTTTCTGAGGCAAAAAAAAGGGGGAGATTATGCTGAATTCACAATCATTCTGTCTTTGAAAATTATTTTAACAAAAGAGCTCACTTAGCAGTACACCAGTAAATTTATTTTGGAAAGAAAGTGCTCTTCTGATCAGAAGTTAAGGTAGTTAATCTGAATTACAATAACATATTTGAAAAGTTGAAGTTTTGATCTAATCTCAATTGATTGTTCCTGCATTTTATTTTTGCATGAAGATGAAGTCTGATCTTCTTTCAGAAGTTTTCCTGACAAGGCTGGGAGACATGAAACTGTTCCCTGGCACTTACAAAAAAATTACCTGGTAATGGAATAAAACACAAGTGCTTTTTCTTTCTAATCCCACAGGTAACTTCTTAGGTCAGCTTCTGAAATTGTGCTTGTGGTGAGAACTAGTCAGTTAATACACTGATCTCAGTCCAAAATACTATGGAAAGAAAATTGGCTTATTTCTAGCAACTTAAATACAGGGTAATTTTTTTTGCCTTAATTGCTGTTACATAAAATTTAATGAATTTGAATTTCAGAATCGTTTGGCTTATTTCTACTTCAGTCAAAGGAAGGTATTTTAGTACTGTGACTTTAGCCAAGTTACTATAATACCTGCAAACCCCTTCACAAAGGTTTAAATGCTATATACAGGTTTCCTGGAAGGAAAGATTATTACTGTAAGTATGGTACTATAATGGACCAATTTTGAAGAGAATGCCTGCATGAAAAATCACACTGAATATTATTCTGCTATTACCTTATGTACATATATGAGGAAGGAGCAGGTTCTTAGAGCAGTTCTTTTTCCCTGCTGGTAACTTTGCAAATCAATGTAACTGAGGCTTTTCCTTTAGAGATGGAAGCAGGAGCACAGGGAGCTCCTGGACACTGCTGTGCCTGACAGAACGGTCAGTGTCTGATTACAGTGCTGCTGGGAGTCAGAATATCCATCCACTCAGGACAGGAGCTGGCACTGGCACCTGGGGACAAGAAATTCCATCTCCTCTGGCTGCTCTGAGGAGTACACTCCATCCTCAAGTACACTCTGAAGGTTTTCTGCTCTTACGCTCCTTTCCGATCTGAACTTTTTCAAAAGAAATATCTGTTTTTGATGCATGGAACAGCCAATAAAAGCATCATTGGGAAATTTATTAACGCTACTGCAGAGCTGTTCAGCAGGGATGATAGCTTGTACTGGTGAGGAGGGCTGTGAGTGGAGAATAATGTGGAGTGCATTTAGATTGATACGAGGGTGGAGGGAAGCACATATCAGAAACATAAAGTATGTACTCGCTCCTCTTATCCATCACAAGTATTTAATCTAGGGAACGCTGCTGCTCGCTCTGTTTACTTTGTAAGTGAAATCCAGAGATGAAAAAGAAGAATCTAATATGTTTTTCTGACAAGGGTAATGTTAAATCATGAACAATTTGGGATGTTTCTGTAAACTTTTGTGATATGTTGCGTTCCTTTGTTTTCCTTCAATTTTGGTCAGCTTGTTCTGAACAAAAGCTGTTACCTAAACAAAAATATATTATTATTACACTTACTGATGTGCTGTCTAAAGCAAAGCTATATTTTAGTCTTTCCTTCCACTGGGAGAAAAGAAAGCAAGAGAAAACAGCTGAATACATAGATAAAAACCAGGAAGGTAAAGCAAAAGTCATATTTGTAGCCTTATATTCAACAATAAATTCAACTGCAAAGAATTTTAGTTGCGTTTAATTTTTTATATATATATTGTAGCTTGTTTACTCAATTATGGTTTGGTTTGTGGGTTTTTTCAGGTCCGGGTTATTGTGTTTAATTGGATTCCCATTAGGAAATAAAGAAAAAATTTGTTTTAAAACTTACATATGGAAAAGACTTATTCAGATCACAGAGATGTCAGTGGTTACTCCTGTACTGAGAATCATGCAAGACACAGTTACTGCACATTATACTTAACATCTGTGTCTTTTACACATCTCAGATTTTGCTAAATGAAATAGGTTATAAAATATATCAAAAGATACTGCAAATTTTCAAAGGCTTTATTTGGAAAAAAGAGGTCATGGTGGGGGAGAAAGAGGAGCAAGGTGACACTGGAAAACAAATTTAAACTTACTGGAATGTTAAGTCTGTAGTGCTTGGAGCAATTTTTGCCTTTTTTCAGCTTGTGCAGTCAGACTGAGCTGTTTGTGCATAGCTTGAGGCTGTTTTTTTAAATGAAACTACAAATAAACCCTCAACTACAGTTTTTATCTTCATCAGCAGTCTAGAAATTCTCATTTCATAGTGCTCACAGTGAATAGTGTTGAACACTAGGGGGTCCTCACTGGAAAAGACATTCTCCAAGAATGCATCAAGATTGTAGAATGGTCTTGCAAGGAAAAGTGTTCACAATTTATAAGTACACTGGTGTGGTTTGACTGCAGCTGGCAGCCCCACTCCAGCAGGATGTGGAGAGGAGAATCAGGAGGGTAAAAGTGAGATAGCTCATGGGTTGAGAAAATAATAATTTAGCAATTGACATTACAAAAACATGTTATAACAAAACAACAACAACAAACAATTGTAATGGAAAGGAGAATAACAAAGAGAAATAAAAGAAAGAGAAGTGATGCAAATGTAAGCAACTCCCCACGGCCTGATGTCCAGCCAGACTCCTGCCAGCCTTCCCCCTCTATATTGCTGACCAGGATGCCATATGTTCTGGGACATCCCTTGGGTCACCTGGGGTCAGCTGTCCCTGCTGTCCCCTCCCAAGTCCCTGAGCACCCCCAGCCCCTCGCTGATGGGGTGAGGAGCACAAAAGGCCTTGGCTCCATGTAGGCACTGCTCAGCAGTAATGAAATATCTTGGTGTTGTCAACACTGTTTGCAGCACAAATCCAAAACACATAGCAGCTACTGTGAGAAAAAATAACTCTACCCCAGCCAAAAGCAGTGCAAACATAAACAATTCTGTGTATGGATCTGTAAATTGCAGTTTGGGTTTGGAGGAAGAGTCTGCCTGGATTATAGAAAGAGTGTTAGAAGTGTAGGTAGCATACCCAGATCACCACATTCAATCACTGAAATCTAAGATAACTGTTCAGTAAATATCTTATTTAGAAGGTCCTGTGGAAGCTCTGGACACACCACAGAAAGCACAAAGTGTTTTGAGGTGCTGAGTTATCAGCATAGTTTGGATTCTTGGCTGCCTGTTACCACTGTCTCTCTATAAGAACAATTAATAGCTACATTGTGAATATTTTTCATTTTTTCCTCAGTTAAGTGGCTATGAGCAATAATAAGCACTGTTTAATTATATATTCTACATATATTTTATTCTTGGTCGATTAAAGTGTGATTAAAGTGTGGTTTTGGAAAATTGCAGGCATGACTCTCAGAAGAATTTGAATTTGTTGCCATTGCAAAGTCTTTGTCTCCAATTTCAGAAGTTGAAGAATTAAAATAATTCAGAGAAGAAGATCCCACTCAGGCATCACGATCTGACACCCAAAATTGAAATAGAGATCTTTTGTATCTGTGGGATCCTTGCTGCATTGCATCTGAAAAACTTCACTTCTCTGAAGGACTCATGTTTAACACATGAAAATGATCTTTAATTTCTGAGCAAAAATATAATCTGTAATTATTACTTATCACTTTCCAGATAAGCAATTCATGTCATCCAACACTCATTGGGAAAAATAGCATTTCAAAGATGTTGATCTTTTTAAATTCTTGTTAGGTTTGATCGGATTTTTGTCCCATGTGCTTGTGAAAGTGCTTGTTTGAAATCAGTGCTCTAGATCCCAGATCCAGTTATATCAGTATTAGATTATGCTGTCTTGTATTGTTATAGCCACTTGTCCAGTGCCTAATCATAGTTTCCACTGTAAAAACGACGTTCTAGAATAATTTTGCCAGCTACTTTTTTTTTTTCTTTGTGTGTTCAGACATTTACTCTTCTTGGTTTGAAATTTTACAGCTGCAAAT